>NC_052951.1:27012863-27324426 GCF_013358895.1 Oreochromis aureus
AAAGGTCCTAACCTTTTCTCTTTGTCTACTTTCACTTATCTTTTTGGTTCAGCCTTTATTTACAAGGTTGTAGCCTTCAGTTCATATTTACAGCTGTGAACTGACAGAGCCAAACAGGCTGACAGGGGAAATTAGCAATTGCTCCTCTTAGTTAACATATGTATTAGCATATGTGCATGTTTACTCATCTTTATTTATGAAAAGTGTTACCCCAGCATAACCGATTAGGCCTCTGATCAACTAATTATCCTAACTAAAACGCCCCAATCATAATTGTCTCGTAGGTGTCCCAAAGAGGTAATTGGTTTCAGCAAGAGTTGGATTGTTAAGTAGGCCAAAATAAACTTTTTATTCAAGCTGCCAAAGGAAGGTTTTAAAGGGATGAAATCAAGTTTTTAGACATTCAAGTTTTGGCATATTTCTTAATATTGCTATAGAGCTTACTTCTTTGCACTACTTTAAAATACACAAGATTCTAAAAGAAATAACCTCCCACCTCTATGAGTAATGTCCATCAGTCCACTTACATATTTCTGCCTCTTGTTAGTCATCATCCTTAAATGAAACTTAACTTTTTGTGTATTCATTTGAGTTATCTGGTACCAGGAAAAAAAGAAACGTCTTGTGACTGTCTCTTATCAATGGGGAAGCTGATGGCCTTAGGTTACAATTGTTACTTTCCAATAACTTTTTCATTTATATTATTATTTTTTCAGCTATCCAGTGTTACCAACTTGATAAATAGCCATTGTGTTGTAGTAAAGTGGTTACCAGAGGAACTGTGCAGAGAATGTTTTGAAAGGATGGGTACAAATTCTGACAAATACGAGGAATCACACAGTCATGTCGCCTCTAAGAATCTTAATGCGGTTGACTTGGAGTGAAGGCCATTTAGAGTGTATCATAGACCTGCAGGAGTGTTAGAAAAGTCCCTTTTTCTTGGTGTGACAAGTTTATAATACTTCTGCGGGAATTTGTCAGTTACAGAATATGATAGATACAGAAAAATTACATGAATTTATGTAGTGTTTTGGTTTTGAGATGTTCAAGGTGATCTCAGTATTGGAGGGTATTTGCGTGTTTCGGCCCTGTGAGTTCATGGTAGTGGCAATACTGATTAGTGTGGATAAACGTGATTATTGGGAGCAGATGTGAGATTTAGTGGCGTGACAGAAACGTTCCTTTTGGTTGAGCACTGACTCACAGGACTGACACTGTGTTGGACTGTATATTGTCACCAGCTTCTTAATTCAGCATCTGTTGCATAAATCCACTTCTAGAGAGAGGCTTTATCTTCATGGCATCAGAATGAAAGTTGGCCTCTCTTGATTCTCATCTTTGTTCATCTCTAGCTGTCATGTAGCCACTTTAGTTATGAAATATGGGACTACAGAGAACCCACATTAAAAGAAGCACATCTTTGGGGGCAAACGTGAAGCTATTGCTTTAAAAAACAACCAAAAAATGACCCCGCTACCCTAAAACGAACAAAGCTTTCTGGCTAGCTATGATTAGAATGATTGTACTGAAAGAAAGGCCAGTTAAAAGAAAGGTAAATAAAGAATAAGTACAAATAGACATTATATACAGTTGTTTCAGCAGCAAAAGCACAATTCAGGGCTGAGGATTGCAAAACTGATTGGCCTCATTTACATAGCCTTTCAGTCCAAGTGGGCATTTTGTCCAAGGCCTCATTTTCCGATCTGTAATTTCAAGGTTGATCTGTCTGGAGAGACATGCCCCATAAAAGTCAATTAGACACCTCTACACAGGCTCTAGTGAATGATTTAATCTCATATCATATGAGGAGTTCTAATCAACGATCAACCGTGGATCACTACAATTGTCTCTTACTATCTCTTGGAGACTTCTCTTAAATGTTGAATGGTGTGGGGCCTGTGATGCATCTCTGTTGGTGCGTTATTGATTTTGCAGCTTCATGGATGCCAGGCTTCAGCTGGTACCTTTCCACTGATAAAGTTTGTATGTCTATAGCAAACAGTTGCCCTGTAATATGTTCAGATACAGCAGAAGTCCAAGAGGATGTCCCTTTGGAGTCATCTTTGTGTCAGCTTGGTGAATTGTAGTCTAATATTTAATGATTATTCAGCTCAGGTTTGGTCCAGCTACTCCCCAGAATAAAAATATGTGGCTCTGGCTGGCTGCATGTTCCAGTCTCTTCACCATCCTTTTGCTTTCTGCCATTTGGCACTCAGTATGAAGCTAGCCTGAAAATGGCCCTGATGAGAGTTTGAGAAAGAAAGCGCTAAGCCTCTAATGCACAGCATTCTTCAGCTAAGGCTTATTGGTACTTGGGCCAGTCCCAAAGTATTAACAGCAGAACTGACCCTTGAATTAATGCATATGTCTTCAGCATGATACTTTATGTGCCAAAAGAATGTGAAGACTTTCTAATTTGAAGTCCTTCAGTTCCGAAGAAATGTAATACTCATTCTTGGAGCTTTGTCGCTGCTCTTTCGAGGGAAGTTTCTTGCTTTCATTTTTGAATATAAAAAGCTCCCTAGTCTCAAAGTAAAGTAAAACAATCTGCTGAGGTAGTGAGATGATCTTAGGAATAAGTAAAATTCATTCAAATAAATTAATTCGCAATATCAAGGTCGGGGATTCACAAGAAAATTATTTTAAGGCATAAGGATATAAGCAGATAACTGGCAAACATCTGCAAATGGGACTGAAGTGCTTGTTTACCAAGTTCTTGCTTCCAATTAGAGCACAAATCTGGACTTGTGAATAAATGATAAAACTCAGGAAGGTAGATTATGTGAGTCAAGCTGCTGAGTTATCTGCCTATCTTTGTAATGAAGTAAGCAGGGTGGCCCTGATTGAAATAGGCGGCCAGGAAATGACAGCTTCAGCGAATCACACGGCATCAACAATTTGCCTTAGAGGAAAATTGACAGTTGCCAAAGTGGCCATTATTCTCAAGCAATCAGGCTTTGTAAAAGTGCTGACACCAGGTGAAAATAACCTCTTATTCAGAGCCGTGTATCTAAAGCTATATGGGACGCTGCCGTCGTCACACAGACACCTCATCCATCTCAATAGCATGATTAAAACACAGATGTGGACATAAGTTAATGTAGCATTTTATCAAATTTAATGGTGGCGCCGACTCACAATTCATCAAATAAATGAGAAATGATTAAAGATGTTTTTCTTTTCTTGTGGGTTATTAGCATAACAGTCCCTCGTGGCACGAAAAACTTTGCATTGATTGACTAGGTGCAGCACTAACCTTTAGGCTATACTTTTTTTTCCTCGTTGGTATCTTGGGTGTGCATCCTCAAACTGTCAAGCTGTCACGTTAAACTGGATGAATGCCAAGGGTCTATGTTAAGCTTTTCAAATGAGACTGGGGTGTTGTGGTGAGTGCACTGGTTTGAAATGGGATCATTATTTAATTTGGGTAGGGAAATTCAAAATTATACCATGCAAATCCATTAATGATGCCCGATGGCCAACAGAGGATGATCGGTTGTATTAAATGCTGCGTGTCCTGTACCTTTTTCCTCAGACTTATCTGTGCAGAGGTATAATTTTGGCTCGTGAGCTTACAGAGTAGCTGTTTCCACCAATTTAGCTTGGTTAGTCATTAAGTAAAGTGGGTGTGTGAGGAAATACTGGGAGCTAGATGTGAGCTATAGAGAAAACAACAGTTGCTCCTTGCAAATAGGTTAGAGTCGATCCTTTTAGGTGCATAAGTTTCTCAGTAACTGCATAGGTAGCTTCACTGGCATACTTGCTTTCATAGCTCGTTACTGTGGTTGTTTTGTTTACTGTTCGATGCTCTCCTATGATTCACTGATCTAATTGATTTGCTCATGATACTTTTAGAAGTGTATGATTCATCAAGTCACCTGCCAAACAGTTTTTAAGTGTCCTTTTGAAATTAGTTTCCAAGGACGACCATTTGGCGTCCATCCATCTATTTTCGTTCACTTATCCAAGGCTGGAGTCTCTCCCAGTTCTGTCATAGGGCAATAGGCGGGATCCACTCCGGACAGGTCGCAGGGCTCACGCATAGACAGATAACCAATTTTATCAATGCTTATTAATGTTTAACTGCTATGATACATCAGTAAGACTGATAATCTTAATAATGTTCACACTAATTGCAATATGTATTATGGGGGCTATCATTCTTTCTCTAAGACAACTCAACAACTAAAAATATATTTTTTTTTAAGGTAAATATTCTCTCACAGATGATGAAACGTCACAAAACTGGCCACCTGTCCGTGTCAGTATGTGTTCACTTCTTTTTTAGGAGGTAGGGTATGAGTTCGGGTGGGAGGCTCTGGTGTTCTTTTTCTTTATCGGAGTGGAAGGCAGTACTATAAACTGATATGAGAGAAGCAAAATGAGCTTTGAGCTGGAAAGGTTTTCCCACTGGGGATTATGCAAGACAAAGTTGGCCCAGATATAAGGATTTTGTTGTTGTTTGTGTTGTATTTCTGTTTGTTTTTGGATTATGACAGTCAAACATAGTAAGGTGAGATTACAAATGATAATAAGATCTTTCTTTCAAATCACTGCCAAAGCATTTCAGACTCGTCAGTCTACTTTTACACTTTTAAAGACAATTGGTTTTGTTTTTTTTCAATTGCTGAACGATATGACAAAAATGATAGATTTGTTTTTCTTCTTTAATAACTGCTTCCAAATCAGTGACAGTTTTAGGTATGGTTAAATATACACTTTAAAGTTGGTTTCATGTAACTTTTTAAGAAATTGCCTTCATGTAGTTGTTAAATTTTCCTTTAAAAAGGAAAGTAAGAAGTAAAAATAAGTAAAGGGCATAAGCGTGACATTACGTGACATCTAAGAAAGAACACTGCCAGGTATGTCTATGCTGTATATTATCATCAATATCATCATGTTTCAAGGAAATTTGCAATACTGATATTTCAGACAATATAGAAAAACAGCGTTTTATTGGTCATTACAGATTGCAGGAAGCAGCATTTATGAGAGCAAACAGAATGAAGGGTATTTTCCATCCTTATTTCCTAACGTGATACTGTCAGTGATGACTGACTGCCTAATTTACACAGTGACTCTACTGCTGTAATGTGCGAGCAGCAGCGTTATAGTGCAATAGTAATGACACAGCATGATGCAGAGTGACAAGGTATAAGACAAATGTGAGAACAAAAGTAGGTTTGCCTTGAAATTTCAAGTGTAACACAACTGCTTAAAAACTTAAGCAGGCTGCACAATATTGTCACATAATTCCACAAAAAAACAATTAAATGCAATTTTCGCACACTGTCTCACTTAACGCTAATAAATTTATTTCACAGCGTTTCTGTCCCGTCGACCTTTATGAGGTGCCTGATTTTAATGTGACATTGTAAGCAGGAGTCACATTTAATTGTTTTTGTAGAATTTCTTCTCCCACGCACCTGTTGCACCTTCAGATGTGCAGAGATTTTGTATTAGTAGTTTTTGACATGATAAACATGAAATATTTTCCACCTGGCAACTTCTTGGGTCGAGCTTTTGTACCACCATGTACACTCATCAGTTATTTCCTGTCATATGGAGTGCAGCTAGCAAGTGCTTCAAATTATCCAGGTGGAGCCATTTATGTACGTTTGTGCTGCACATGACCAGCTGCTAGTATCGCCTGTTTTGTAACCTGATTGTTTTTGCCTCAAGCGAAGAAACAGTTTTGCTGTTTCCACCGTTAGCAGTAATCATTTTCTTCATATTGCTCTGTTGGCAGTGCTGAGGTAGCTCTGGTTTTGCTACATCCTTAGTGGAGGCTGAAACACGTTCTCAGTCTCAGACATGCCTGGGCTTGTCATGTGTTGTTTGTACTGGAGAACATATATCCATGGCATTGGTATATCACTCATATCATGACATGAAACTTCTTGTGGATCACATCACAGCTGTTAAGTTAAAGAAGTCTCTTACATGACTTCAGAAAAAGCAGCTCTTTGACGAATGCTGGTCTAATGCTTTTAGACATTATATAGATAACACATCACCTTGTGGAGAGTTGACAACCAGACTTGTTTGTGCTGCTCAAATGTGTATTTTTATAGAGGCCTCTCTTCTCTGTGTTGGTGTATTTTCTTTTTTAACATTTATTTACTCATATTTGTATATTTTATGGTTGTTTTTAGTTTTTCTTTTGGCTTAGACATTAATTCCATTTTAGCCCTGAGTGAGTGGGAGTGGGATTGGTTTTAGGGGATTAGTTTTCTTATTTTGTCTTTTTAATTTTTTTGTATGTTTTTTAGTGTTTCTTGCCTAACTTCCTTCTTTTTTTTACCTATTATTTCTGTAAATGGCCTTATGTTTGGGAAAAACCAAAGTAAACATAGTTTAAAAATGACCGATGTCAGGTTTTTAGACTTATTTTTCAAATTTAAATGTTACCATTAGGTTCGTTTGATAACTATTTATATGATAATACAGGTTTGACAGAATTTGACAGAATGGGTCAAATAACAAGGACTTCCAAAACAACGTGTGAGTGCTTGACCAGATTCTTGCTGGTCTGTTGCCACTAACCATCTTCTAAAGCAGGTCTTTCTGTCAGAGAGGATGGCCATAAGGCACTAAAGGGTACCTGATTAAACAATTAAACACATAACTTTCACCCAGGAAACAAAATAACTACTATATGACCATGTATATCCAAAATGTCTTTTTATAATAGGCCATCAAATATCCCTGTTCTGCCAGATTTGCCAGCATCACAAAGATCTAGAAAAGGTGACACACTGGTTACAGCAATACTGGACATAAAAGTCAGCTTTTTCAGTCGTAAGGGCCTGGTTTGTCTTCCAGTTGGGGAATTTGTGTTTTTGCACTTTGTTTTCACTTTTGTTTCCACACTTTGTATCACTTTTATAATGTTTCTACACTAAATCTAACCCATAACCTGATGAGCACCTCTATAGAAACATAATTCATCTCACAGCTATAAATTATAGTAAATGGTATAAGCGGTGTCATGACCTTGCATATGCTAGATCGTCGGCTCTATATAGATTCAATGCAGAAGTCATCTTTTTTAAAAAATATAATTGTGATTTTCTTTAAGAAGCCATACTGTTTTAAGAAAAAGAAGTTGGAGTAAAATTTTTAATTCTACAAAGCCTGAAATAAAATCCTTCCATAGCTACTGTATTCCACTTGGCTTATATGGCCACTTTTTCAATCACAGATGATGGTATAAATTCCTAATGTTATGGTCATAGCCGTGCACTCGTCCTCCTTATCATCCCAGCTGGATGTACTGTCAACAGTGACCGCAGTGTCAGGTTTGCATAGTGGAATTGCCGGTTATTTTTAGCGTCCTTTACTGAAACATAGGGCCTCGGTGTCTACCGGGGAGGCTTTGTCTCCAGTTTTCTTTGGCAACTGCCATGCACCTTCCCACCAAAGAGGAAAAGTAGTTGTTGTCAGCTGCAACAGGATGACAGCACTCCGGGGACGGACAGTGGGACTGTGTGGCCCAATGGCTCGGCTAGCCAATTAGCATACAGAGATTGCCCTGTCAGACATGCTCAGAGAGAGGGAAAAAAATTGAAGATCTCCACAGAGAGTGGGTGGCAACCTGTAGTAGCCATCTATCAATTAGCCCTAAAAGCCTGGATGTTAGCGTTTGTCCATATGCTTTCTGGAGTCTCTTTCTGAGTACTGTTTTCCTCTGAGAGTTGCAGCATCATTTATCTTTCAATTGATTTTCATATTCTTTCTTTTCACCCTCATCTCTTTGCTCCTTGTTCCCCTTTTGCCCCGTATCTGTTGCCATCTTTTCCCCATATTTATTTAGCGCTGACACATCTCCTCCTACTTATAGATTTGATGTCTCTCCTGCACTCGCTCTTTGTCAGTCCAACTAGCTCCCCTTACTCCTTCCTCCCTCCCTCGTCTCAGTGTGAAGGGGCCAGCCTTCACCATGTGGGGCTTCATTAGGTCTGCCTGGACAGCTCTCACTTTGGTAATGAGATTCCATTATTGGATGAAAGTGTTAGATCCCAGCAGTGTGCATCTCTCCCCTCCATTCTAACTTATTGGCGCTCGGCCTCCCTTCTTGTCCCCACGCCCGCTCCATATGCTGTGACTCAGCATGCGCCGCAACAGCTGGGTTTGCAACTGCATGACAAACGGCAGTCCTTTAATCAAATGCCTAAAGAGTGCACGGTTATCCTCCAGCCACATTTGGTCCGAAACTCATTTTCTTTCCCTGTGCTGCTTAAGTCGCAGTCTCCTAACCCATGCATCTCTGAAACCCCTTTTTACTACTATAAATACAAATTTGCTGGACTCTGCAAAGTTCCTTTTTTTTTTCTCCCACAGAGTAAATGTACAAGAGGAGGCACTCTTCGCCCTGAGGCATTTTACCATTAGCAGTGCCGAGGCTTGTCTTTTTGTTTTGATGCTTAATGATATCTAATCAATTATAAAACATATTACTCTCTTGATTTTTCATGTCCAAAGCACTCTGAATAGAAAAAGTTAAAAAACAAAAAACCGATTATACACCAGCACTCACCTCAGAAGGCAGTATTCTCGAAAGATGAGATGTCAGGAAACCAACACCTTCAATGTTTGGGACCAGCCTGAGTTACCTTCCTTTAGTTCCTGTTCTTAACAGACAGTTATTTTCTGTTTTGTTTTTTTGACTGAAAACAGGGTTATGGGTATTAAAATATGGTAACAGAAGACTTTTCCCTGCCGAGCTATTCAATCTAACCTATTAGAGACTATTAACATTCTTTTGTCTTAGATTGGAGAGTCCTTCTTCCCAGAAAGTCTGGTTTCAAATCCAAACTCAAATCCAGTTTATTTATATAACTCTGTGAAAAACAGAAGGTTTGCCCAAAGTGCTGTACAGAAACAAAGGAGTAAAACACAAGATAAAAACACTGACACTCACATAAACACATAATAATACACATAATAAACATATCAACATATAAACATAATAACATGTCACCAGTCTAAACGCTATCAAAAAAAGGTGTGTTTTCAAAAGCGACTTAAAAACAGGAAACAAAGGTGGCTGTCTAATATTTAAAGGCAGCGTATTCCAAAGTTTGGGAGGTATAATTGAAAAGGCTCATTCTCCTCTACGTTTTAGCCTAGATTTTGGGACAACCAACAGCTGCTGGTCGGGTAACCTAAGGGTCCGCAAAGGAATATAAGGCTATGTATGGGGGAGCAAGACGATTTAGGCATTTATAAACCAGTGTTAGGACTTTGAAATGAATTCTGTCATGAACAGGAAGCCAGTGAAGAGAGGACAGGATAGGTGTTATATGTTCGTGCCTGTGGGTACCAGTCAAGAGGCGGGCAGCAGCATTTTGAACGAGCTGAAGACGTGCAAGAGATCCTTGGCTGACTCCAACATAAAGTGCATTACAGTAGTCAAGCCGAGTTGAAATAAAGGCATGCATTACCTTCTTCATGTCATGTCTTGACAAAACTGGCTTCAGCTTTGCTATTTGTTTGTATATGTTTCCTACATATTTGAACAACCAGGATGCTGTTTTTAAAGGTGACTACCATCTGCCCACATCAGGTGCCTCTTCATTCCACTGGCTGCTCATGCTAGTACTTTTCAGAGTCAGAGAGATCCCCTGATTAATCACTTAAGAAAAGTCCCTTCTTGTTGATAAACTAATTACCCGGTGCATACTGACCAGCCAACGTGATCCCGGCTCAAGGCATAAGTCAAATCAATGATCCCACTGTTAATTTATCTCACGCTTGACAACGTAATAGGCCCTCTGGAGTAAGCTGACTAATGAGGACTTCCTAAAGGTTAAGTAAACACAGATGATTTTAGAGGGACAGGGCACACCAGTAGCTAAGTGGTCCACCCTCTGTGTTCCAAGAGGGAGAATGGTAATAAATAGTGTTGTTGAGTTAGTTTGCAGACTTTTCTTTCAAGAAATGAACTCTGAGTGTTGAAGATCTGTTTGTTCTTATTAAATTTGATTTGGTAGTTTTTCCCATCATGTTTGTCAGAAATAATAATAAAAATCGATGAGACTGCAAAATAAAGCAGCAGGATCGCTAAAGAAAAAAGAGAAAAGAATAAGAAGTCTGATGAGACACAAGCATTCATACAATCAAACGGAATTTCAAAAGAATGGGAACAATAGAAAAGATATCTTTATCTATAATCCAAAATGCTTTTAACGTGACAACTTGTTGATCTAGTATTTACACAGCTGTATTTCCACAGTTCAGGACAATTTTTCTAAAGCTACAGTACAAATCCTTGCCAGCAGTGAGCTCTGAGGCTGAACAACAAAGCCAAAGGTACAAATGCCACAAACTACTGACTATCTCCATTTATAAAGGCCGATAAATAGAAATTAACAGCATAAAAAAAAGAGTTGGAACAAACACCTTTCAACTATGTTATGAGTGTTGATGTTGAATAGTTTGTCTAAAATAATATTCTGATATACTGGGTTTTTAAATCAGCAGTACTGGTGCGTGTACTGGGCTCTACTTATAAGATAAGACTTTATTGATCCCACTTCGGGGAACCTAACTATTCAACCACTACTATTCCTATGTAAGTAATAGATGTCTGTAAGTATAGACATATAAATGCACCCACACATGTACACACTAAATATACATATGTATACATATACATACACATAGAAGGTGCATGAATGTCCACAATGTCCAGTGACTTCTGCCATTGTTATTGAGGAGTTATAGAGTCTAACTGCTGTTGGGATTATTTCCATCCTCATGACAAATGTATGGGGTGATTTTTTTTTTTTTTTTTTTTAATTCACTTAAAATGAAAGTTTATACTATTATGACCTGAGGTTTGACGGAGTTTGACTGAGGTTTTAGGTCCACTATTTTTAGTCACTGAACTAGATCTCTCAGCTAGGGATTGAGCAAAAATACATTTCGATATTCAGCGGGGAAAATTCGATTTGTAGATTACCCCCAGAACCCCCACCTCCACTCTCAGTTGACTGTGCTTAGTTGTGGCAACTTGTGACATGCTAGTTTTAACTTTTTAATTTCTCAAAATTGTTTGATGGTGGTCTGCAACACTTTTCTGACGGTGTTGGGTTTTTTTTTTAGCCATTTTTTCAAAAGTCCCGACCTGTCCTATTGCCAACAAAATCTGAGGTGTTGTTGACTCTTGAAATCGATGTTTGTGCTTCAGTCAGAATCTTGTCTTGTACTTTTTATGTTGCTAAGCATGTATTACCCATATCGTCTTTGAATGCTCTTTGGCAACCCTGGCGCTCCGCCCTCTCATCTCAATATGCTCACTGCTGGCTCCACAGCACCAATGGCCAGTAGACTTCAAATTTAACCCTTTATCGACCAAGCATCATTTAGGCCGCCTGGACTCATTGGTCATTTTGGCCGTAAAAGGGCCAGAAATCATACTATAAGTGAATTCTTTTACCCCTTTTTTCAGAATCACCTCAGCTTTCAACATCTGGCAGTCATTTTACATTATTGTATTGTTATGACAATGGAACAACAGTTTAAAGTGGAAAAAAATTAAAATCGGACTCTGTTTTTTCAGATTTATAGTTAAGTGGAAACTGATATTCAACAGGAACAAAATGTAACACAACATCAACTTTAAATATGAACTATGCTAAATATATACAATAAAGCTTTTGAGCCTCAGTTTTTTTAAATCTCCAGGCCTTTTTGGGGGCGTTGCCACTTCTCCACACCCGCCACTCTGCTCCATGCGTCATCAATTCTTATTCTTTTCTTGTCTTTCAGTAACCGTTTGAAATGTCTCTCTAGCCCAGGGGTCGGCAACCCGTGGCCCCGGAGCCGCATGCGGCTCTTTAGTCCTTATACTGCGGCTCCGGGTGGTTTGGGAAAATAAATTAGAAGTATTTAGCTGAAGTGTATTTTATTTGTGTTTAGTTCTTTTTTAACTTGTAGTTCTAAATTGAAAGATTATTGTGATATTGAAATATAAAAATAAAATTATATTTTATTATTTTTCATTGTTCAAAATAAGAGTCACACTCGCGAAAGCCGGTATACCCGCCGAAACGCCGTGCATTTATCGAGACTTTCAACCCCAGGTAGGCCAATTATGGATCTTTGGGTCCACATTATGTCAGCAGCTATTCTCCACCGTGAACTATGTTAAAAACAAACACCGCTCACGTCTCACAGACAACAGCTTACAGTCCTGCGTAAAGATGAAAGTGACTTCGTATAGCCCCGATTTGCAGACACTGTGCACATATGGGATATGCGCAGAGGTTCAGGAGCAGAAGTCCCACTGTAAACACATCACGGCAGACCCGACGATGTTTGCATGAACATGCTTTTCAGCATCTCTTTATTGAGCACTTTTCACACACGGTTGCTGTACGTATACAGCCCGTTGTAGCTTTTTAGGTCACAGCCCGACAACACAACAGCAGAGAGAGAACAGACTTTAAGGCGGCGAGGGGTGATTGCGGGTGCCGCTCAGGTGCGTCCGACTCCCATGCAGCAGCACTGCAGACCACGCCCCGCCACACACATTAACCAGGTAAAATAAATATTTATGCAGAATTTTGCAGATATTTATTTTTCATTTTTTTTGTAGCATAGTGCTTTTTTCCAATTATTTTTTAAAATTCAGGTCAAGGCTCCGCTACGTTCGAAAAGCCCAAAGGTGATATAAGGGTGGCGGCTCACAACAGTTTTTCTTTGCTACATGGATCATTAAGTTCACCTTTTAAATTCATTTAAGAGACCTTCAACTGAGTGTATTTCATTTCTGTTATATTTCTTTAAGAGTTCAAAATGTGTTAATTCCATAAATAAAATGTAATTTTCTCTGTAGCACTTCATGGATTTCATAAGCAACACACTTTAGTTGTTCACAGAAAGCTTAAAGGTAAAAAAAACAATATATACAGTGTTATCTTCATTTTTTTCAGTGTTTTCTTTTGCGTGGAAACCGGGTCCAAGTGGCTCTTTGGATGTTAAAGGTTGCTGACCCCTGCTCTAGCCCAAATGGTCGAGGAGTTACGTTAGTGCGAAGCGCACCTAAGCGGAGTTGGCTTCTCTTTTTTCAGAGTAGAAGCTTGCGAACGCTTTGTGCTACCGTAATACACCAAATATCCCTGTAAAGCGAAGCTTCTTTTCTTTTTGAAACCATTCGCATTTTTGCTCTAGCATAAACAATGACAGAGTTACAGTCGTTTAAAGATCGCTAGTAAAATGGGACCGTCGGCGAGCCCACGGTCAAGTCAAGACTTTAAAGCAGACCACACAGACCAGTGGGTGATTTTCTGCATCCATTCAAGTCTATGATTTCTTACACTGTCAAACTTTAATGTAACATTGTCACTGTTCTCATGTCTAAATCATGGCTGTGTTATAAAGTAGTTCTGCTTCTTTACTGCCTTCTCTCTCGTTAGTAATATGCTAAAACTACTGTTCTTATGTAGTCATATTTTGTTAAAGGCCAACTGTCCTCACTGTGTGGAGGCTTTTATTAACTGCTTGCTATCCTTGGTGCAAAAAAACTTTAATTGGTAGTTTTTCGTTTGCTTTAGATTTGTTCCAGTGGGCAGAAATCCTCCAAATGCAGCACATTCTTGGGCAAAATTGATGTATGAGTATGATCAAAAGAGAAAAACAAAAGGGACAAAGCTTGACGGATGAAGTCATTTAGCCTTATTGCCGTATATTCATACAACCACTGGGGAAATAATCCTCAGCTATGTCTTTCTTCTCCAAGTAGGGTCGCATGATTTCCATGCTCGACCTTGTCATGCTTTTGTTACACATTCAGAAGAATCTCCTCCTTTTCTTTGACTTACAAGTTTGAATGAAGTTGTGTTTCAAGAATAGGAGGATAGAAGTTTTCAACTGAAATCATATTATACTTGAATCTGGATAGCATGAGTGAGTGAATAATATGAACTGTATTAAGCCAGGCACCCTGCTTGCTTTCTCATGAATAAATAACAAATGAGCGTGAGTCGGAGCATGGAGACATCAACTCCATTACCATTCTGTTTGCCCCGTCCAATATGTGGGGAGCAGAAATGAGAAGTGAATTGCTGCATTATGCACCCAATTTTCTATAAGGCTCCTGGCTTTCTTTGTAGATATTTGGTGAATGGGTTGTATGGAAATTCTAATTTTTCTCTTGTCTCAAAGAAGAAAACACACTCATAAGTATTGCTTATTTATATCATTTATATAAAACAGTTTCCAGCGTGTCTCCATGGTGGCTTCAAATCTTTTACATTTTAGAAAACATCCAGACAACATCAGCTGATAGATCTTTCTTTGAAAGTTCCTCTCAAATCTTTCTACTGTCATCTTTTATAACCTTGGCAATCCAGTATAGAGTTCAAAAAAACAATGTCATGCCCATGCTGTCTTTTGCTTCCCCTCTTGCTGTTGCTTTCATTGTTTATTTAGTCATTCTCAGACAGTTTTCCAGCTAATCCCCACTGTCCCCGGCAGGGAATTCAGAGGAGCAGCCAGGCCTACATCACACTCCAAACCCAGCACAGAGCTGGAGCCTACAGGGTCACAGGTGGAGATCTTGTTCCTTGATGTTTTTGTCCATGCTCCCCAGCCAGAGTCCAAGGCCATTCTTTTCACATTAAAAAAAGGGGGAAAAAAGAAAAAAGAAAAGAACAAATTGCAAGTGCCTGACATTTTTCTACCAAAGAAAAGAAAGAAGATGTGGACACTTCTGTGGTTTTTGTGCCACTGCAATTATATTTGTTTATTACATGTATTTTTAAAACGTTAAAGGCAATCACTGATGCACTTCATTTAAATTTAAAACTAAGAGCTTAACAGCAAGTTATTATTTTTATAATGAAGTATTCTATTAAGCATTTGATCTTGTAAGCTATATACTGTTTGTACAGATAGGCCACAGTATTAAAAGCCTGAATGGTACATTTTATATACCATATAGTCATCTGCAAGCTGCTTTGCAACCCACCTCCACCTGCAGACAGAATTAACTCTTATTTTGAGTCTCATGGTCCTGACTAAATTGCAATTTGGGGAATATACTAAAATTCCTGGTTTACAAAAACAAATGGAGGGGTGGAGGGGACGAATGCTACCATGTAAACCTCCCTAAGGCTGTCCGCTTGGATTTTACACCATGCTTCTGTGCACAGTCCAATTTGAACGAGAACTGACACTGTTTGCGGAGGATGTTTCAGTGTACAACTAATTAAATGGCAGCAACCCATGAAATAACCTGAAAGTGACCTGGAGTGGTTAAGCTTAGGCAATTAAAACTACTTGTTTAAAGTTAGTAAAAGAAAAGAATGGTTTCACATCCATCACAGAATGTTGTTAGGAAAATCAGACATTGTATTCTCTTCAAATTTTTCTTGCTAGAAAGCATTGTCTGAACTGTTATGATCAGGATACTCACTCTAAATTGTTATAATAAAATAGTGAAAGAATAGTCTCCATAAAAAGTTTTTAAAGCATGCTCATATATCCATTAATTTGCTATATAAAGTACTTCCTGCACATGGTCTGCATTCCACTCACTGTGGAGCATGTAGTCTTTCAGACTGTAAGTAGCTGCTGTGCAGAGATGTTGTATTTTCTAGTAAATTTAGTTTGACACTGACTAGAAACCTCAACCATTTCTTGTGCTTTGTGGCCTCAATAGTGAGATTACTGTGTGTTTCCTGTGTGTGTGTGTCATGCACACATGCCGTGATGGATGAAGGTATGCTTCATTCTGCACTCCCTGACACCATCCCATCTGCTCTCTCTTTCTTCCATCCATACCTTGTTTTTAGCCTCTGCTCCCCCGCTTGGCTCAACAAATAGTCGTTGTCACTTCCCCAACTGTAACAAATACATGGTAGTCAAACACAGACATTAATTAGGAAGCATGGCATCCCTGCAAAGAACATCAGAGTTGTGCATTGAAAATCCTTCCCCAGCATGCTGAATGTAGAAAAGAGGGTAGGATCCTGGGCAGTTCACTGCAACTTACAGGCCTGGGCCAATCTAGAGGCTTAATTTTACATGAAAAGCAATTAACAGCCAGAAAGTCATTTTAGTTTTATTAAAGCACTCACAGGGGCTTTATCACTTTGGAAATTAAATTGATGAATTGATACTGAAATGATCCATTCTACCTAACTGACCACTGACTTGTTATTTGATAGCTTTAGTATGGTTTCAGCAACTCTCAGCTGTGATGCTGAAAATGGGAATGAAAACATGAAGCCATGTAGTCATTCAGAAAAACAAAACATTAATATAACTTAAAAATACTTTTGTGGTTTCTGGGAACAGCTTTGCTAGAATGTGATGTTTTTAACATTGATCAAAAACATGCTACACCAATGGAAGATGGAGTTATTCTTTGTGCTTTTTCAACAGCTTGCACAGCTGGGTTGATCTCATTCACATTTGTTGTCATTTTTTCTGTTTCTGGCACAGCAAGATCACAAAAATCGCATTCATAATTCTCCTTAGAGAGCTAGGATTGACTGGGGCTGTTTTTGGCATCCTGCAAGGGAAACTGTCATCAATGAGCACAACACCAGGTCTATCAGAATTAGATGTAATGCTGAGGTATTGAAGGCAGGTAAAGAGCTAGTTGGTCTCAGAGTCAATGAATGATAAATTATAAAGATCTTACTATAAACTAATAAGACAAACGTAAATTATTGTTGACATAAAATCGTGTGAGTGCATAAAAGACTGATGTGAGAGCTCAGTAAAGAAAATATTTATAGGTACATATCTGTCAGTGTTGCCAGTCCAAAAAGGTACAAATCTTTGAAAACACGAAAATGTTGATTCTACTTTCTTACAGAGTGCAGCTGAAGTTCTTCTCCTGCAGTATTCTTCTTTTCGAGTGCATGTGCATCTTTGTTTCAATAACACTTTAATAATTTTTGCTAATGATTGTTTTTCCAATGCAACAGTAAAACAGTGCTTTAGGGAAAAATAACACTGGGTCATCAGCTTAGAACCAAGTTTGTACTTTGTTTACCTCAAATTGTGCTTTTTGTGACTGGGACAATATACAGTACTTTTATTCAGCTGTGCCTTAAGGCCTCTGGGCCACCAAGCAATATGCGTTCTACACTTTGAAAAACAGATCAAGGGTGGGAGCAAATATTTTTGTGCTAGACTTTATTGTTGATTTCTCTGCCTTAATGATGACTTCTTCCCAGCTGCCTCCCACACAGAGCCACACACAGAACCTTTGCTGGTGTATATTTTATCATCTCCCGGAGATGACTGACTGCACCAGACTGAGACTTAAGACTGGGAGGTTGCTGCGTCTTCTTTCTACTTTCAGCCATGTGCCAAAAGTAATCTATTGGAGTATGTTGTTCTTTAAATCTGCAATATACAGCATTTCGCAACATAAAAATAAATAAATGTGATAGGGGTTCGGTTCCTGGCAGTGGTGCCTTCTTCTTAATTTCCCAGGTGCTCTGAGGAATACTATAAAGTACTTTATTTGCATTTAGAGAACTCCCAGGGCTCAAATGGGCATGAAACACGTTCAGTTAAATAATAAGTGAACAAGTCAAAGATTCAAGCTTTGTAGATAAAATCTTTGCAAGTCAACTTTGATTTCCAGGTTGCAGCATGGTAATAAACATCAATCATCTGAACTTAAAAGCCTGCAAACAGCAAAATGAGATTGTGTATTGCGCTGTTTAGGCTTATTGATTCCTCCAACCTCCACCATATGTGCTTTTTGGTAGACTGAAAGGTTTTAAATCTTCTTGGGTGTTCAGAAAGCCAGTTTGAAAAAGGGATAATGTAAGTATAGCCACGTATCACACCCATAAACCATCTTTGAAATTCTTAACTTTTTAGTCTTTAAAGTGAAGCTAATATGCTAGTGGTCATTTTTTTATAACAGCCAGCAGGGGGCGACTCCACTGGCTTGTATGTGCAGCGAGTTTTGTATGATAAGTCTTTTATTAATCTGCAAATCTAATAGTTTATTGTCATGGTCCAAATACTGTCATGTATTTTTTCTGAATATATTCTTTTTTTTTTTTTATCAGTTTTTATTTGTTTTTAATTAGTTTTTTTTGTAACTGTCCTTTATGATTGGATGAGGAAAAACACCATCCCGAACATTGGGCGTTTATCAATATGCGTACTTGTGCGTACTTGCGTTCTCGTGTACTCGTGATACTTCATCAGTCGGAGACCAAGTACTGTTCCAATTCGAAGTACGCATCAAGCCGAGAACGC
Source organism: Oreochromis aureus (assembly GCF_013358895.1). Classification (NCBI taxonomy): domain Eukaryota; kingdom Metazoa; phylum Chordata; class Actinopteri; order Cichliformes; family Cichlidae; genus Oreochromis; species Oreochromis aureus. The sequence continues at coordinate 27,031,107 of NC_052951.1, forward strand.
GAAAAAGTCCCGGATGTGTTCTCGATCCGCCCGTTTTATCGAGCATGCATCGGTGTGGACTTGGGACAGCTATATATCCCAGAATGCATTTCGTCCAAAACTCAACAGCGGACTCCCGGCACATCGTTTTCAAACCCCCCCCCCCCGCTCGCGGACTTCTCACTACTCAGGTTAAAGAAACTCCAGCAGCTGTCTATAGTATTGAGTGTCCACTAGAATAGAAATAAAAGCGTTCTCACATCTCACCTGCTTGTTTTTATTAAGGTATGTACACGTATGTACACGTATGTACATGTACACTATTTTTATTAATAGAGGTTTCACTACTGAGGTTAAAAATGATAAGTCACTTAGATCACTTCTAAATGTTAATGTTTGGTTTATTTCAGTGTTTTATTTGTTCCTGAGTAAACCGGTTTGGCTGTGATTACAGTTAAGCTTCATAACATGTTACTCACAGTTACATTAGGAGGGGACGGCAGTAAAATCTCCGGACCTGTGACATCATCACGTACGCAGGTGTTCCAATTGTACATATCGCGAGTCCGTGCTCGCGTTCTCGGCGGGTACGTACTCACCGAGAACGCGAGTATGTACTCGCATACTTGGGCATTGATAAACGGCCGTACACTCTTCCAGTTTAAGTACCAAAACATACCCAGGTTTGACATTGATCACTACCCAACTGCTCCACTGGTGAGCAAATATACTAGATGTAGATGATTCGGTGTTCAAAACCTTTCCTTCTAGAAGTTTTTTTTTTCTACTCAAACATGCTGTTTAAAGTGTTTGTCTGCAGTTTGTTTGCGATATAGTTCTTGATGACCGTGATAAAACCCACAGGCTAAATTACGCTGGCCAAGCAATAAAGCTGTTCTTTATACCAGAAGTGTTGCTGGAGCTTCAATCTCTTATAATTCAAGAACATCGGAAAGCCAGTACCTATAGAAATGTTCAGTTTCTCAAAAGTATTTCCGTGTATTCAGTCACTACTCTGTTGGTGCTCCACCAGTGTACCATGACATGGGGGTGGTCATCTTGTGGCACTGCTGAGGTGTTATTAAAGCCCAGGCTGCTTTCATAGGAACCTTCAGCTCATGTGTATTTGTGTATTTTTGGGTCAGGTGTTTCTCATCTTCTTCCTTACAATACCCTGTAGATTTTTCTGTGTGGTTCAGGTCAGGCAGGTTGGCTGGTCAGTCAAGCACAGTAATAACATGGTCAACAAACCATTTGCTAGTACTTTTGGTTTCCTTTTCCTGTGGGGACATCATCAGCTAAAGTAATTCACTGGTTTTCAGTTCTTCAGGTGACAAAAAAACCACAACAGTCTTGGTGTTCAGTTATTTGTAGGCTAGACAAGCATTTTCATTGCTTTAATTGCAGTTACAAATCCCTTTTACTGGAATCTTTATGGTATGTTTTATATTTAGCAATGTTTTTATTTTTGTTTGTTTTTTAAAGCAGAGTCTAATGCCTTAAACCAAGAGGACAGCTTCAGTTGCTCGTGTATAGAGCTGTCTGAGAACAGCTAAAGGCCAGAAAACACTTATTTCTCAGTCATATCTAGCCCTTCCATGTAGGATTTGATTTCAGATCACAAAGATGACACTCAACTTGTTTCTGAGACTTCACTGACCAATGGCTGATATAACTGTGGGTTTATAAATGTCAAACTTTTACTGTAATACAGCCATAAAAGAAATAGAAGAAGATGAAGAATAAGCTACTTTCAGTTGTTGCCTTGGTACAAGGGGTTGCTCCACACGTTTGATTTGGCAGTTTTAAATGAAATACCCTTCCTGATTCAACTCTAAAAGGGATTTTAGTCTCTGGCTGGATTCAATGCAGCCATCTTTCAATTGGCAAACAAATGTGTTAACCACAACTGAGTTCTTATAAATGACGTGCCGTGGTTAAAGGTGGATTTATTGTTTTCTGAAATCTATGTCACTATATTTGTCCAATGCATAAAGACTTTGTGTGATTCTTAATCCCTAAAAAAAAATCTAATACTTTTTTTTCATATTTTAATTGCTGAAAATGGCATAAAAAAATGTATTTTCACCAATGTCAAGCTTTGTTTTGGGCATTATACAGAGACTTCCATAATGTTTAATAAAACCACAAACACACGAGAAATCCTCCTGAAATTGCTTGAAGAAAGAAAATGATGAGCACGGCTGCCGTAGTGAGAGGATTTATAACTGCTAAGAAGAAGAACCAGCAGAGCCAGACAGAGTACAGCTGCCCAGCCTCACCCCCCAACTGCTCATTCCTCCATGCTTGGTTGGCTCAGCTAAGAGTAGTCAAGTGCAATGGAAACCTCAGTCGCTGCCGAGGTTCCATTCGCACCTCGCCAAACTCGCCTCACTTCCAATTCCCAGCTGGTCCCTGACCAACCTCTCGGCATCCGTGCTCCTCCTCTTTCCTCTTTCTAACAACTCAGCGGCTTCATCCCGCCGTCGCTGTGGCCCGTGCTACCTTTATTACTGCTCAGGCTGTGGGAAGAAGGGAGCTTGCTCACTGGCCCATGTCAGGTTAAACTCAAACCTATTTGAAACAAGAAGTGCGCGGTGTAGCATGAGTACAAGTAGGGCGGCAGAAAAGTTGAGGTTTGAAAAGTAGTAATTAGATTAGCTTAATCTTACATGCTAACATAGACAAGAATTAAGGGTTTGGGCAGGAATTTCTGATATATAAAGCTTTATTAAACCTGCTACAGCCTCTGATCTTGATTCAGTCAGAAGTAATACAGTTGTGTTGTTTTTTTTCTCATTTTTCAAAGGTGGTCTGGAAAGTATTACTTTTTTTGCTCTGTAACTCCCAAAAAAACCTTATACTACTATAGAAAGTTGTGTTGATTTGAGCTTTTTGGGGCATGCAGACTAGCGTCGTCTGGAGAAGTGAATCACTGATGCCTGCATGAGTGTCAATCCAGTTTTCTCAGATAAAAAGGAGCATGATATCCAATAAGCAATCATGTCTAGATGTTGGCAGCGGTCATGGCAGAAACATCCTGTGGAGGAGTGAGTAGTTTCCCTGTGGAGTGTGAATTTTTGGAAATCCTGAAGTACATTTCATTAGGCTGGTTTGCCTTTAAGTGTGTTTACGTGTGTGCATAAATGCATCTCAGTGGGCGTTTAAAAAAAGCACCTGGAGACAAAGCGGTTACTCAGGCAGAAAAGACAAAACCAAACTGTGTGTATGGGGGGGGAACAAAAAAAACAATTCCCTCTCGCTGTTAAAAAAGGGGAATAATTCTTGGATGCCAGGCAGCAAAAACATATTTAACAAATGATTTCATAAGAGCAAAGCAAAATAAAGAAATGAGCGTGGGCAGCAAACAGATGACACAGATGTTCTACCCTGATCTTTCATCTGACTCTGAGCATCCCTTACATCTCAGGGACTCTACATGGCCATTAGTTATTTGGCGTAGGTGCACACATGCTGAGCATAGGAAGCGGCAAACTGCTGCCAGTCCTCTGGTTGCTCGGCATTGAGTCATTTCTGCTCAAATATCAAACAATATCAAACGTTCTGTAGGAAAACCAGACAAAAGTTCCAGGGGATAGATGCATAAATCCCTTTCTAGCTTTATTGCTTAAAGTTAACCGTAGTTACAAAGGCAGATTACTCCACTGTGATTCTTTTCGTTGAATTTATGAAGCCGTCTGTTTGCACAGTTTGGCTTCATACATCTTGATCAGTGTGCACGGACCTGATTTCAACTCTTTCACTTTGTCATAAATTCTGTTTAGACATTTGGACAGCTAAATCAGCTGTTTGCATATTTTTACATAATTTCCAGCATACGCCACAGTAATTCAGCAGCTGCCCCTTTTTCTAAGCATTACAGCACGGCTACGGCAGTTCATAACCTTTAGATATGTTTAAAGGTTCTGAAGCAGAGACTGAAGGTTCAAGGTTTACTGAGTTAGCTGGAACTATATCAAATGATAGGTTAAACTCTTTTTTTTTAGTATTCATCCCTGTCATAACAAACAGACAAATGTGTTATGATACAGAGTTATTCGCTCTCAAACTGCAGGCTTACTTGAGTTTCTAAAAGTAGGATGGAAGGTGGAGCCTTCAGCTTTCTGGCCACTTTCTTGGGGACCCATCTCCCAGTTTGGGTTTGGGAGAAATTCACTCTGCTTTTAAAATTAGACTCCAAACTTATCTTTTTGATAAAGCCTTTTTTGATCAAGGTGACCTTGATCTCTCCCTTAGTTACACTGCTATAGGCTCGGACTGTTGCAGAACTTCCTGTGATACACTGAGTACTTTTTCTCTACTCGCTGTTTCTCCCTCCCCACGTTTTTATACTTGCAGCATGTCATTACATTTTCATCTTCTCTCCCCCTTTTCTGTGTTTTTTCCTGTTTCCTTATGCTGTCTTTTCTTTCTTCTTTTCTTTTCCCCCTCACCTGCCAACCAGTCACAGGCTGCCCCTCCATGAACCTGGCTTCATCCTTTTAAAGGAAGTTTTTCCTTTGCTGTGCTTGCTCAATAGGGGTTGTTTGATTTTCTGGGTTTTTTTTCCCCATTCTTTACTTTATAAAATAAAGTGAATGAGGCAACTGCTGTTCTGAATTGGTACCATATAAATAAACCTGAATTGAACTGAGGTGAATTTTCCATAAAAGTTAAGGTATTGAAGGATTTTAATTGGGCCTCTACCTTATACAACATTACTCTCATTAATTCTTTATATGTAAAGCAGCTTTTTCGTCTTCTTATCTGATACCAACACTGTGGCTGTGTATGTTTGCTGGTACTGAGTACAGAGTTAAACTAAGAACCTGTGCACCTCAATGTCAGGAAGAAACTGGGGATCATTTATGCGTAAGACAACATCAGCCTCGACTTAAATCCAAGAATATGAATGTACCTTACTCTTTTTATTCGTTGCTGAAGTAATAAACAACAACAGGCTTAGGATGGATAAAAAAAAATGTTGCTGATATTCATCTAACTTAATAGCAATGGTTTTATTTCAGCTCAAAGAGACATCAGGCTTCATATATAGTCACAGTAGTACTCCAAACTGCTGATACTCTACTATTAATTTTGTCCATCCTGCATTCGCTCTGCCACTAGCTGCTGCTGTGGCAAAGTAAAGACAGAACAACACAGAAACCAACTGAATGGATCGTTCCATGGATCGGCTAATTGTCACTGATCGAAATATCGGCTCAATGCATCCCTAAAGTAAAATGTCATTAACAATAGCAATGCTCGATTTAAAAATAACTGTAACACACACACACACTGCTAATTAATCACTCCCCTACCAGTTGGGTGTCATTCGCCATTTATCATTTGCCAATAAAAAAGCTCAGTCGTTATGAAACTATACTGACAGTTATCTGATGCACTTTGCTAAATGCTATCACTCTGTTGCTGCTTGTCTGCATAGAGTAGAAGCCTGTTTAAATATGCAGGTAATAGGAGGAGTTGGAAGACTCCTCTTAAGAAAGATCATGCCCCCAGCCTACAGTTTCTGCATATACAAATGTGTATAGAGATTGGCCCTTCACTAAGATTATTTGAAAATTAGCAGCTGGTTTGTCAGGAGAAAGTTTCACTTCCATTAAACCACTGAAAACAAAAAGTGCTCAAGATGATGGCGCACATTAAAGAGCACCGACAAAGCTCAAGCAGTGAAAAACAATGTAGTAGAGGTGATTGAAACATGGCCTTTATGCTTTTGTATTCATTTGAAGAACATTGCTATCTTAACACAAATGACTGAAATCCTTTTCACTGGCTAGTATTTTCCAAAATTGTGCTTCTTGTACAAAAACAGTTTATTGGCTTTATTTTGCCATGTTAACATGTTAATATTACAGAGTTTTTCCTTAAGAGAAACACAATTTTTCTGTGATTTATTTTTCTCTATGCAAGAATTTAAAGTAATTTTCTTACTTTAAGAAATGTGCACTTGATTGGGATATATAATGTACAACAATGAGAATAACCATACAGAATTATTAAAATGACACAAATTTTTGTTTTTCACCCTGGCCAACTCTGAAAAACCCTGCGCCTGCATGGTCTAAAGTAGGTTAGAGGCACTTACGGACTTCACATTCTCTTTTTCCTGACAGTAATGGGTGGAGGACGCTGTCATTTTGTTGTATTATTATGACAGATGTTCTAAATAGCGAGAACTGTCAGTATCTTTGTGCTCTGAGGAGTGTTTTCTCGTGGTGTCTCGCTCATGAAATAGTACCTGCAATAATGCACTGGATGTGATAGGTTAGCTGCGAAAGCAGCACTCATGAGTTGAGCCTTCAGTGTTTGTCTGCAGTAAACTGTGGCACCGCAACTCACTAACACCCAATGGAACAGCTCTCCTGGGCTTCCACATAAAAGACCGCAACAGCTGTTCCACCATTTTGCAGCTTACCAGCTCGCAATGTTCTCCATCACCCTCCACCTCGTTCACATTCTCTCATCCCTCTCTGTGCCTCTCTCCCTCACTCTCTCTCACCTGGGGGTGTGATTAGCAGAGTCAATTAGCGCACACTAATCAGGCTAAAACACAGACTGACAGATGTAGAATGCCAAAAATTACTTTTTTTCCCCCACTAACTTTTTTCTTTTCCCAAGTGATTTCCTAAAATTAGTGAAGGGAGTCTTGCCACAATTCATCATCAGAGTAATTGTTGGTGGGTGGGTTTGTTGTTCGTAGCACTTTACATTGTAGAGACAGCATGTGTCATTACAAGAGTATCTTTACTGAACCTTCATGGTTTTGCTCAGACACTGTAGTGTTGTTGAGTCAGAAGCAGGTATTCAAGGTGAGTCAAGATGTTTCTGTGCATCTTTACTGAGTTCATATCTTGCATCTGTAATCTGTGACGCTGCTGCTGACTGTGAGATTTTGCTTTAGAAATGAGGATTTAAAAAACAGATACTGGTGATGCATGAGAGATATAACCATGTAACTAAAGCGAGATGCTGGTTTGCATCGTTTGGAACTATTAAAATACTACCAACAATTCTTATTTGCTGTACTATGAATTAAAAAAGACAATAATTGTGGTCTGCACATGGCAGAATCCAGAATAACCATAGATTTTCCGTCAGTGACTAATATCTGGAAGCAGTGATAGAAATATCTGTTGCTCTGACAAATTAGTACTAAAGGGGTGACACTGTCAAGAACACAGCTCAGTGTGTCTGTTCCGCCTCTTTCTTGGACATGAAATTAGCATTACGCGGCTGGATCTCATCTCTGTAAAGCAACTGTTTGTGGTTCAGTAAGTCCCATATTTAAACTGACTTCTGATCAGTTATTTGAGGAGATCGTAATAGGGTTTTGTGGGTAATGGTAACTCCAGTGTCCAGGGTGGCACACAAAAAGCAGACACAAAAAGTTGCGTGTTGCAAAGACGCAAAGCCAATCATCAGTCATCGCTTCAGAAATCTCCCTTATGCTACAGTCACACAGGGAAAACAGTGGTTGGAGACCATGGAACAGTCCAAATTGTTGCAACCACGGTGACGTTCTTTCAATCTCAGTGGCTGTTAAATGGTTGTTTCAGCGATGGGGACCTGGTCTGGACACTTGATGTCTTCAAAGTGATAAAACAGCAAAAGAACGGAGTCAGTCTACTATTAGTTTACCAGTTTGGGATTGAATGGGATCAAGATGGCAATTACCAGCACACTGTTTGTGATAAATAGACAAGCACTGCCACTTTTAGAGAACCCCGTAGATTTGAAACTGAAATTCAGAAATTCCTCCACAAATAATGAGCTAGTTGCCACGGAATGCCAATTTAACTGTAAACTGACACATATGCTCTGTAACGATGCTTTTATATAAGAATAGAACCACAACATAACCAGCTGGCAACTGAGTCTAATTTCTTATTTTTAAATTAGACGGCAGTGATTTGCAAAAACTCACCAATTTGTCTGAGAGTGATTGCAGTCAGTCCGAGGTGACCTGTGCAATCACCTTGACATCGAAATTGGTTGAGGATAAAGCAGCCTCAAATTTTGGGCCACCAGTTGGTTGCAAGAACTACTTGTAATGTGTTACCAAAATGCAAAACATTTAATGCAATCATCAGGTTGCATCAACTGTTTGTAATTACAAGGAAGTTGTTGTCCTATTTTTAGTCGAGCCATTAAGCGAGCAAGCATCCATTTCATCTGCCTGTTTAAGCACAGGAAGAAATCGGCTTCACTGCTGTGTTGACATGAGCAGTGACTACACCATCACTTCATCTTTTAGCACCATGACCGCACAAGTTCACACTTTGTTTCCTACATTCTTGGGATAAAATTAAATGGCATTAAATCAACTAAATAGTAGATTATGCTGGAATATTTTTAACAACTCTGTCCATCAAAAAGACGATGCACCTTCTGATCCAAAGTAGTTTGCATAGAGAAACCTCTGTGACCTCTGGGTGTAAGCACAGGAGGAAACTCTATAAACACTGTGGCACTTGGGGAAAAACACTTGAGCTTGTTTGGATGAACCCGATACACTTATCCTTTCTGCTAAGCCCAGGATGCAGCACCTTTGGCCCTTACATGCACTGCTTGGGGGTGATAGAGTTGGACACCGATTGCATATTTTATCCCAATTAAATCTCCTCAATATATGATACTGATTCGATTAAGACACACATTACATCCTATACTGTTCATCAAGAAGTTGATGTACTTTTAGACTCCAAAATCTTTTTTCGTTTTTGTTTGTGTGTGATTTGGACAAAAGTGTTACCCTTTTTTAACGTTGTGGCACAAAACCATATTACATTACTTCTCAGTTTTCACTCGTGTGACCTTCAGTTACCTTTTCATTTTACACATATTCCACAGTGACGATGGTATCTCCCACAGTATGAGGGTGGCACAGTGGGTGGCAGAAATATGCAACTGCATAACACATGGGTGAGTAGAGGCCCAATTTTCAGTAAGCAACACCCAAGATTTATTGCCTGGTAGCTGTAATCCAATGTGGGATCTTCGCAGGGAAAAAAACAAACCTCCCATGTGTTACGCACTTCCACTTAAGTTCTCAGCTGGCAAAAAGAAAGTAGCTGGCAATTCCATGTGAGACTATGAACCACAGACCCTTGTCTTAGGCCAGAAATGGAACTGGCAGTGACGCCATAGGCAGCCCAAAGGCAAAACACTCAAAAAAGATGAAAAAGAAAAATGTCTCCAAATGATAACAAGAAGAAACAAGAGTAGGTGAGGACCTGCTTGTATTTGCTTCCACTTCCATCACCCTTAATCATATCGCAGCAAGAACAAGAAGAAGAAATGTGTGCTTTTTTTGTGAAAAGTCTCTTCCCGACACTCTTGCAAATGTAGTTGTTTCATTATTATGCCACCTCTTTCACCTCAAGCAAGTGTAAAAGCTTTCATTTTGATTCCATTTATTTTCTGCAGATTTAAAATGTGCATACAAATTAGTGGATGGAAAAAACTTAATGTGAGAGGTGCGACTGGCAGTAAGATAGTGAGCGGTGCATGACAGCTTGAATAGCCCCACTTTGCTTCATAAAGTGGGGGTTATCACTCGTGTACAACTGTACGGATTGTGCCGTTCTGTCCCCTGACTTTGTATGACTTGTCTGCTTGATCTATCTTCTAAAGAAAAACCTTCTAGGGGATGAGCAGTACTTAAAAAGCGTGCATTTAAAGTGATCCAGTCTCAACTTAAACTTGACAAACAATTACTTTTTTCCATAGAACTTCTTTGCTTTAAAGTTAGAGAGGCAGATATTTCATTTGGCTTTGAGTTTTGTATTTTGGGAGGAGCTGATGCTTAAATGTGTTCTTGCAAAGCTGTGTAATCCTTTATGTGATCAGAAAGGCATGAAGTTAGAGTGTTGGGGGAAATGATGTGGACAGGGTAATCCCCAAAGGTCTTACTGTGCTTAGAAAATGAGGGACATTACCTGCGGTCTTGCATGCGGGTTAAGTAATGATGTCTTCTCTCCACACTACTCTCCTTTCCTCTCATGAATGACTAAACACACAAAATATGCTTTGTATAAAATGTTAGCATCAGCTCGGAACAGCAAAAGAGACCATTGTCAAACATGAGCCAGTGGTCCGGTGTAAAATTTGGAAAAATACAGTGCAGCATTTGATCTCCTTTAACACATGTAACACATGTGTGCTTGACTGAAATGGTGCGATTTGAAAGGCAAAGTGCTTCAGGAGCAGTCAATCGAAAAGTCTTATGGTTACTCAGTAGGAGACCTTATCTTGCTGTGTGCATCGCTTTAAATTAATAAATCATTTTAAATCAGATGTGGTATTTCTTTTACTAACATTACTTTATAATGTATCAAAAGCAGTTCACATTCTATTGAAAGTGAATTTGAAATCATACATCGATGCAATTGCAAGCAATAGTGAACAGCAGTAAATAGTATAAGTAGTAAAAGTGCATTTTTTTTCCAACTCCAAGAAGTTGCTAGAGCTTTTATGTCCAGTATTGTGGCCAAAAACCCAACAACATTCAATTCATCAAGTGTAACAGTCCCATGTGCTGAAAGTTTAGAGAAATCTGAAACTGATACCATGGATCAGGGTGTATAATATATTGGGGGTGTCAAGAAGCTCACCTCACTAATGCAGTGGAATTGTTTATTATTTGTCTGTAGGAAAGAAAAATATGAGGTGCTGGCACATCAGTCAAAGATGCCATTTCAAGATGGCTGCATTGAACAGCTGGGATTAGCCACAAACTGTGGGGAGTCAGCGAGGGACAAATAAATGCAGTTTTTTTCCAGCATTCGTCTTACTCGTGTCCGTACTGTCACCGTGCATGTAACATGTGCATCACTGCTACTTTCGACTGCTCCCTTGTCACAGGGGGTCGCCACAGCGGGTTGCGCCCCATGTTTGATTTGGCAGAGTTTTTACGCCGTATGCCCTTCCTGGCGCAACCCCGAAGAGATTTGTGTCTCCAGCTGGAAACAAACCCGCGACCTTTCGCTTGCCCAGCTAATTTGAAAAGTCTGATGGTTACTCAGTAGGAGACCCAGGATATCTTTCCCTTATCTGGCTTCACTTGTCTTCGCCAGTCAGGATGGAGGTGAATATGAATCTGGGGTCTCCAAAAATTAGCTACAAGTGTTTTCACAAGAAAAAGCAGCATATGTCCAGTCATAAATATGGACAGTCTATTGGCAGTGAAGGACAGTCAAGCTGTAATATTCAAAATACAAAGAGGTTAAGTAACGAATACAGGCTGAAAGCAACACAGCTACTGAAGCCAGAGCAGTGTCTTGCTTTGGCTAGACACATAGAAGTCAAATATTCAAAGGTGTATAAAAGCTACCTGCGTAAGTTACAAGATTACCAGTATGACAGCTGCTGGAAGATCATGTATGCTGTCATTTCGGTTCATATGTGTATGTTAAAAAAAAGATAACAGAAGGAGTAGGAGCCAGTTGGACCCAAGTGTCCAATGTGCAGATTACAGGCCACACAGTATTTGAGTTGAAATATGACTTTCTCGGCAATAAGCAAACCTGCACTCATGGACCTGACGGAGTTGTTACTGTGACAAAAGAGAAGTTCACATGACTGACCAGCCTGCCAAACTGTGAAGCTCTCCATTCTGACAGATAAAGACATTAGTTGTGCCTTGTCACTGTGTTTCACTGCAACAGAACAATTTGCCTTGGCTTAAGGTCTGCAGCTTTTGTCATTTTATAACGCATGGGCGGGAAAGATGGGAGTAGCTGTCTGACAGCTGTAGACTTTCTGCTAACAGTGGTGCTCCCCTTCAACAAGTTTCTTTTAAGATGAAAGCCCTGCATGCTTTTATCCCACTTCCATGTTTGATATACAGGCAGGGGTTGTGGCTCTGTTCTTGTCTCAAAGTGATGTTGTGTCATTTGATCTTGGCAGATAGGAAGACATCTGAGGCCTGATTGGGTTAAAAAAAACTGTGACAAGCGCAGTTTGACACTGCTAAAATATGTGCTATCCTGCTTTGAAGAGACAATTAACATGGGAGCCAATTGCTGTTGCCTTTTTGTCTTCTCGGTCCTGTCACAACAGTGTCCTGACATCTTTTTGTAGTGTAGTGCTCAATTAGCATTACCCTGACTTAAGAAATGGTGTAAAACATCCAGATTCTGTACCAGTCTGTCAGACACCTCTGATGGTTGGGTTTACAGTTCTATATGATGCAAATCGAAGGCAACGCGGCTTTCTTTTGGCAAAACCTCTGCCAAATCTACTCTTTCGCTCTTCCGAGCCACACAATTAACCTCATGACTTACTGATAAGTTGCTTCTAAATTGGTCCAATGCAGAACTCATTTGGCTCAAACTATTTGTCCCTGAAGCCAGAGGTAGCTTCTGTGACATGACAGAAAACTAGGGTAAAGTTTAGAACATTGAAACTAAAAAGGAGGACATTTTCTATTCTCCCCATTAATTAGCTCATGCCCACATATCCACCCTCACCTAAAAGTTTCTAAATCTGCGGATTGGCCTCATTAGAAGAGTAGAGCACTGCAGTTGGGTATGTGTGATCAATAGCCCAAACTGAGAGTAGCTCCATGCTGATCACTTGCTAAATCCCACTTCTGATAGGAGTTGTTGTTCGGCACCAGCAGAGCTAACTCAGTTGATTAAATATCCACCTCCCTACCCTCCTTTTTCCTCCCATCTCTGCAGGCCTGAGTGATTGCCTGAGATGTGAAGGGGGGGCTAATGGAGGGAGAGGGAGAGAGAGACTGATGGAGGAATAAAGGGAGGGCAGAAAAGGGGAAAGATCAATTGTGGATTTAGCTGAGAGCACAACTTGGCAAGTGCATGCAACCCACGGCAGATAATATGATTATCTTGGGAAGAAAAAAAACAAAACAAAGAACCCCACCTCACTGCATTATGCAAAGGAAGATGTAAGAGGAGTCTTGTCTTCCATGCAGGCTTTAATTCAACAATATTTACTGGGTGCCATGTTTTTTTTTTTCTTTTTATCTCTGCCAGCAGCTTAAGAAAAATTAATAAATAAATCAGAAACTAATACCATGGTCCAGGGTGTATTATATGTTGGGGATGACAAGAAGCTCACTAATGCAGTGGAATTGTGTATTATTTGTCAGTGGGAGTGAAAAATATGAGGAGCTGGCACATCAATCAAGGATGCCATTTCAACATGGCAGTATTGAACAGTTGGGATTAGCCACCCACTGCGAGGAATAAGCGAGGGACAAATACATGCATTATGGTTTTTCACATTTTTTTTTCTTTTAGGGTTCCTCGTTCCTTTGTCCATACTGTCACTGTGCTTCAAAGTTATTATCAGCTGATGAATAGAAGGATGCTTTTTTTTTTGCAGTTTCTCTACATTATAGCTGTGTCCTCTGATAGACGCAGACAAGGAACAATAATGCAGAAATGTATCAAGTTTGACATTCGGAACTGCCCAGAAAGAAATCAGCAACGGCATACACACATATGTACATACTTATTGGCTATAATGCATGTGATTTCATTTTCTTTCAGGTTACCTACCAAAGTGATTCCTAACATGTAGTAGCACTGAAACATCATTAGGTCAGAAAACCTAATCTGATTTAGATTTGCAGTGACTGGAAGTCAAATAGGAGCGGCGATTTGTTGAAGCATGCAAACATACATATAAATAGAGTTTATAAGGCAACAACAGACTTTGTACAATTCTAACAGACTTGCCTCAATATTTAGTATGACAACCTTTTTTTCTTCCACATAGCTTGTACTCTCTTAGGCAAGCTTTCTTGTAATTTCCAGAAGTAGTCTTTAGGAATAGTTTTCAAAGCTTCTTGAAGGAGATTCAAAGCTCCTCTTTGAGTGCTGCCTGCCTTTTGTTCAGTTCTCTGTCAAAATCATTGCACAATGCTTCAGTAATGATGTTGTCTTTTCTCTGGGGAGGCCAATCCATGGCTAGTAGTGTTCTATTGTGTGCTTTTACATCCATGTGTGCTTTTAATGCACTGGCAGTATGTTTAGGATCATTGTAATAGACGCTTTCCAGGTGGTGTGGGACGGTGAATCAAAATCAAAATCTGATGCTACTTTTCTGAGTTCATAATCCCACCAGTTTGCACCACTTACTGAAATGCAGCCCCAGATCATGACAGAGCCTTAACTGTATTAACTGGGCTGTAGATGCTCAGCGTTGTACCTCTCTCCCGATGTCTTCTGTACATATTTGAACCAAAAATTTCAAATTTGGATTCATCACTCTGTAAGACCTTTGCCACCGACTTTGATTCCAGTTCTTGTGTTATTTGATGTACCTCAGCCCTTTTCCCCATTTCCCTTCCTTAAGAATGGCTTCTTGACAGCCACCTTTCCACTGAGACCATTTGTGATGATGCTCCAGTGAACAGTAGATGAACCAGCTGAAAGGCCAGATGAATTTCTCAGGTCCTGTGACTTGTCTTTGCTGGATTCTTCTTTCCTATTTCTTAAGGATAGGATTTTGAGATGCTGCTAACCTGCTGCAGATAGTTTTTAGATTTGCCTTTTCTTCCTTTGTCCTCCATTTGTCCATTTTTCTCAAATGTTTTAGGAACACACTACACGCCATGCTGAGATATCACACTTTGAGAAGCCAAGTTTTTAGCTAATACATCTTTGGCAAAATTATTATTTCATCCCTGTCAAACTGTGTTATCATTTTTCATTGGTTCAACTAAAGAAATGTAAACAACTTTTGTAATAGGCTGGCAATAACAAAGCTTCTAAAGATACAATTTAGAGTTGGGTTTTTGATAAGGTGTTATATGTTGGCGCAACACTGGTTCATCCCTTTAGTTGGGTGCTTTTTTCTGCTTGAATGATTCATTGTTCATAGGTCAGTGTTGAAAATACTGAAAATGATCAGGTACAATGATGGACTGAAGATAAGTGGAAAAACATCCAAAAAGTTTCCAAAGAAAGTCTTCACCTTTAAAAAGGCTGGAGAACTATTGTTCAACACACTTCCAAAAATTACAAAAAAAGTAGGAAGTTTAGCTCCTCGGAAGAAAAGTGACAGCAGAGTACTGTACAAGGATTGGTTTTGAAAGTAGTAAACAGCTCGTAATGTTTTATCAAATTTAAAGAAATTATTGCTAAACTCTGAGATTTGAAGAAATGTGTAATAAACTGAACTTTTTGCAACCCTTTGGTGGTTATTCTGTGCACATAAATTCTAGAGGGTTCACATTTTTTTACACTGACACTGGTGAGACTGCTGTAAACCTTCCTGAAATCAAAGTTTGATCTAATCCTTTCCTGCTTTGGCCTTTTGCTTTGACACCTTTTGCCCCCCGCACTGCCTTAGACATTTAGAGTTGCCAAATGTTATGCTCTTGCTGAGGGTGGGTAGGCGAGAAGAGAATATAGACTTCTGTCTGGACACGTTGTCCCCAACTCGGTCTCAGGCTGTCTCTTTTTCTCTCACGTAAAGGAAATGGAAGCTGCTCACTGGAGATAAGCCGCTGCTTTCCTGTGAATTGCAGCTGCCACTGTCAATATGCAGCGGCGTTTCGGTATCCATTTCTCCGTGTCTTGTCATTGGCAGAAGTGACAGGTAGATTGGATGGAAGACCTGCAAGCTGGGATGGGTCACCAGCTTGGGCTTGTGACGTCTGGAAAGTTGGTGTCAGCCCGCAGGCCATTGGCATTCACACATACGGCTCAATGTGCATTGAAAATGGGCCTGTGAAGTGAGACAAGGCTGAATGCATATACTTCTTTCCAGGATGCATTGGAAGCGGTCATAGGATGTACGAATGTGCTAGACGTCTGACTGGAAAACACTGGTGGAGCTTTAGCCTTTGCAGCGTATCAGCACAGTATCACAACTGCAACAAATCGACAGCTGCCAGCAGGAGACAGTGTGCCAAGATTGAAATGATTAAAAAATGAGCTTGCATGAAATAATCATACAATACTTGAAATTTCAATTTTTATTGACATCTAAATATATTTTTTAATGCCAATCTTGTTTGTTTTTCGTGTTCTTTTTAGTGTTTTCTAGGTATGACTTTCTTCTTTAATTTATAGCTTTTAGGATGTAAAAAACAGAGTTTCAATAAGAGTCTGTATCTTTTTCATTTTTCAGAATGTAAATGTAGGTAAACATATGTTTAAAGATATAATTAGATGCCAAAAGAGCGATTTATCATTTAAATTCCCAGGTACTGTTAAAATTACTGCATAAATGACTTTGTGGCATATTAACAGCGTTCTGTGTAATGGTAGAAAGCAGTTTGACAAATGAGGCCCATTTTATTTAAACAGCACACCTACTAGGCAGCAGCCAATTACCCTTGTGGGCCAGCATGCAGGAATTTGGTCCTCAATATGTTTTGACAGCGCAGTGCTATATCATAGTTAGCCCCGCAGACACACTCGTCAGCCTCATACTTGATCCTGAACACAAAAGCTGTCAGCCAGGTCAGAGGCTCGGGGGGGCTGACATTGTCTGCAAAACACAGCCATATCTTCCAGCAAATGGAATGCGAGTTTGATGCCGTGGTGGTTCATGTGTGGGTGGGAGGGAGGGTGGCTGTGGAGGCAGGAGGGGGTCCAGAGAGGCTTCTTGTCTGTACTGTGACATTATAAGTCTCACAAAGGCAGGGGTGACAGAATCCACGCTCCAAAAGGATGCAGGGGCCCAGAGAAAATAACACTGTGTAGATAACTCCATGTCTCCAATAGCATTTTTACTAGAAAGAAAAAGCTGAAATTGCCTTCCTAAAAGAACATTTTGTTTATTCTTCTTTGCTTTCAACCCCAGAACCAGATTGAGAAAACTGATATTTGGATGTATCCAGTAGCTCAGGGACATGTTAATCCAATTTTTACCTGGTGTGCGATCTGTTTGTGCATCTAATGTGATCTATGTCTGGATATCCTTTCCTCTTTGTGGCTGATTTACAACGGTGGGCATTTAGAACTCACCTAATAAAAATGCTCACCATGTTCAATGTGATTATCAGGACAGCAGCGGATCCAGATCCACACAGCTACCTATTTACACACTAAATTATGTAGTTAAATTATTATGAGGTCCTGGGTATACGTTATATAATATTTAGCAACTGGACACATTTGTTTGTAGAGGAAAGCAGTCGATTAAATTACAGAATACATATTTACAGAAGAGAAATTTAACATGAGGTAAAGAAAGTGTTGGCATTTTCATTCTTGGAAAAAGAGCTGGAAGTGGTGCTTGACTATGTGGAACTGTGGCTCGCGCAAAAAAACAAACCCCTGTTGTTTTCTCAAAACCTCTAAATATAACCACAGTATATGTTTAACCACGATTTCAGAGACGTCCATCACTTTCAACTTTCACACCCACAACTTCAGAAAATTCTCACCTCAAGCTTTCACTCAAACTCAAACAAACTTTAAATCTTTTGCCTGATGGAGAACTGTGAACAAACCTGTCCTGGTAATTGACCTGTAATAACCTCACATATGGAGACCTTTTATTGCAGTATATAAAAATTGCTACACCCTCAAATGTACTTTGGCTCTACTGGAGCCACAAACCCGTCTGCTTCGTAAGGTATGTGATGCAAACTAGCTGAGGCAGTCCAACTTAAGGTCAGCCAAGGAGACCTACCGCCTGAGGCGGGATGAAGGGAACAAATGTTCACGTGGAAATCATGTAACTGTTGGGTGTATGTGCACCAATCACCTGCGGGGAAGTAGGGCATTGCCCAAGAGCTCTCGTGCAAAGTCAAAGCGACAGATGCATCATGCGCATTTTTATTTGTGCACGCAGGCGCAGGTGCCGTGGTATTTGATTGAGTCAAACTTAGCAAACCTTTACTTTGTGGGCTGGAAACTGGCAGATTTTTTTTTTTCAATTTCAGGAGGTGTACATTGTGTAAATGTGCCACCAACTTGCCATGGAAATAGTCTTTATTTAGCATAATATCATGCTAACATTTGCTTATTAAAACTGTTATATAGCTGTGGCATTTCTAATGTTCTTGACACACTTCCCTGAAGCTTTGTTGATAGCTGGATTTGTGTTGTGTTTATGTGTATAAACAGATATTAAGCTTCATCTTGAGTCTGTAAGTGTTTAACTTGTTAAAGAACCCCACATTATAATGGTTGCTTTAATTTCAGCTGCATTTTTTTCCTGAATACAGCTGTTTTATTCTAATAACCGATCGTTTCTTTCTTTAATTATTTATTTTGCTTCATTGTAATTTTGTTGGACTGCTGACATTGTTGGGTTTTCTGTTATGTTTGCTGGCTCATGTTGACACATATTAGCAATTCATGAATCCAGGTGGGAGATATCAGAGCCTGGGAAAAAAAGAGAAAGGAAAAAAAAAATCAGCAACTAAACAAAAAGAAGGAAATTGGATGAAGGCAGGTTCCATCACAGTGTGGATGTTTTTGTGGAAAGGATGCTTTTTAATCAGGTTTTGGGTTCAACTGTTGTAGATTATGTTGGCCTCTGTGTGCGCGCGCGTGTGTGTGTTTATTCTACAGCTGCTGGCAAACATTAACTACAAACAGCTGTACTGATGACAAAATGGAAACAGCCATTGTCAGGAGAGAAGAAACCAGCAAGACCATTCAGAATGAAAATAACCTGATATGATAACATGAAACATTGTGATGCAGATGGCGTGAACAATACAGTTACTGACAGATAAATACAGGGAAGGCAAAAATATATTTTGTAGATATTTTTCTGAAATTTTGGAAGGTATTTCCTTTTAAGCTGAGGTGGAACACAACTTCAGATAACACAAATGTCAAAAGAAAGTGAACAAGTGCTTAGCTTTATGTACTTTAAAATAGTAACTGCCATTTTATTACTGCAACTCGGTCTCCTTTTGTTAAACATCAAGCTCATTTTTGAAAAAGCCACGAGCCTGTGACTGTTTAGGGAAATAAAATCAAATCTGGGTCACATTATTAGACTTTTGCCTTTGGAGTGTACTTTGCTCTGTTGTCTCTGACATTTCATTTTTCTGCTTTTCAAAATGACCTTTATAGTCCTTTATAATGTTTTCCAACGGTTTACCCATTATAGGATGATCCTATAAATATATAAAAATATAAAGAGACCTTACACTGCAGGTTTAAAGAGATTTTCAGAAGTATATCAATCGGGGTTATGAAAATGTTTAGTCTGTCAATATCAACTGCTAAACCGTATAAACAGACTATAAATAGTCTAACTGGAAATAGTCTAACTCTGGCAATTTTCCTAATCACTGTAAAGATTCTATTTGTTCCACCTCTGGCATCACTGGAAACCTTTGGAATCTACAGAACCTATAAAAGTTACATTAGGGTTGTCTAAATACTTATGGAGCTGCTGTTCAATCACACAATTTTTCTAATTTGACCTCTTTAGGATTTTAAATCAAACAATCAAGATGAAGTACAAACTTGCAGCTTTAAGTCAAAGGGTTTAACAAAAGAATTGTATTAACTGTTTAAGAATTGCCTCGATCTTGTTGCTTGTTTCTTCAGTTTTGTCTTAATTGACTGAAAAGCGTGCTTATTGGGTTGAAGTCATGTGACTGACTTAGCCATTGAAGATCACATTTCTTTGCCTTGACAAACTGCTTTTGCAGAATGTTTTGGATCCTTATCTATGTGCACTGTGAAGTGCTGTTTGATCAGTTTTGTAGCATTTGCAGTTGAATCGGAGCAGAGAGTGTAGCTACTGTTACTTCATTCACCAGTTACATTATCAATAAGCACCATTTACCAATAATGCATAACTGCACCATGAGGATTCAGATCATGAGTTGTTCCTTTCATTCTCTTCCCATCATTAAGGTTTATCCTGGTTTCTTTTTCAGAACGGTGCAAGCTCATTTATAGGTTTTTGAGCAAGCTGCAATCTGGACTTCCCATTTTTTAGTGTAACCAATGGTGATATCCATGAAGGTATTTCTTCATTGCTGACTTTGACAATGATACATTTACCTCCTTGAGAGTGTTCTTGTCTTGGTTATATATCGGAAAGGGGGTTTTCATAGTCATAGAAATAATTCTGTGATCATCCACTTTAGTTGTTTTCTATGGTCTTCATTAAAATTGTTAATATATTCAGTTTTTCATTCTAATGATGGCCTCCTTCATTAGAATAAACCGACATCTCTCAAACCTCACATTTATAGTGTTTGGCTACTAAATCGAATTGCGACACTTGGGGATGAACTCCTTTATCTGCTTAATTTTTCATGGAACAACAGGGAACAGCTGGCCATGAAATTCTGCAAGAAAAATGCAACAATAAGCCAACAATTAAAGGGTTTGTAGCTGAGATCCCAGGAAAGGTTGAGTATGAAAATGGTCATGGCATTAACCGTCAGTATTGAATCCCCAGGTAGACAGAGCAATGTGGCAGTAAGCCCCATTGGAAATTCTATTTCCAGTGTATTGGTAATTTTACATATGCTACCTGTTATATAAACTCACATTGAATAATATTTTTGAAGATGGGTGTAATCTAACAATTCATTCTCATTTCAACCATAGTGCAAGCATAGTGATAGCAGAGGTAAAACATATAAATCAGATGGGATATCATGGCTAACCATATATTATTAACATTGTAGAATAAAACATTGACACCTTTCGTCCTCAATAGTACATGTCATAAGTTGCATGGATCACAGGCATGCTGCCAATGTATGTACTTAGGCCTACCTTGTGATGCCAATGGCAAGCACATACATATTTAAGGTTGATCTCAAGACAGCCAATTAATATCTTCATTAGTATGCATACAAGAGTGTGAACGTGCAAAGAAGGACGAGGACGCCATGGCACGTTCCACTTAAGATCTCGTGAAGTCTTGTACTTATTCCTGAGCACTGGAAATGGAAAGTAGAATGCACAATATTAAATCAGATTGCGTTCCTTGCTCTGCATACCGATTTAGCATCTTATCCAAGAGAAAAATATAAATTTATGAGTGGTTCCTTAATCAGTGTAAACAACTTACTAGTGGCACCAATTTATAGCATACTGTGTGAAGGGTAAACACATCAGCATGCACTGAAGAGTGGCTTTCAGGGATCATCCAAAGCTCAAAAGAGACGATAAACGCACATGACATTTGTTCATTCAGAGAGTGCAACGTTAAGACACTTAAAAAGTAATCGAAAGGTGGTCTGACATTGATGTTTTGGTGAGGTCAGGTATCTGTTGCAAAAATCTTATTCTTTGTATCTGAATTTGGTTTTAGGTTTAGTAGACCATGCATGGGCCATTGCTGGAACTTGTACGTTACCCATTAAACCAGTGGTGTTCAAACCCAGGCCTCGAGGGCCGGTGTCCTACAAGTGTTAGATGTGTCCTTGATCCATCACAGCTGATTTAAATAGCTAAATTACCTCGTCAACATGTCTTGAAGTTCTCCAGAGGCCTGGGAATGAACTAATGGTTTGATTCAGGTGTGTAGACCCAGCGTGATATCTAAAACTTGCAGGACACCGGCCCTCGAGGCCTGGAGTTGGCCATGCCTGCATTAAACTCTTGAAACAGGAGGGTAGCTGAAGATGGTTTAACCTTATTTCAAGTGTCCAAAAATTGTTACTTTGTGCTAAGAGTCATTAAGGCAGTGCTCCAACCCTCCTCCACCCACTGATAAATGTTTGTGCACCCATGGTGACAATGACCTATGACTGTTCTCGATATACTTTCTACTGTGTGTGTGAGTGGTTGTTTAAAATTTTTGAATGTTGAAGAATTCAGACGTAAATGTTGCAAATTATTATTTCCACCTGCCAAAACTGAAGCAGGGACAGCAGGAATTGTCTTACTAAGGAAACTTAGATGAGAGTTGGTTAAAGGATGTGACAGTCATATCGATGAACAGTGGTGAATTTGCACTGTTGATGGTGAACTTGCAACAACTGAATGCTAAAGTAATCTTTCCTTTATTGAAAGATACAGTGTAATTCTTTTCAATACTTTGTAGCGGCACACGTGTACCCCCACAGCTCAAGTAATCAGTTAAAAAGAGCCCGCAATGCTTTATATCAGCCTGTGCTATATTAAAATGTTAAATCATAAAAATAACCATGAACTGACTCACTAAAAATACAAGTTTCAAAATAGCTGCTTTAAAATGAATGTTTTTTTTTTTTCTTTATAGACGCATCTCTTATTCTGTTCAAAGCCTGGCTTCAAGTTTCTAACAAACATCAAAAATGCTAGAAATGCAATATTGAGTAGAACTATCCTGCAGCAGTAAATTTAACCCCCTGATTTTTTTTTTCCTCCTCCAAAGTCTGTGCTCAATCTTGCCAAGACATGGAGTAATCCTGTTTTTGGCTTGTGCCTTTCTATGAAAGCCGACATTCAGGAAGTCAGCGCATGCAGACACATGCGTGCTGTCAGCTGGAAGGCGTTCATCAGATTTCGCATCCTTCCGTTATCCTGTCACAAAAGTCTCACAAAATACGGCTCTTTCTTTTTCTGTCTGTCTCCTCCCCATCCCCCACCCCTTTGAATAAAGACACAACAGCAACCTGGCAAGTGGCAACGGCAATTCAGCAGCCTGGCAAAGGACATGAATCACGAGAGGTTTCCAAGACAGCCTTGAGCTGTCAAAGAGTGGAAGCAGTCAGGCTGCTGAGATCTGCCTTCTCATTCGATTAAAGCAGCTGGGAGATATTAAACTGTACAGTAACAGGTCGGATAGGATTGCTGCTACACCGTACTCCCTTTTTCTATTGCTTTTGACTGTGTTTTGTATGCTATTTTTATTTGGTTCAAAACCCTCACAATGTTTGCTTTATTTTGATAGAAACCGTTTTGCGTGTCATGTATCTCTTGTTTCCTGCTGCTTCACGCTCTGTTGTAGGTAAATTAAATTTAATAAAATTTGAGATGATGTTTAATTGTGTTAGATACAGTGTGGTGTTGCATGGAATGAGGCGTTTTTGTGGCTTAATATACCACAAGGTTCACTATTAGCGTACCGTGTCAGATGAGAAAATAAATGGAGCCAGCTTGAAGCTTGACACACACCTGTTCCCAGCTGTAACCACACTTGAGCATTTGTTTGCCTGTCACCTACAATGAATTTCAAAGCTGTTATTCTAGCAGTGTCACACTCCTGATAGGATGTGATTTGCACACTTTTTTTAAAAACTTGACATGTGACCCAGTCAAGCAGAAAACATCTTAACAAAGTTCCCCTCCACCTTTCTTTGACTTTGAGATCTTTGTTCTCCCTTTTTTTGTATTTTAAACTCTTCAGTGCTCGCTGTTTGCGGTGCTGTCAAAAATAGTCCCTGTGTGACACATTATATAGGAAAATTGACAAATGTGAAAGCACAGAAAGAACCTGTCTGCTTAATATTACTGCTGGACAGAAAATATTGCTTCCTTATTTAAGAATCCCTCATTTCTGTGTGTTCCTTTTTCACGTCTCACATGTCCTCCTCTTTTCCCATTTCTGTTAATGATTACAAGCATCGGTGTCACTAATGGGATGCTTGGTTTCTTACTTGGTAAGTGGCTGAGTGAACAAACTGTCCCTCTGTATGTTGCACTTGTGCACCTGCTCGCCTGTTAGGTGACTAAACTGCATCTATCAGCCATGATCAGGAGTTAGGACTGCCTGTGGCTAATCTGAAGGTTCTGGTTTGACGTCCAGCTCCTCTAGTGAACACAGCAAAGTGTCCTTGGACATGACAAGTTGCACATAGTACGTCCATTGTAATGGAGACCGTTAATGACCCACAGCCACCTCTAGTCACTAAGAAAAAATGCTTTACTACTGCGACAAGCAACTGCAATTACTTTTTCCTATTGTACAAAGACATAGAGAGGATTAAAAACTGACCGCAGTGGAAAAAGGAAGTGGGAATGGTTATCTGTCTCTAGGTGTTAGGCCTATGATGGACTGGCGATCTGTTTAGGATGAACCGCGTCTTTACTCCATCACATTTGGGATGGGCTTCAGTCCAACCGAGATCCTGAATTGAATGATGATGATGATAATGGATGGATGGATGGATTGGAACATCTTGGAGTCCAACTTCCTCTTGTTAAAGCCAGCAACCAGTTGAAAAATATACATTCTTCTCTGGTGACTTGTGGCTGCCAGGACATTACTGACCAGTCTCTGCCTGTGAGACCGAGTCTAAAATGAAACCAGGAAAAATCGTCTTTTGTAGACACTGAGGCACTGAATGATCAAAAGTCTTTTTTACAGTAATTGTTTCAGCACCAAATAGCCTTCCTTTAAAAAATAATTTGATATTTTGCTGGAGGGTTATAGAATCTTTTGACTCACTCTAACCCATTAACCCAATTGAAATAAAAGTTTCACAGAAAACTTCACTTTGTTTCCCATCCTGCATTATTATCTGCGGACCAAGTAGTAAGTTCACCTTATGTGGCTTTTTTAATCGAGAATTTAGTAATAAGTGTCTGTTTAGTTATCGAGATCATTTAATGAGAGTGCTGGTCCTACATTTATCATGAAAAAAACATACTTTTAAAGAAAAGCAACTTACTTGACATAATATAATCGAGCAAAAGGATGAACATGTGCACTTTAGTTTTTTTCCCTCAACCTTAACACACATGAGAGCAAAGATCATAAAAAAGATGTAGCT
Source organism: Oreochromis aureus (assembly GCF_013358895.1). NCBI lineage: Eukaryota > Metazoa > Chordata > Actinopteri > Cichliformes > Cichlidae > Oreochromis > Oreochromis aureus. The sequence continues at coordinate 27,055,729 of NC_052951.1, forward strand.
CAGGGATGTTAATAAAGTTATCTCTCAGCGTTTCTCTAACAAGACTGTTGAGTATTAGTTACATCCTCACATCATGGTTTGAAAGTTTCTTTCTTATGACAGTTTGACAGCTGTGTAGTTACATTTATTTAGTTTTGCCTAATTTGGTTCCTTTTTATTTAATGAAACAGTTGCATTGCGTTTCTATGTGTGAAAACGGAGAGCAGTAAACATTTTAATAGCACATTCAGTAGATAGAAACTGTCAAACAGTAAACAAAGTACTGTGTAAAATGTTGCTAGAACCATTAAAGAGCATGTCAGATGACTCTAGCTTAAGGGGAGTGTGGTTCTGTTCATGTTCATGCTTTTACTCCACTGGCAGTTTGTGGTATCCAATCCAAATAAAATTTGGATTCAGTACACCATCAGACCTATTGCCAATGATTTTCACTCCAGTTCTTGTATAATTTAGTGTGCCTCAGCCTTTCTTAAAAAAATAGCTTCTTGATAACCACCATCACAGGTCCTGTGCCATGTCTTTGCTGAATTTCTGTTACCTGTTTTTTAGGGAAATGAGTTTCACATACTGTTAATTTGATCTAGATAGTTTTTAGGCTGGTTTTTTTTTTCCTCCACTTGTCTAATTTCCTCGAAACTTTTAAAAACTGTACATCCATGCTAAAACGAGGCAAGCTGTCGGCTAATAGCTCTTTGGGAATCAACTTGTTGGTGCAACCCCCCCCCTAAAAAAAACAAACAGTTTTATGCCTTCTTAGATTCAACTAAAGAAAGAATTTTGTGTGTACCTAAAGCTATAATTTTCTTGGTCTTTGCTAAGTTGTTTATGTGTAAATTATAAACAATACTGAATATTTTCTAAGTCTGGACAACTATCGCTCAAGGCCACTTGGAGGCAAAATATAAAGAAATGAGGAGTTTAAGAGTTTTGCACAGTACTGTATAAATGAGGCTTTTTCTCCTTCTGGAAGTAAGTGAAGACTTTTAATACAAAGGACAGTGATGAGCATAACTTTTGTCATTATCAATGAAACACAATGACATACAGGCTTTAACCGCTGGAGTGACAGTGGAGGAGCATGACAATACAGACTATCTCCTCAGTAAAGGACAAGTATGAAGTCTGGCAGCACAATTGTCTGACAGTTTAAAGACGATAGTCATTATTTAATTAAACCCAATCTTTTTAAAGGCATTCGTAACACTCGACCAGGGTGCCATTTGAACTTTTAACTGAAGGATGGTCAGAAGAATATTTATGCATAAATTATGTATATAATTTGTAAAGTAAACATCATCTGAGCAAGAACAGGGAACAGATCCTTGACGATAAAACTTCTTAATTTAACTGATTTACCAACAACAGTTTGGGTTCTAGCTATCCAATAATATTGAAATCGATGAGCGTTGGCTTCATCTAGACCTACAGATTGTTATTTGGGGAGAAGGATTTTTTTTGATCGACTGTATCAAAGGCTTTAGGAAGGTCGGTGACGAGGGCAGCACAAGCCAGTTTTTATTCAGGCTGAAGACGATGCCATGAATGGACGAGAGTGTAGCTGTTATTGGGCTGTGATCGTGGAAGTGCTCTGGCTTTGATATGTATTCATGTGTAGTGTTGACATGAATGACTCTTAATGGCTTCAAAGTTACTGTGTTTGTCTGCTTGACATTCTTCTGTGTGCTTTATATACATATGAGAGCTGGTATCAGTGTAAGCTGAACAGAGTGAAGAATACTTGTTTGTACTACTGAATTCTGACTGTTTCAAGTTGTGAGCTCGGTTGTGCTTTAAATGCCTTTGCCTGCTGAGGCACGCTGTTAAAATCTTATGAAATATTTGCATTGTTTTTTGTTTTTTTTAAAAACCTACTGTTCAGATCATATTTTGACCTATGAGTCCTGCCATTACTTTGCGTCCACAAAGCACTCTGGATCGATACGATAATCTGGTTACACTCCAGAGCTATTATTATTTCTAATGTTCCTGAGTATATAAAGTAAGAAAAGCACAGTGCACTGCTTTTGATTGTAATGCACTGTCCGTAGGGAACCAAAGAAGTGATATACTTATGGTCGTGTATGAAGACAACGTCCAACAGAGCTGCAACTGAGTTCCTGGCAGTTCTTTCCTCATGCATTAAGTCAACTTTAAGAGCTTGCTAATGCTAATGGTTATAAGCAGCAACTAAAATCACATGAGCCTCAAACCTTTTCCCATAAGAATTAAAATGCCTTTGTGTAGCAAGTGAATATCGTCCAAAGAAATGTAAATGACAGGACATATTAGACGCCCCTGTACAGCAGTAGGGCATAAACTGTACACTAAGGCAGTTGCTGCCTGTGAAAGCAAAGCACTGATCAGTACCCAGATCATTGAGGAAGTGTGTTCAGTGTTTTCTGACTAAGACCCGTGCAGTTACCTAAAAAGATAGTACATAGATAGTACATACTCATAATTGTGGCCCATGAAAGTGACTTGATAAAAACATAAAGGAGCAACATAAATGCTGCTAGTTAGAATACATTTAATGATCTGATCAATGCACCGACTAGAGTTTCGGACAGATTTGAATGAAAATTGCACACAATGATCACCTTTTGAGTCTTTAACCAAAATGTACTCAAGGTCAATGTTATCTTGGTTGCTTTAAAGCCACTTTTCCATTTTTACTGCACAGGAACTGCTACTGCTTTTAAAGTGGTCTGATTTCAATATTAGTCAGATTTTAGTAAAATTCGATGAATTTGTGCTCGATGTGTCTGTTTAGAAGCTTTCTTGACTTCTCTGTTTACTGCTCATTAGTCCGTGCATAACAGCCAGCCAATTACAACAAAGCTTACGACTTTAGTTTCGTACTTCACACACTGCAACAACCTGTGGACTGTGCTGGATCATGAGCCCGAGAAGCTACTACATCACCGACATTCTGGCTTCCAGATCTTTATAAACTAACATATTTTCAGGGTTCCTTTTAAAGTTTAGTCTAACACACTCGAGCATTGCCTTAATTGTGCTTTTGGCTCGCTGTGTTTTGTATGAATAACAAATGCACAACAGGGCCTAAATTGTAACTGGGCTTTGTTAGCAGTGGTGAAAGCTGTGTTTTAAGTCTATCGCTCTTTAATTAACACAGTGGTCCTTTGAGTAGTTAGAGCGATCGTCTTTACTTTGCCTGCTTATATCTATTCTCTCCAAAACCATCTGTTCTTTGAAAACTGTTACGCAGTAACCTTTGGGAATGTAACAGGCCAGTATTATAACTGCGGTATTTGAATCTTAAGCGGATTTTAGAGGATCAAGCAGTCACAAGTGTTTTGACTGCATAAATCATAATTACTGGCTGCAACAAATGAAAATAATTAGACTTATAGCGGTTTGGTAAATATTCTAATAAGCAGATTCAGTGACATCGGAAGATTTTTTTCAGTGAAAATGTGTATTTACTGGAAGTCTGGTGGGTAAAAATGAAGTAAATTAATTAGTGGATTTTGATCACTGAATAAGGAAAACACATAGGTTCATTACAGTACAACCTTATTTCCTTAACCACGGTTGCCTTTTCTGATTAATTATAACTCACTAAACTAAACGCTGACATCTTGGAAGCAACATAACCTAAAGCAACATAAAGACAAATGATCAGTCAGTTTATAAAAAATAAGGTAAGGACAGGAAAGTTCTGGCATTATGAATGCATTGAGGTTTTTTGTTTCCTGATGGCCAACTTTAGAGGTAAGAGGTAACCTTGAATATTAATGTGAAATCATGGCTTTAATTACACCCATACCTGTCAGCAAATTCCCTTCTCTCTCTTGAATACGAGTCAAGCTGGTCAGGAATGCGAACAAAGGAAGTCTGCCTTAGTCACATGAACCAGCCGAGTATGAGCTGTTCTGCACAGCCCCTCTCAAACATTCACAGTAATTACCTTCCCATGATTTTTGCTTTGTGATTCTTGTCTTGTCAATATTGCAGCTGGAATCCATTATTTAATATTTTCTCTCCCTGTTCTCTTTTTCTCCTCTCCTTTAGGTGAGTGTCAGTCAACAACGTGTGGATTATTTCATTATGTGAACTCCTGCTGTGTCCTTCTGCGTTGCCTTTTCCTTGCACATCGTTGTATGATTCTGCCATCAGGTTTGGAAAAAAAAGAAACCCTTCGACTGTTTCGCTGTGATTTTGATCAAAGAGAAAATGTAGGGTGTCCAAGAAGACGGGCTTCATCCAGCAGACCTAGATCCTAGTGCCAATGGCTTGAGCCATATGCACATAAAAGTAAATGGCTTCTGTGACTAAGGGCCTTCTTTTTTTGGGTGTTTACTGTCTCGGCTTGACTTGATCTCTCTGGACTCCATTGGCTCCCTGGGAATAAAAAGGCTACTGTATTTAGGAAACCTTTGTTTGTCTTTTTTGGGAGTACTTGTTATTCAGCTCTCAAGATTCTAGTGCTTACTGCATGCGGGCTGATTACTGATTACTGTTGACTTGAAATAGAAAGTAATCACTTGCTGTGTCGTCTTTTCTTAGCAAGTCCTCACATTATTCCTGATGATGTTTAAGTGTTTATGTTTTGTTGGTTTTGCAGCTTTCTGGAGTGTGTTTGCAAGACAATCTTTGACCTTCTTCAAACTATTTTCATAAGAAGTGGCAGATTCGTTGTAAGCGTCTCGACACTGTTGTGACAAAGCAGTGCTTACCCTTTGAAGTAAGGGTTAAAGCAACATATTGAATTTCAATTACAGGAAAATATGAATGGGACTGTGGAGTTAGCAGTGTTGTATTTGCAAAGTGCTGAAGACGCTAGAAAGAGAGAACACATTCCCCCATTTTGGCTTCTTTTCACTGGCTCCTTATTGAATTCAGCATCAAATTTAAAATCATTCTCCTTACATACATGGTCTGGAATAATTTAGCCCCATCTTATCTCGTCATAGTACCATATCACCCCAATAAAGCACTTCACTCTCAGACTGCAGGCTTACTTTTGGTTCCTAGGATATGCACTGTAGAAAGGGAGGCAAGTCTTCAGCTTTCAGGCTCCTCTTCTGTGGAACCAGCTCTCAGTTTGGGTTCAGGAGACAGACACCCTCTTTAGTTTTGTGATTACGCGTAAAACTTTCCTTAAATAAAATTGAACTGATTTGAGTTGAATGCTCTCGCTGTGCTTGCCTGAGTTCTCTCTGGTTACTCCGACTTCCTCTTGCAGTCCAAATAGATAATTCAAATTTGGAAAGAGGTGTGAATGTGAGTATACATGGTTGTCTGTATCTATAGAAATGCTAACTTTGCTTTTCTACCATTGGCAGCAAAGCTAGTACCAACCCTGGATTGGAAAACAGTTGAGAAAACTGATGAATTGATTGAAAATATTAATCTAATCATAAAAGCAACAGCAATGTGACATTGCTTTTTTATTTCATGTGATCTAATTTTAATGTAAGTGCATCAAAAAGTAGTAAAACAAAGATATCACATAATGTAGTGGTTACTCCTTGTTGGATCACACTGCTGTACATTTTAAAACAGCTAAAAAGACTTTTTTGGCTCTAGTTCAATTATGTTTGTAAATATGGTACAAACCATTAATTAGGTTAGCATCACTGCAGTCAAAAGAAGTTTGAAATTTCCACTTGCAATTATTTATATTTGGTGACTCTTTTCTGTAAAAGCAGTAGCAAGGCAACTTTACAGAATAGCTTTAACAACAGCAAGTATGAAATTGATGCAAATAGATACACAATGAAGGGAGGAATTACATTGCAGGTGGGTTGCAAAGTGGTTTACAGATGGGGAGCAAATGTGGGCAGGCTGAAGAAGCTTAAAAAGCATGCCCTTATGATATAGCCAGATGAACGTGTAGCTGTATTTCAAATTCTGATTTCAAATGCCTTTGCAGTCAGTTGATCTGCCAGAACTGCGGCTGAATTTCACTTTGTGGCCGGCCTGAAATAGTGCTGTGCTTGATGGTGCACGTTTGTGCACAAAATAACGACATAAAGTTTTGTTCAAAATTTAGAAGTGGGATCTGCATTTATGTCTTTAGTTATTGAAATCAAACAACAACACTAGAAAATTACTGAGATCCATACTTCCTCTACCTGTATTCATGCAACAGGTAAATGCTAGTTAATAAAGAAAATGGCAGAACAGGATTAAAATTATTATTAAATTAATTCTAATGGCCCTGTATTTAAAGATAAGTAATATAGATAAACAAAGTGAACCACAGTTAATTTGTAGCATAAAAACTATTGAAAAAGGACTTATATTTGACGAGGGATGCTGAAAGTGTTCAAGCTAACCATAAAGCCTGTTAATTTTGATGGCTGGAGGATTTGCCATGAGACCCCTGGCAAATTAACATTTATAAAACTATACACCTTAATATTGTGGGGTTTAATGAATATTGCAGCCTCTAGGAGCTGCTAGTCGAGACTAAAATTGTCGTGTAATTGCTTTTAAATCTCAGACATTTGCTGTCGGAAAATGTAATCTAGACAGGGAAGCTTCCGAAAGAAGCCACTGTGAAATATTGATAGCAGGATTTGCAGAAGCAATTATGGAACAATATAATGTGATGTCTTGGCATAATCTGTTTTTTTCCCCTACCCTGCCCCAGTGGTTAAGACCAGTCTCACCAGCAATATTGACATGCATTTGCATACACACACGTGCGCACAATTCAGTGGTCATTAAAAGCTAACGTCACCAGGGGCACATCCCTGGCAGCACCTGCCAAAGCCATTATCTGCCACCCTGTCCTAGACAAACGCTTTGGCATACATCTGAGTAATTAGGCCAGATTATTGGCAACCTTCCTTGGCCTTACCCCATTATCAAGACCACTAATTACCAGCAGTGTTCTCTCTCTCAGTGTGGTGCAGGCACGAGCGGCTCAAGGGAGAAAGCGAGAGGAATGGAAGGAATACAAAAATGGACGGCGCTGGACAGGCCAAGGTGTGGGATTTCGTGAGGGTTAGCCACAGTGGGAAGTGCGGTGACTCAATGGCGCCTTCAGTATAAGAGACCAGCGTGTTATGTGTGTTAGTATATCTGACGACCCTATGGGAAATATTTTGTTAGGGGAAGCAGTTTCAAAGTGTCATCAGCCGAGAGATTGAAGTCTTTTTGAGGCGTAATGGGAGCTGATGACTCGTGTTGGTGAGGCGCTGGTGAGTGTTGCTTTCAGCAGAGTGGAAAATCATGCCCGCTGAGCAATTGCAGCTTTAATGGAGAATGGCACACAAACAAGGCACATATGGACACTTGCGTGCACACTCAGGACGCTCCTCCTCCACCCCCCCGTGAATGAGCACACACAGAGGAGCACATGCATACACACTAGAAGCGCTCATATTTGCAACCATTTCGTCTCACAGGACGTTGGTGCAGTAAGTGTATTTACACAGTTTGAGACATTCTCATATAAAAATATAAAAAAAAACCTAATGTATGCAGTGCTTTTCGACTATGGACTGACTAGAAACTGTGTGATCTGTGGTTCTTTTTCATGTGCTTAGTTTGTATTTAATCATAATTATTTTTATGGTTTTGAAATTTTGAAGTAATTCTTTTTGTACTCTTTCTTAGTTCTCTTGCATAATTTTCAGTAACTACTGACCAATGATTATCTTTGTCTCTTGACTCATCCTGTACAGTATTCATCTCTTGGTACTGCTACATCCCCTGTCTTTGCTTCCTAGCCAAAGCACTCTTGCATACACGCACACACATATACTCAGGTTCGTTTTTATCCACTCCGTACGCCTGTCTCGACCCTGCTGAAAAACTAAAGGTTAGTAAAGGTCTGTGAGATATTCCAAAGTGGAGAAAACCTGCATACTAAGAGCGTGGTCAGTGGAGATATTGCCTCAGACCTCAGTTCCAGCTGAAATTACCATCACCAAAGGTCAGATATCAGAGATACTTTTTTCTGAGGCACCGAGGGCTAAATCACACCCATTCGCTGTGGCATACAAGGAAATCGCAGTTGTTATGTGGTTATGTGGCACTCAGAGCTACTTTGGAGAGATTTTTTTTTCAGGGTATATTAAGAACTCACTGAATTATGAACTGGATTATAAAGTTTATTGGAGGTCCCTTCCTTCCTGTATTCTCTTTGTCGCCTCCACCATCAGCCCTTTTTCTTTCCTCTTCCTGTTTTCACTGCATGAATCCTGGCCCTCCTATGCAGCAGACTAAGCACTGCATGAAGCCTGGAAAGAATGGAAATCAAGGCTTATTAATTCTCCCTGGTGGCCGAAGTATTCCTGGCCATGTCAGAGGACTTTGGAAAGCACAGTGAGAGAAGGCAAATGCTTGTCTATGGGCGATTTCATAGCAAGCATGTTTAGAGAGGTTTATTTGAACTCTGGAGGGTTTATTCCTTTAATTTGTTTCATTTGGGCATGAGAGACCAATGCCATTTGAAACAAATAACCACACAGAGACTGCTGGAAATGCAGACCTCACTTCTCCTCCAAGCAGACTGGGCTTGGTTAAAAGGGAGAATGTAATCGGTTCAGCAACAGGAAACAGCCCCAAACAGATGCTTTTATTGGTCTAAAGAGACGGATGTGATCAGAGGAGCCAAAATAAAACCAGCACGGCGAAGCAAATTTTTCCACATAAGGCCATGTGGAACCGGAATCATGACTAGGTTTGGGCAAAACAAAAACAAAGCCTCTAGGTGAAGGAGTCATTGCGCTCTAATAATACTCACTGTAAGATTTTACTTTTAGAACTTGGCCCAAGAAAACATTTAGGATGGTAACTGAAAATCAAACATTTATAGTTGTGGAAATTACCACTTGGTGAGGTTTTCTTCTATAGTTTTTCTACCTTTCAAGGCAGGGATTGAATTATCAAAAAAGTTGTTGATGGATCTCCCGAGACATGTTTACTATTTGAGGTACTGCAGAAAAGGCTGCAGTCTCCCCTCATTTCTTTATATTTTACTATGAAAATGGGAAAAATGTGCAGAAATACATTGAAACATGCACAAACATACACGGAAATATCGTATATAAGATGAAAACAGAGTTTGTACAGTTCTAATGAACTTAAAATGCCAAACTCTGATATCTTTGATATTTTTCATATAGTCGACTAAAAAAATTTGAACAAGCGATTTGTTTATATAACAGGCAGCTAGTAGCAAAGTGCTTAAAGTTGTAATTTTACATTGCTTCTTTTGTGAGCTTGTTATGTGTACACACAACACTGGTTCATCCCTTGAGTTAAGTACCTTGAATGATTCATAGGTCAGCATTAAGTGACTTAAACACAACAGACACTAAACACATGCTAACTGAGAAAATTCAGTTTGCAAGTTCTGAAAAAAAGACTTCTTCTTCTGTTGGTTTGTTTTTTGTATTAAACATATTTTAACCAGATCTGGAAAGACAGAAAAATAAACCTTCGTACTGATTCCAGATTCCTGCCATCCTAGAACACTCATAGGGATATTACAGTGGATCATGGGGGGACCTCTGATATTTACGTTTTTGCATGTACGTTTTCACAAATCCCTCAAATAATTGCCTTTGGACTGGACTCCAAAATCTTTGTTTACATCCAGCTTTGGTCGGTTGGTCTTCTATTAAAAATAAAGGCTGGACAGATCATCCCGAAACGATTACTTCCATTTCGGTGTGCTGGAAATACATCAGAATAATTTATTTTTCGACCATGCTGCCACCCGCCCCAAACACACAAAAAAGAATCTTGTTAACAATTAATTGCTGAGAGCACTGGCACAGACCAATTAAAGCACTGTTTACATGTGATTGAGTTGTCTATAAGGCAATGCATTTAGATGTCATGTTAGTAAATGATGTGAACAACTTAATCACTGTTTTCTTAATCTTGCTGTTGCTAATAGTCATTTCGCTCATCGAGTGTGTTCACTGCAGTTCAGCTGGGTGAACGCTGTCACGTTATTGGTGTGTAACCTGCAGCTCTCAAAGTTTTGCTTTCATTTAAAATGCCTATGTGAGCTTCTCCTTTTCATGCTTTACGGGCTACATGCAAAATCATATGTGACTATGTTGATGTGCTTTTGTATCTTTGTCCCGTGCCTTCATTTGTTCTGACAATAAAAAGCATAGCCGATGAAGTGCTCCTCTTCATAAGGACTCAAACACTCGAGAAAAGTTTGGTGTTGAAAAGTTCAAGAAATGCCGACCCTTTCATCTTCAGTGAGAGCCATGTGTCAAATTGGGAGCCCCCGCTGTGGTTTGAAACCTTTGTCCACTGGAGGAGACTGAAAAATGCCCGGGCAGGCCGGATCTAATACTTGGTTGCATCTGCCATTCCCTTTAAAAACGACCTCATGGTGCAGCGACAAAAAGGCATTTTAATAGGCCTCAGATGAATTATCTATAACTATGACTGAATAAATCTTTAATCGCTGTAATGAACTTTAGAGTATGGATTCAAAAAGCCATTTAGCTGATAAATGACCCATGGAGGGCTCTGATACAAGGATAAATCAAAAGAGGCTGGGGTCTTCAGTTCTTTTCTTTTTTTTTACTAAAGACCAGCTGATTTAAATAATTGACTTTGGAGTACAGCAGCTCAGAACACGCCTGCTGATAAGCAAGGAGAAAAAAGCTTGTTGTATTTGAATCGCTAGAAAACACTGATTGAATTTCTCATCTCGGTATAAAGTACCCTTGCATCTCATGGGAACACATCTGTCTCCCTCTGTCTTGTTCTTTGACTTAAGCTGTGGTACGTGGGCTGCCGGATCTTCCCGTTGAGCCACGGATAAGCACAAAATGTGACTTGGCGCCGACCCTTCTCCCTTTTAAAGACCCGCGCGCTGCTCGTTCTGCTTAGCTTTTCAAAATGACAGCGTAAGGTCAAGCACTTCATCTATTTCTTTTGCTTGGCCAAACTCTGGCCAGATCATGTCATGTGTAATACCCCCAGCCATTAATTGCTAGCATATCCCACAATGCATTCGATGTGCACAAGAAAATACGAGTCCCTCTTATTTCTGCCTGTGTCAGCAGTACTGCTTTATGTGTGTGTCTGTGTGTGTGTGTGAGCATGCTTGTGTGTATGTCATGTTTAGAGCCATGCTCATATTTCAGGTGGGGAAGTGAGATTGTCTTTTTTACCTTTATATATTATGTATGTCACTGTGATTTATAGGTTGACAAAAGCCGCATCTATTCACAGGCCGGCATTGCTGCTCTTGTTTTGAAGGGGAGCTGGCTGGTGGGCCTGCTTCCCGAGCTGGATTAGTTGGTGATTTTGCAGAGCTGCAATATGCCAGCAAATGAGCCACAAAATAGGAGCAGGACTACATGAGTAGTAGAACCACTGGGGCCGGCAGTGACCGCTCCGCACCGTCGGTTGCGCATGCTTTTGTTTCACTTACGCGATTCATTCACAGCAGTGCTGCCTCAGAGTCCATATAGGAAATGTCGGTCAATAATTATGGCATTCTAATCGAAGATTTCAAAACATCACAAGTCTGTTTGTGCTGGCCTACTTACCTGAAATAGCCTCGCTTTGTATTTATATGTTCCGAATATCTCTGAACATCTCTGGAGCTGTAAACAAACAACAAAGTATGAAATATGAAGCAGATTTCTGGCCCTCGCTCAGACACACCATACATCACTATCAATTACTTTTTTTATGAAGATGAATTGCTTTCATAGCTTCTCCACGGAAGCTCTTCTTTTTATGTAGAACTCAGTGATGCACAGGCGGTGCACCGACCCCTTTTGAGCTTTGCTCTGTCGGGCATTAGTTTAAGATGAGATCACAGGGCCTCAAAACATAATGCTCTTCACAGTTTGGCTTATACTTTGTGAGTCAGTCACTTTGGAGTTTTCTGCCCACTAGTCTGTAAGAAATCCAGCATCTTCTTTGTTTTGCATTTTTTTCCCCTCTCCTGTACTTTGGCTGGTTAGAGTGCTCTGTTTTGATCGAGTGGCGTTCCCACATACCCAAATCCTTCTAAATTAGCATCTTAAGACCTCTCGAAATCTCATGTAGATTGTTTCTGTTCCCCACAGTTGCACTGAAATGAATCATTTCTTCCTACATTTGAAATGGTCTCGGTTTTAGTTATTGCCGCCACCTACTTTTTGTTGCGTTGCCTTTATATTGAGAAAAAGGAGCATTAGTTATTCAAAGTACTCTGCTGTTTACTGACAGAGTGGTATGACCTTCTCTGCAGGCTGAAAGGTGCTCAGCTTTGACAATTACTTGGCTCAAAGTGACTGAGAACAACAACGACTGAGATGAAGCAGAGGCAATAATATTCGGCGGGGAACCCACTAAAAACAGCGGTGCCAATTCCCTTTACTAAGGAGCTGTCATCTTGCCAAATGATGCGCGTCACTGGGTTTCACTTTCGTTCTTTTTTTTTTTTTCCTGCCGCTGCTTTTCAGACTTGTTTCTGCATTTGAAAGCCTACTTATTACAATCTTTGAACTCTTGCAGATTTTTTTTCTTTTTTTTCCCGCTGGTAGAGATAGTTCTGACAGCTTGCTCCACACTTTGGGAATGTAATATTTTGCATGGAGGAGATATTCAAGTGAATCAGTGTCAGCTCAGCTTTGGCGTCACATGGCAGCCATGGGAAATCTGGGGTGTTGGAAGAGAGCTTTGTGAAAACTGTCTGTTTGTGCTGAAACGTTGGGATGATTGAAGTATGACAGGCATGATTGTTCAGGCCTTATTCAACAAAACCTGGTTTGACAAATAAGCGGCTTTCAAGTTAGAAATAGTTTAACACAGTGCTAACCTCACCAGCTGTGTTCAAAGCTTTGTGTATCAGCATTCACAGGTGCTCCCAATAAATTGTTGCAATTGTTTTGAAATCTGTTAAAAAAAAGTGTGTATTTCCTTTCATGTGAACTCTGATAGATCGTGGCCTTTTTAGAAAAATCACTTTAATCTTTCACAATCAACGTCGCGGTTCTTACCAGTGCCGTACAGAGAGGGGTGACATTCAAAGGCCCCTTTTCAGAATCGAGCCAGGGACAGAGTGATTATGTACAACCCTGACAAGCCCTTTACCCGTGACTGGCAGCAGGATATTAATTCTACAAAAGAAGAAGCTAAAGCAAGTACAGCAGCACTTATTAAGTACAGAAGCTGTATTAAAAGATGTCTTTTTTCCCCCCAGTGTGACAGCTTGTTTTAACCTCAGCAAAGCATAACAAGTTTTTTCATTCTATGTATAGATGTGAACCTAGCATTGAGCAGGTGATGACATAGTAAATTGTTTTTACTTTCAATGCAATGCTTTAGAAAAACTCAATCATAAAAAATCTTCCAATTTCAGTGTAACTTGTTGGAGATAAAGTATCGGAGGAGTGGGACCACGCCCCCAAACACACTCTTTCCGGTTCTCGTCTATATTGGTTCCCCCAGTTCTACAAGCTGTTCATTCTCGTTTACGTGCCCCACCCTCCCTCCCCTTTTCAATTCTTTAACTTCTTCACTCCTATTTAGTACATGGGGATCTGCTAGGCCCGGGAGCCGCCGCCAGTCCCCTCGAGGCCTTCCCCAAACCGCAGCCAGTTCACGTCCAAGCCATTCACCTTTATCTACTTAAACGCTGTCAAACCTAAAACGAGGACGTGGGCCCAGCTAGTGTAACGGTCTGAATCATTTTTATCGCCCTCTTACTAACGTGAACTATATCCCTGGGTTGCCATTACCATTTGTGGAGAAATGTTGACTTTTTATTGTAAGTTATGGAAAAATTTAATATTCTGTAACTTACATATTTACTTAGCAATGCTGTCGTGTTTAGTTTACAACAGAAGGTAGGACTAATACAAGAACCTTCATTTTACACAGAAATGTTATCATATGGAGTTTATTTTTTCAATTTTCTATTCTGTAAGAAGAAAAAAGTAACATGTAATTAGGTTGCCCTACAAAATCAGAGTTTGATTTATCAATGAGAGTGTTTTTCTCATTTTGAGCATTTTTATTGTGGCTATACTTTAATTTTTGGCCCTCAGCTGATGTTTTCTACAATCAAGCCAGTGCACAACTTATGTAGCATTAATTAAGTTTATTTCCCTCCACTAGCAACTGCAGAATTGCAATTTCTGCTACTAATTTCAAAAGACACAAATTTTGCGTTAAGGAGCTAAGGTCGCTCGTCTTCTCTTGCTGTTTTTGTTTCTTCATTTCTGGTGCGTTTGCTTTGAAACACGTTCTTGATGTTTATTAATTACGCAGCATCGGTGACATGAATGATCTCAGCAGCGGCATTATCGAATAGAAAAATGGAACAGTGTTTGCCTTTGCCCCTCCATTTATTTTCCTTGTCCTTTGCCAGCGTTGTTTTCATCCAGACTATTGAATAGAAAATTAGCACAGGATACTACTTATGGATCCAATAAACATTAAGTACAAATTGCTCTCATTACATAAGATAGCTTTCGGTTCCCGATGTGCCGCGCATGACCCTGTAAATTAAAAAGATGGAGTAAAAGTCAGCGGTGGTTCTGAATGACACAATCCTGCCCACCTTTTTATTATTCCAACCTATCTACGCATAACAGATACTTATAAAGCTGTTGCTCTTTCAGGTGTTCCAGTATATGATTGGGCTTCATCATAATACTGCAGCATTAGCCGTTGGCACAGCTAGCCATTATCTGTCCCCTGAGCAGGCTGGTTAGCTGGCTGACTGGCAGGCTGGGTGGAGGTGTATTAACAAGGCCACTCTATTTTTCTATCTCGCTCACGCTGCCATGTCTCCGCTGCATGGACAGTCATTTATTATTTATAGACCTGCTTTGGAGGTGTGACACAAAAGGCAGGCTCACATTCATCCATCAATGTGTGTGGGCACGGGCTGCAGTCATAAACCACGTACACATGCACAAACACCCATATACATGTTGCTCTCTAGAAGGCAGCAGTAGCCTACTGATGTACTCTACATTAACTGCTACATATCACACACGCACAGTGCACTTTCACACGCACACACAGATCTCGCCACATTCGACATGCTGCTGACATGGCTTTAGCCAAGATTAGCAAGGATTAGATTAGATCAGCCGCAGAACTGAATAAATAATTGAAAATAGATTCTGCTCAGAGCAATTAAGAGCTTTAAGGCTGCTTAGTCATGATTTAAACAGAGTAAGCAATACTTTTAGTACTTAAACACTCAAGGAGCATGGAGAGAGCAAAACACCCTTTAAAATAATTCTCAAGTTTTTAACTGATCACAGTTTATCAAAGTAGAAAATCTCCACTAAAATTGTCCATAAAAATGGAGGCTGCTCTTTTCTCTACTTTCGCCTCCTTACTGGGAGATTATTTTTCTATTTGTTTTCTTCAGAGATGATGGAAAAACTGTAAAAATGTTTTCTTTCGAGGACCGTGAATAATAGGCATCACGTAACCGGGATAATCCGCGATGACTTGTTCGACCATCGAAAAATAGCGCACGGCACGACCTGATGTGAATATTCATGTGGTTTATGTAACATAACAAACCGGTGTAGAGCCTGTATCAGTGCGTGAAGAGTTAAGGACTTCAGACACAGCACGTTTTTAAAATGACTTCATCTGAAAAGCTAAAATTAGCACAAGGCAGGACACTGAAGCGTTACATGTTAGGCTTCATGGGGTCACGTTTAAGGGATTAGGGGGGTTTTCTGGGTATTTGCATGCAGCACAACCTAGAAAGACATGTGCATGGAGGAGTCATAGGATTGCATAGTTTAAAAAAAGAGAAGACAATCAGCCCGTTTTACTGTGGCACTAAACTCGTGATCATGTGCCCATCTTCTGCATGTGCCAGCGACATAACACCCAGTACTTTTCATGCATCGTGTAAATTCGCGATTAATGAGGATGTTTATTGGCCCGAGATGGCGATGCTGTCATTGTGGGGGAGTTGATGACAGCTAGTGTCTGTCACAGTTAACACACTCCACCACATGTTATGTTTCATATTACATACGCAGCAGCTGCACACAGAGCTACCAGCACAACACACATATTGTGTCGTTAATAATTACAGTTCGGACGCTTCAAGTCTTGGACCTTCCATCGACCGTTTTGTCAACGACTTCCTACCTATGTACAGATATATAGACACACACACACATGTAGAGACACACACGCCTGCAAACGTAGACACACAGTAAGTGAGCCCAGTTCCCTGGACTTGCTCACTGGCCTGTGGTTGATGTGACACATCCTCAGCCCCTGCAGTGATGCTCAGAGATGAGCCACAATGGTGGGAGTAGCACACACACATCTTACATGTGCACGTTTTTCAAGCACACACACCTCACACATGCACACACAGACACACACACATTAAACATGGATCTGGTGACCTATGCCTTGCAGACTTCAACCATGCTCGCTGGCCCTTGGATGATGAGTGGCAGGCTGCTCCTCTCTCTCACTCTCTTTCCTCTCTCTTCCTTCTTCCTCCTCCTTTCTCTTTCCATTTCCAGGAATCTCAATTTGTTTTCTACCCGGCAGAAGGGGAATATTAAAGAACATTCTTATTTTCGGCAGAAAATGCCAGGAGGCATTAATGGGATTTGGGTTTGATCAGCACCAATGACTCAGCCATTACTCGCTCGTGTGCTGAAATTGTTGCCATTTTTTAACACTTTCCTGCATGTTCCTCGTTGTGTTTTTCATCCATCATCTCATAGAAGCAAGACTCTCTAAGTCCTCTGTAAAGGGGGACTTTTTGATCTATGTTTCCTTCTTGCAAATCAAAATTAGGTTTTTGTACCTCTGCTTAACTGCTTAGCTAGTCTTACTAGCTTCTATATGTCCAGGAGCTTACAGTTGCTTATGCCAGCATGCTTTTACATATTCCTTAAATGTCTCAGCTGCTGTTTTTGTCTTATTTTTCATAGCATATGCACTGGAGTCCTTTTGGTTGAGTGTGTTGGCTTTCCGTGGTTCTCTGCACAACTGGCACATAATTTACTGCTTCAGTGCTTTTGCTCTTTTTTTCCTGTTTATTTGATTTAATACTTCCAGATTCGAATAATGCAAAGTCAGCTGTTTTGTGTTTGTAGGTCTTAGGATGTGTTACAAAAGGTTTGTTTGTTTAAAAAATGGAACTTTTATTGTTATTATTATCATTTTTATTGTTGTTAGCAGTAGTAGTAGTATTATGACCAACAACATAAATGTATCAGAAGCCCTGCACTTTACACCTTTAAAACAACATTTATTGTTTCACTACCACAATTATACTGTTTCTTTGCATTTGGTTAGTTAGCGTGTCCTTTTTTAAAAATCAGTGTTGCTGAATTTACGTTATGTTCACTATTCTGTTGAATAGCAGGTTTAGTGTTTGGCTCAGGGGTGTCAAACATATGGACTGGGTCCAAAAACAGGCTCAATAAAGGGTCCAATCCAACCCACTGGATCGCTTTGCAAAATGTGAAAATTGCAAGTGGATCATATTATGAGAATCATAAATGTTCATTTCATATGAACCAGGGATCTGAATCTTAGTCATTTTTACAGCTTTTTACTAACAGTCTCTACACATGGCTTGCTATACTACACCTAAGTAAGCATTAGGAAACCATTAAATAGAAAGTCAATTACGTCTTTTATGCAGTTAGTCTTCTAGTAGATTACTACTTTATGTAATCAGGTCCACAGTTAAACAAAAAAAGAAAATTTTCTGTGAATTAACAGCACGTGTCCTGTTTTTCAGTTAAGTCAAAGTAATCAGATGCTGTAATCCAGCACTTTGTAATTTTACATAGTTATTTCTTAGAGTGTGGTAAAGTCCAAGGAGCTATGCTGATGGGTTTCTTTGATTGACTACTGCAGCATTTCTCTGTGTTATTTGGAAAAATAGGGGGAAAAACTGTGGAAACTGCACTTATTTTTCTTAAGACATCTCAGAGTATTCATCAGTGGAGTGGATTGTTAAAGGAAATCATCTTCCAAAGTGTACTAAAACGTACCGCTAGAAGAAAGAAGAAAGATTTGGATTGTGTTTGATTTTTTATTTATTGTATTATCTACTCATGCTTTTATTTTACTGCTACAGCCCACTTAAGATCAAATAAAGCTGTATGCGGCTCGTGATTTGGAATGAGTTTGACTCACCTGGTTTAGCGCATTTCTCTTTAATCTCTCAGGTACATTTTTGTTTTTGACATTTTGTCTAGAGCAAAGTTAGCCAGATAATTCAGTCACCATTAAACCGGCCTGCCTGCTTGCTCAAAGAGCAGCTGCACACTCGGCCCTTGAGGCATATGTTGTGTGTTGCCAGGTTGCAGTGACAGATTGACTGAAACCGTATCTGGTCTGTGGATTGTGTATGTGCGCATGTGTGTGTGTATTTGGTGTTTCATAGATGATCTGAAAAATTGTGTGACAGCAGAGAAGTAGTTAACTCCTTCTTCAGTTTCTGATTCAGTTTCCGATGATGATTATTCATAATAAAATTTGTGGTCAATGTAAATCTCACTCTTGTTTTCTGAGGGTAAAAACAATGTAGGAGGACGTGAGGAGATAGTCTGGACGTGCAAGAGAAACCCTGAACTCTGTCCACTGTGCCAAAATTGCCCCACAGCCTTGTGCTGTTCCTGTGATCTTGGTCCAGACATGATTCTGAATAAGTGGGCCACTGGAACAAGCAGAAAACACAGATATGGCAGTTGTTATGTTAGCAGTATGTTTATGGTTGCTTACTTCCACATCACTACCACATTACATGCACAATTTCATTCCTGTTGACATAAAAACCATTGGTTAGTCCATCTTGAAGTCAATTTTGACTTCTTCCTATTACCTGTTGTAGTTTACTTATTTGTATTTGTCAGCTGCTAATGCTATTTTTATGGATTAACCTTGTTTTTCTTTAAAAAAAAAAAAAACCCATTAGATAACATCATTGTTATTGAGTTAGAAGGAAACATAAGTAGACATCCAATCTGATGCAAGTTTGGCATCTGGGAATTGAATGAATATATATGACACAGATTCGACAGGAGTTTTGAGTTGTCCTAGTTTTCCTCAACCAAATTTGCTTTCAGACTCACAAGAGGGTCCGTAGCAATAAAAGATGATTGGATGTGTAAATGTACTGTAGCTAAATTCTAAATCTGACGATAATAAGGACAGGGCACTTTTTTCTGTTGTGGTTATAGTATCTCTGTAGTAAAAAAAGTCAGACGTTATGCTTATGGTGCTAATCTCAAAACGGAGATGCCCTTTGATCACCGGCTTGGTTAGATAAGGGGTAAAACACATTCCTGGCTTTAAGTATCAAATGATACATTTTGTTGAGCATTTTATGATTTTAGCTAAAATTTAAAAACACTTATTGACTTATGATGTCCTGAAGTTAATTAAGTCATTAACCTAATCAGTGGCTCTATATCACTTGGCTGACCAATTCACTACTTATAATATGTTAGTAATGCCGGAGTCTCCAAAGCAGTGCTGTTTGCATTCTCTCTCGCTTGCATTTTCCCTTACAGTGCAGAATGAGTCCAGACTAGTTTGGTTCACTTTGGTTACTGACTTAAACAAATAACCTAACTTGAAAACAAAACAGGCAGACAACGGGTTAACATTAGGATGTGATTTTGTCGTGCATGGTTGTCTTGAGTGTTTATCAGTCTGAGGAAATAGCAAAATAAAAAATGATATTCACCCGTGGTGAAGTCTTATGTAAGCTGATTCGTGCAAACTACAGTAAGAGCTTCTCTACTGCAACTCCTCTGTGGTTGCTCCTTCTTTTTACTGAATATTTAAAACTACAGAGCTGAAAAAAAAAAGAAAAATGTTTTATGTGCACGACGATTTAGCAAACAATAGCAGTCAGCTATGACTTTTGTTGCAAAATGCACTGGAATTCCTGCGGTTGTTTCATGATTCAAAGGCCTGAGCATCTGATTTAGCTGTGGGAAGCTTTTAAATATGAAACAACACAGCCCCAATTAATCTCTAGAACAATATTCTCAGTAGATTATGCTTTAAATAAAAGTTTGAAAAGCACTTAAAGATCTGCAAGTCTGTTTTGTGTGTGCGAGTGTCTTGCATGCATGCATCTTCATAATGTCATGTGTTCATGGGGGGAAGAAAACAGATTTAATTTTTTAAAATAATATAATTTAAACAGACTTGGTAAAAACTCTACGTATTACTTTAAATGTCAACAAAAACGAAGAAGGGGGAAAAAGAAGAATCCACTGAGTAGAGACTGACAGTTACTGTGGAGTTGAGTATGAAAGAAAAGAGCTCAGATGCTGAAGTGACTGAGGAAACCATCACATTAGTTTACTGTTATTGCATCTGGTCCTTCCTAAATAGACGTTTCCTTGTTCCTGGGTGCTTCTGAAAAATGACTCTATTATGAAGGAGTCAAAATAGCCTTTGGTTGAATGAAACCTCCTATTAATCATTATACACTTACAGTATACAGAGGGTGCACAACACTTTACATCTTTATTATACTCATTTATTTTCTTCCTTGATAATGAGCAGTTTCTGTGTAACGCACTTTACATGTAACCACTGCCTCTAAATCACAGCATAAATCTAAGTCCAAAGTTTTATAACCTGACTGCCCAGTATTCTGTCTTTATGGAAGGGTTTTTATTGGCATAATACGGGATTTAAAGCGTTGGTTATGACTAGCTCCAAAGAAGCTTTTCCTAGAATGAGTTATAATTAAGATCTAGAATTTAATCAACCTGCGACTGATGAGAAACAGTCAAGGTAAGTCTAAGATTGAAATTGTGAGGTAGTTAAGATAATGGACGATTTTAAGAGTTACAAGCTGACACTTGAATCGGCAACTCCTCTGAAGGCTGGAGAGCAAAATACATGAAAACGCAGGGGGATGGAGATGAGTAGCTGAACAATATTCATCGAAAAAAGCTGAAAAGTGGAATAAGTTGAAATTAAAGTTGAAGAAAAAAGGGGATTTTGTTTGCTTCTGATTTGGAGAAATTGTATCATACTGATTCACAAGAGCATCAAATCTTCAGAAAAAGTTAAATTTGTATTCCATCATTACAGGAAAAATTAAAGGGAGAAGTCTGAAAGGAGATTTGCTATGTCTAGTTTAGGATTACTTCATGATGCTAATCAAGCAGCTTAGACAAGTTTGAAATGCACGTCTGCAGTATTCAAAAAGTTGTTTCTCATATAGATTTAAAACATTAAATTGTTCCATTCTGGCAATTTAATAGTAAGAAATTTTGTAGTAATAGAGAAAATTGAAGTTTTTTTCCTGAATGAGCTATTAGTGAGTATTTTTTATTGAGCAGTCTGTGGATAGCTCTTCAGTTTCCACTTTTTATTAAGCTCGGCCACATAAAAGGACAGAAAAACTGTTTAATTAATAGAAACAAATTCATCACTTAGATGTTTGAAAAGCCAATTAGGTCTGTGTAATGGCATTTTTTTATGAGGAAGTTGTGCTTTTAAAATACATTCATTCATACAGCAGAACAATTTAGAGGAAAACTTGAATTTGCAGGAAAAGTATCAACAGAAATCGTTCTGTTGATACTTTTTTGCGATCTAGAATATGTTTTTGGGGACCAAAATTTAAGGAAAGACGTTTTAAGTATGTGTGGTAATAAAAGCAGCACCATAGAGCTTCTCGTCCTATTACAGGAGGGAGAGGTAGATAAGCATAAGAAATGAGGATGGATGGAAAATATCTTTAATTTGTTACAAACAGCTCTTATTATTCAAGATAAAATGAAGGATTCAAATATACAGAATTAGATATCCAGTCCATATCCTAAAATGGTAAAACTGGTATATAGACACACATTTTGTGTGAAGTCATCAAACCACGACTTGTTTGTATTTCATTATAGACTACGTGATACAACACAGTATCTCCAGAGCTGTATTATTCAGTTTTAATCAACTGTGTTAAAAATAAGTATGCCAATTAAGCCAATAGAAATCCACACACACTCCTACACCACAACAGTGGGGAAAAGATATTATCTGCAAATGTGAAAGTCAACTGGAGTTTAAAGAAAGAAGTCACGTAGAGTAAATATTCATTAGAGGAATTGTGTATGTATGTGCGTAATTATATATGATTCATGGCTTGTAAGTTCATGAGAGTGTATACAGCACTGACTGATGGATCGGGTTTCTTTTTTTCTTTGTATTTTAAAGATTACTGGTCTTTGTTGCTGGTGTTGTGGGAAGTTTGTATGTTTTATACATTGAGATGTGAATAACATCTAAAAATAAAAGTGAAAGAAGAACAAACGTGGAAAAAATTCAAGTTCAAAAAAGTTTATTATCAACCAAAACTCCTGCTTTTGAAAGGATTCAGCAGACAATAAACCTCGTGTGTTTTTCTTAGCTGCAGAGGTGTTGAAAGTTTTTTTTTTTTTTCATATCTATAGCACTCCGACAGCTGTCGCTTGCCTTTGCACTTAGCCGAGTTAACTTCACGACTTGAGCGCCGTACTTAATGCGCAGTTATTTTCCAAAATTGGAGACTATATTTAGTCTCTCGCTCTCCTACTGTCCACTGGAACTCATTTGGTATGCCCAGCTGTGGGCTTGTTACCCATTAGCATTGGTGTGCAAACCATTTGTAAATATATATTCAGTGAAACTTTTTGGCAGCACACACCTGTCCACTTGGCAAAGCAAAGCAGAAATGTAAACATCACGGGCAAATAGAAGCAAAGACGTGAGCGCAACAGAATCCTGAGCAGGGCCACGAAAAACATTACATCACTATTTATACCGTTATGTTTGCACATTCTCTCACTTGTCACCTCAAACGATGGTTGTTTTTAAATGTGTGTCTGTGTGATTGATTCTTACTTTCCTTTGTAAATATAGATAGCGCCTGATATATGGCTGGTTATTGCTCATTATACATGCGCACAGCAAGCGTGTATAATACATTCCTAACACATGCACGCTCGCACACGTGCACAGACTCCTCTGCTGCGGTACAGGAGGCTTGTTGCTTCTACATTTATCTCTATTTTCGTTCTGTCATAACACACACACACATACACGCGCATGCATATGCACACATGCACAAAGTGCTGCTTTGCACCGACTTGCCTTCTCTCCTCCTCATTCAGGTTCAAAATCTTCTTTTCTTCTTCTTCTCTTATTCCTGACATGCTTTCGTTCTCATCTCTGCATTTTCCCCCTCTTATTTATACTCTCAACATATGAAACCACCTGCCCTCTGCTTCCATCTGTATCTTGACCAGTTATGTCTGGTCCCTCACTGCAGACTTCTTACTGCATGCCAGCAGCCATGGCAGTCCCAGCCACAAAAGCACTCCTGCTTGTGTGTGTGTAAACCCTTTGTCACATTTCACACTGAACTATAATAGTTGTTTTGGGGGGTGGGGGTGGGGGTGGTTATGGGTTTACTTTCAAAAGTGTCTTTTGATGCCTCCACTGGCTGGACGCCTGCTTCACCCTGCAGGTTCTCTGAAAGCATCCCATCATTCTCTCCAACTATGTATCTATCTGTCCCTTTCCCTATGTCTCTTTCTGTGTGTGTTTATACTGTCTCCTCTCATCTGTCCCAGATTAAAGGCTCGTCTCCACTCCAGAAACCTGCCAGCCTACATCCAGCTTGGAACAGGGTCACAGCACTGATCTTGTCCAAGAGGCTGCCTTTGAAGCAGGCTGGGACGCATGCATAGACACACACAAAGACACACTTACTTACACATGCTATCCCTCGCCCTCTCACCACGCAGTGATGAAGTGGCCAGGGTGTGACTCTCCTCTGCACTCTTCTAACGCCTTTTATTTTAATGAACTCGGCCAATACACAGACGTGGATAGCAGAACTGAGAAATGGAGTCCAGGGATGCTTTTTGGCCAATATGTTGGAAGACTAGCACCATCCATTGTTGGAGTTCATCTACTCATCTGTGTGCCAGTGCAGAGTATAAAGATTAGGCAGGATATTTAAAAGTTTCCACATACGATTTGAAAAATCAGTATATTGCCTTAAGTAGCTGCATTTCAAAGAAGCCCAGACTTTCTAATTGTGATCACACATTTGCTATTTTTGCCTCATTTGATCAGATGTTCTGCAGATCTATTTTAACTGCGAAATTTAAAACAATCCTCCTCTCTTTGTCCAACTTTGCCAGCATCAAAAAGTTTTTCAGAACACCTTGAAAACTCAGAGCGGTGGTCGACCACATTGCTGCCACATTATCCGCCGATAATTAATTCCAGGAAGTGTGAAGTGTGTCACGCTAAAACGCAGGGTGCCATTTGATATTCATGAGGTGTCATCCTGTTTCAAATGTTCCCTCTGGTGTTAGCGTGACAAAATGCAGTCCTGTTCAATCCCAGGCCTCCCACAGATCTTAACTGGAGACTCATCACTCATTTCCGGTGTGTGGTCAGAGAATGGGAGGGTTCAGCCTGGTGTGCGTGCACATTTGTGCATCAGGGTGAGGGATTCCAATCTGGCAGGCGTTTATCTTCTCCGAGGCCAAGCCTGACTGACCATTAATGTCCTGTGATGTTTAGGCTCTTACTGGCCATCGAGGATCATGTGCAAAGAAAGAGCTCTGGGGGGAGGCTTGTGTTTTCCTTTAACGGGACCCGTTTTACAAGATTAAACTGGGGAAAACAACAGAAAACTACATGGGAATCTCTTTTTGTGACACAAAACACATTTGAGTTAATAACAGAAGAGCACAAATTGTTCAAGTCTTCAATCTGCAGTGTTTTGTAAGCCCGCTTTAAACTTTAAATGCGTGTTTGTTTTCCTCTGGTCCGAACTCTCCTGAAAAATGCAACGCTCACGGAGAAAAATAAATGTAAAACATTTTCTTTCCAAATCTGGCACGCATCTCAAAAATATTATTAAAATACTATAGTAATTGCAATAACACTTCATTTACATATAAATATAAAACCCATTGTTACACATGAGTACAAGTCAATTTCACAGATTTTTCACAGATGTTTTGCTTGCTTGGTTTTCTTTGGATGAGAGACAAAGAAGTGCCATTTTGCTATACACTTCATTTGCTGTATAGCAGCATGTACATATAATTTATTTACTCGCCCGTTTTTGTTGTGGCAACAACAAACCCTTTGACCTGTGTGAACGCAGTCGCACACAATGTGTTTTACTATGATGGCTAAGTTCCCACATTAGTTCATTTTGCCAATAAAGTAAGAGGATATAATTGGGTATTCTCTGCTGTTCTTATACATATAATGCTCATATTGTGTCTCTCTGTAGTCACCAAATGTGCCTAAAATTAGAGCTGCTGCTAAGATCTATTCCCACAGATTTTTCTTAATAATTTAACAGATTTTAGTATCGGGCATAAACATCTTGGCAGCTTTTTCCCCTCGATTTTCTTTTTTTCTTTCTTTCTTTTCATCCGTTTCAAGTTGGGAATTGTCGAGGAAGCAGAGGAAATAAGAAATTCAAGCTCTGTTAGCAGATCCATTAAAGTAGTGTCATCCCCGAAGATAATGACCTGGAGGATATGCATAGCAGCATTTTGTTGTTTGGTTGTGTTTTTTGTGTTTTGTTTTTTTTTTTTGCTTATGCTGCTGCTGCTAGGGTTTCCTGGGGAACAGACCTAGGGGGCAAATTTAGAAAACACACAAGGCCCACACATTATGATGTAGTTACCAACTGCGATGGTGTGGTTGGCATTGATTTTACTCAACGAGCCTGTGTGTCTGTGTGTGTCTGGATGAGAGAATTTGGACCTGCTGTAGTGGAAGCTATCACAAAAGCCAGTTTTACTGGTTTGTCTGTCTGTGGAACGATTTTCTAGCAAAAAACTGTACAGTTGAGATGAAAATAAACAAGTCTGAAGATTAGTGCACTTGTCTGACCCATGAGTACTCAGTAATTGTAACTGTGAGTAATGACAACCCAGTATTCATAGGTTAGAACATGTACATTCGATAGGAAAGAAAAGAACCAAAAATGTATTATCAAGGAAAAATATTGAAGGGTCTGTTTCCAAAGGATCTGTAATGTGTTTTTTTTTTTTTTTTTTTGTGCAAATAGAAGGATCCCATTTTGAGTCCCACTGCACATTAAGTAAGACATTCTACTCTATCATTTCCTTTCCCCTGGATAAGATCTGCTGAAGGTGGCAGAGAGTATTTTTTATGAATAAGCCCAAACCTCTCCATCACAAATTTGCTGAAAATAATGCAGAAATATTGTTTGTTTGTTGTCTGCTTTGGAGGCAGCAGTGGCATCAAATTAAATATTGATGGTCTGCCTTTCTTTGATAATCTGTGACAAATGAGACGCCGTCAAGAAAGTCTTTTGTCACTGCTAAAATTCAGCGTATTGCGAATTTTGAGGAAAGCTGCACTTGTAATTAGATGACCTGCTTTAGCAGCCCCGAGGTCTGGGAGAATTTAGTAGGACTTTTAAATCTTTGTGATTTAGAGATGTTGGAATTTAGGAGGAAGAGAGACAAAAACAAACACAAAGATTTCGAGAACAAACCCAATAAATCCCTCACAGCAGATTTAAAACTCGGCTAAAATACCGCACCGAGTCTGTTTGACAAACATATTATTTTTGTCAGCTTATTTGTGTTTGTGAATGTGTGTGCTTGTGCACACATAAACATATCTACCTATGCAGTGTGTAAGTGCCCTTGACAGCAAAGGCTGTTTGGGAATGCTGAACAGCCATGCTTCTTACCCACCATTCTCTCCCTGCAATCATTTCCTGATTGCCAGTGATAGAACACAAATCAGACACATGCAGTTGAGGGTAATATGTGTTTCTGTGTATGCCTACAAGATAAGAGACGAAGCCATATGACTCGGACAGCGCTCCATGTGTTTATGCACTCATCATATACCAGTGCATACAATCTATAAGTGAGATTAATTTGCAGGCACCACTGATGAGTAGGTGTTCTTTTTTTCTGGTCTTCTTGGAGGTAGCATGCATAGCAGGTGCATCCTAGCGTGGTGCATATCCTGACAAGTCCACACAAGCACAACAAATTGGCTCACGTTGGATGGCACGACGTTCACTTGGAGCCTCACATTTAGCCTCTTTTTACAAGTTTTAGGTCCCTTGAACCCATGTGGACCCTCGCATACTCTCAGATGCAGAATGCTGGCATAAAAAAGTGTTTGTTGCTAGCAGGTGCTGCCCCACTCGTTACATGTTGTAGAACTGATGCTTTTGAGTGAGAGCTACTTGACTCATCCGGCTCTCCAGCTCTAACTCATTTTATACTTGTACATAATATTTTTAAGTGAGAGCGAGTGAGTCGTATCGGTATTTTCCATCTTAAACCCCGTTTCTGCCCGTTGTTAACATGCCACATGTATCTGGGTACTGAATTTGGATAATGAGTGGTATTAATGGCTCTTTTCTCTTTTATGCTTTATTCTGTCTATTGTGTGTTTTTATTTTCGAGTTGACCCTTCAGTTTGGTGATGTCTCGCTATTTTTTGGGAAGGCCCTTTGGAGCCCTTTGCAAGCAGGATGACCTGACTTTGTTCTGTTTTGCCTGTAGTAGCTATTCGGTTGTGCGTTTCTCATCTCGAATATGATGCAAAGAAAACTCCAAGTGCAAGGAAAACTTTAGAACTGGGTGATCATACCTGCCATGAAATGTATGCTTATCAAGTGTTTCCACAATAAAAATATCTATAGTTTATGTTTTTTCCTGAAAGATTTTTATAACAGTATTGCAAAATTTCTTTTAGGAACCCCAGGTGAGGGAAGGAACTGCTCACAAAGGGCAGTTTCAAAGTAGTTGTTTGGCATATAAAGTACATATTATCCCTGACGGTACAGTGCTGTGAAGAAAGTATCTGCCCCCTTTCATAGTTTTTATAAAATCTGCATGTGTCACACTTACATGTGTCAGATCATCAAGTGAAATTTAATATTAGACAAAGATAACTCCAGTATTTAAATATTTCACTTTTGATCAACATCTACCTGTCCCTTTGTGGAAAAGAAATCATGGTTTAAAACCTCTCTGGCAAAACGAAAAAGGCTAAAAGATCTCAAAAAGTAATGCATCAGATATAAAGTTACTGACATCTATCAGTCTGGAAAGGGTTACAAAACCATTTTCAATTCTTTGAGAATCCAGAGAACCGCAGTGAGAACCATTATCCACAAATTGAGAAAACTCAGAACAGTGGTGAACCTTCCCACGAGTGTCCGGCCTACGAAAATTGCTCAAAGAACACATCAGTGGACTCATCCAGGAGGTCACAAAAGAACCCAGAGCAACACCCAAAGAACTGCAGGACTCAACTTGCTTCGGTTAAGGTCCACGTTCATGACTCAGCGATAAGAAAGAGACTCTACTAACCATCAACGAGTCCCAACAAGAAAAACACTGCTGACCAAAGAACACAAAGGCTCGTCTCAGATTTGCCAAAAACATCTTGATGATCCCTAAAACTCTGACGAAAGTCTACATTTTTGGAAGGCTTCAGTCCCGTTACATCCTGCATAAAACAAATACCATACCAACAGTCAAACATTGTGGTAATATGATGGTCTGCTTTGCTTTGCTGCTTTAGCACCTGCTCTCTAATAGAAACTCCTGAATACTGTATACCCGACCATCAGTTTATGCCCTGAAAGTCAAGTGCATTTGGGTTTTGCAGCAGGAGAATGATCCTAAACACACCAGGAAGCCCACTACTGAATGACTAACAACCCCCCAAAAAAAAAAAAAAACACAAGGTCGTTCATACCTGATGCTTCAAACATCCAGTGTGTCTGAATTACAAGAATTCTGCAAAGACGAGTTGGCCAAAATTCCTCCACAGCGATGTGAACGACTCATTTCCAGTCATTGGGTATGCTTGATTGCAGTTTTAGCAATTACCTTTTCTTACAGGGACAGGTAGGTTTGGATAGCCCTTATAAATTAAATAATTTAAAATACTATTTTGTATTTACTCTGCTGCTTTTATTAAAATGAGTTTGATGATTTTGATCTACTTGTTTTACTGATCTTACTAGCCAGACTTCATTTACACTCTAAGAGGATATGAAATGCTAGTATATACCTACCCATGGGTTGCACAGCCCTTAAGCATTGATGCTGTCATATAAGCTCTTCTTGTAAGATTTACTTCCATGTCACTTAAAGCCACTGTACAATTATTTCTCAGATCAGTACAGCCCTTTACCACTGCAGGAATAAAAGTATTTCCATTGTATACACTGCTATTCTAATGCTAGCAGAGAAACCACATGAATTTAGATTACTATATTACAGATTTTACCCTTTGCCTGCAATCCAGTGTACACAGAAATTTATTTACATTTATGTTCTCTTTACTTAATTAATTTCCTTTTCATTTACTCATCTTATTCTGAAGCTGCTGTATGAAGCAAGCACATGCTGACAGTATGTTTTCTTTTATAGCTAACAGCACATGAGCTGATTTTTGGAGGCTGGGAGCATAGGGGCAGCATTCCTTCCACAGCATCCATGCATACATATGCATTTTGCAATCTTCCTGATTAAAAAGAGATGAAAAAACACAAGTTCAAGTTATAACTTAACAGTCTAAAGTTCCCTTTTGCCATTTATTCCCATAAATGAGCATAAGTAACCTTAATAATGTATTAAAAGGTCTAACTTTCAACTTGAAGGCTTCTTCTCATCTTTGCCGTGCGTTCCATTTGGTGTGTGTATGTGTGCTCATTACATGTGAAAGGCAAGTTCTCTTGGGAGCAATAAAAGGTTCATTTCACTTTGAATCCTTGTTGAATAAAGAACAAATATATGACCCTCTGCAGCTAACAAGACCCTTCAGCCCTCGACCTGTGAATCCATAGAGAAAATGTCTGTGTCACAGCGGCAGTCAAAAGCAGCTACAGTTTTCCCAGCACAGCTGACAATGTCACAGCTTTCTGCAGCGGCTGCTGAGGGCCGGCCACTGCAGTCAGCGGCACCATAAATGTCACTCTATCTTTGATGGGGCCTCCTGTGGATCAATGCCAATATATAGCATACCTCCCACCAGCCATCTAACCTCCATCCATCTATCTATTCATTCAGCCATCTTTCCATCCTCCCCTGCCTCATACCTCCCGCCACCCTCTTCTTTCCTTTTAACTTTGCCCATTTACATCCATTCCCTTTCTCTTTCTCTTCAGCAGCCAGACTGCTCCATTCTCAGCATATTCACTGCTTGTCATGTACTCTGTAAAGGTGATGTTTATAACATGCCCATCAATGTGTTCAGTGAAAAAAAATCGCAATTGCTGTCAGTTCTATACCTACCCATTCATTTTAACGGGAGAAATGATCAGTTGAGAGTAAGTTAGAAGTGACAAGATGTACGAACATCTCACTCATGGCTGCTGCTCTTCCCTGCTTTCTGTAACTTAATGAACAGAGGAGATGAAGATATGTGTGTGTCTTCTATAGGAGATCTCGCTCAGCAGTACATCCAATAGATTTTTGATTTGCACAGACTAGTGGTGTCCCATTTTGAAGGCTCAACTTGAGTGTTTTGGCCTTAGTTTTGAAAACTAGATGCAAGAAGTAAGAGGTGGACATGGGCGTAACTTTGTGCTGAACACTGGGGGGGTCAAGATCTCTGTCTAAATAAATAAATCTGGGTAAATTCCCAGATGATTAAACATGCAACTATTTTGCTGGTAATAACTGAAATGAGTAAAGAAAATCAACAGCCTATTTCTGCAAGATAATTCATAATTTTATTGGGGGGGTATATTGGCTGGGTCTGATTAATGGGGGGGGGTCATAACCCCCCTAACCCCCCTGGAAATTACACCCCTGGAGGTGGATACGACACATAGGCACTGCATACTCGCAGGGTGTTGACTTGTTGGAACATCATGCATTTTTAACTAAGGCTAGAAACAAATAGTCAGTACAAAAGTGTTTATTGAGGTTTATTGAACATCAAAGCAACATTTTTCAATCAAAGCAGTTGCCCCCTGCTGGATATTAGTATTGCAAATGAAAGGCACGTATATACTGGCTTGCATTCAAACCGGGGAGCTTTTGTCCATTTGGTCCATATTTTTTTAATACAGTGTCAGGTGGCTAGTAATTGAATGGGCAAATGTAGCTGTAAAGATGCTATGTTGGCAACTGTGAAGTGAAGTGAGGTAAAAACATTGTGATCAGTGTGTGTATATGTCCACCTACCCTACAAATAAATGCCCAAATACTCCAGTACTCACATTCAGCCCATCGGGGACTGCTTTGTGTCAAGGGAAAGCTATATCTCTAACATACAGCCTTAAATTATTTTTGTATTATGGCGTGCTAAGGGTTCGTTCTGTGTGCTGCTTAGACAGGCCGACCACCCAGTGTTGATGTTTAGCTGATGTGGCTCTTTGTTTAGTGCTATCCAAAGCAGAAAAAGGCACAGGAGAGCCAGCGGTGAGAGGAAAACGGAGGCTGAAAAGATACCAGAATGACCGACTGTGGCACAAAATCAATGCCTTCCAACACTTTATCAAGGAAGCTACTGTGATGCAAATGCTAACTCTGAGACTTTCAGATTTGGAAGCCAGTTGAATAATTAGGTATGGAAAAATGTGGGCACTGTTTGAAAGGCAAACCAATCAAGATGGTTGCAAATTACAGCAGGATTTTTTTTTTTTTTTTTTAGAATGCATGATATGACCAAGTTTAGTGGGAATTCTGAGAGGCTCAAACTTGAGAAAAGTCAGCATTGCTAAAATAATGTATTAACAATGTGCTTGTAAATAAGTGATTGTAGTGGTTGTTTGTCCTCTCTGCTTTAAAGAGGAAGCTGGTTAATTGATTAGGGTAACTTCTAAGTGACTGAATGGTAGCTGCAATAAGAGTACATTCCCTCCATTTATAGCAAAGGAGCTCTAGCTGAGGAAAGCAGGGCCTCTTTATGGAAGTAGATAATTTTAGAGCTTTCTCCCACTGTTCAGGTAACATTACAGTTTTAATTAAATATAATTTACTCTGATACTTAGCAGTAGTGGGATTGTAGCTTAAATATTAAAGCTGTTTTCCTTTTTTAGCAAGGCTGGGCAAGATCCCCTAGTTGTAGTCAATGGGAATGAGGTCATAATGGGTGTATGGGACCCACATTTAAAATCTTTGTAGGGCTGACAGGGTTACGGTGTGTAATATAAGTGCCGATTAGCTTTAGGTACACGCATTTGGACACTGCCTTACTCTCAGTTTAACTAGGATCATTGCAGCACTGTGCTGAAGATTTTTACTCAGTCCTTGTGAATTCCCATTTGACTTGAAAGCACTGGAGGTTATGGAAGAGTGGTAAGGGCTATTCCGTTCCAACCAGAGTTTTACTTAGCGTTAGCCATTGTTCATGATGCAGCAGTTCAGGGCTGAATGACCACTGGAAGACTCCAATCTTGCTCCGGGATGCAACCGCATTTATTTTTCACAGATGAGAGATGAAAGACGGGGCTCGGTTTGATAAAAGCTGGCGCTCTTACGGTCATGCGCTGAGAAATGTTTCTTTTTTTTTCACATTTTGTATGGAAAGCCTCAGTATTGGAAGTGATGGAGCACCTTGAAGCAGAATCCACTCCAAAAATGGTTCAGTTATTTGCCATTAAATGTGTGGATTAGGATGTAATAGAGGGTTGTTGGGTGCGATAAGAAGTGCAGCAGCTCCAGGTAAATCAATACTCTCAAAAACATCCTTCATCTTACAGGTTTCTTTGAGAATTTGGATCGATCGCAACACTGTTTTATTTATATCGTTTCACTTTATTTGTCACCCTCCTCTAGATTTTTATGTTTTGATCTCCCCCTTTAGCCTTTAAGTGCCAAATCTCCCACTTTATCAGTATTTAACACTTACTACGTGGTGAATGCCAAGGTTTACTCTTCTGTACCTTTGACTGAATAACCTAATAATCTTGTTCAAACGGTTAAAGTAAAGGTGAGTAAAGGACTCACCAGTTTGATACTGTTGCTGGACTCCCAACTCTCTCTATTTCCTCTAAGTGCACTCTAAATGTTCAGAAATTCTAGTGCAAAGTATCTAAATAATTAAAATACATGAAAAAACCTTGAGTGCCAATGGAAATAGACATGACTGAGAAAACTGTGTGGCCTCTGTGTACTATAGGTACGCTGCTTCACGTACCGCTGAGAGGATGAAATATCTACCAGAAAGCAGGAAATACAGTTCAAATAACAGATTCCTCAGTCTAAAGGCTGAAGAGATGGAAAAAACATTGTACAGCAATTCATTATACAGATGAGCCACAGTTGTACAACTTTCTAAAGCCATTTTATCTCTCATCTCCACCATATGTAAACAGACAAATCACAACTTGTAGGATTTGCAGCAAAACAAACATATGGCCCTATATTGCTTCTCAGTGCATCTACAGAAAGGCAATCATAAAGCTTAATGCACATGTTGCATGTGTGGCCCAATATGCTTTTATAGGCTGGACACCACAGAAACCGATCACTCGAGGACAAGGTAAGAAGTCGAGTCGCTTCTTTAGACTACCATGACCTGGATGACCAACCTACACAGATGATCTGATATCGTCATGTTGGTGTTGTTCCCAGATCATCATGAAAATGCTGTTCCAGGTTCAACTTTTGCAAGAGACCAATCACATTGTTGTGACGTTATTCTTTTGCATGCCAAGCCATTCGTGCATTTATGAAATTCCAATGTTGCAAGGACAATATCAATTCTGCTTACTGTTTATTAAAGGGTTAGGGTTAGGATTAGGGTCAGGGTCCGTTGATCGGTGGACAGAGGCGGTTTCTCGCAGCTTGTTTTTTGTTTTACGGCGGTTTTTCCCAAAGTCGCAAAAGTATGACGTCACAACATTCTGATTGGTCACT
The DNA here is from genome assembly GCF_013358895.1 of Oreochromis aureus. Classification (NCBI taxonomy): domain Eukaryota; kingdom Metazoa; phylum Chordata; class Actinopteri; order Cichliformes; family Cichlidae; genus Oreochromis; species Oreochromis aureus. The sequence goes on from NC_052951.1 coordinate 27,089,574, forward strand.
TGCAATGTTGATCCTGGAACAACATTTAGTATGATGATCTGGGAACAACACCAACACGACAATATCAGATCGTGTCACAGTGGCAGTCTTTTTTCCTTTCTCATGATTTTAATATACCATATTTTTCAGACCAGAAAGCGCACCGGATTATAAGGTGCATTAAGAGAAACGGAACAGTCAGATAAGTCAAACTTTGCTCACCTCATTCTTCTTGCTTCCTCCACTTCCGTACCATTGATTTATTAATGTTGAATTCTCTCGCAGCTGCTCTATTCCCATGTTGTTGCAGTATATTAATGACTAACCTCGTATTGTGGATGGATTATCTCAGTTGTTCTCCTGACTGAAGTTTGGTCCATTTACAGTATCTTGCCATGCGATTGCATTTGTCCCTAACCATCGGGAACCCTCGTTAACTTTTATCAAGTGGAAATAGTTAGCGTTCATCCTCCAGCTTCACTGTGCTAATGTTATGCTAACATAGCTGTGTCGCTAGCGATCACGTAGCACATCATTATATACCAGCTAGTCCAACTTCAGTAACTCTACAAACGTCACTGCTGTTTAGTTTTCTGTCTTCATTTATGTTGGAAGTGATAGCAGAGCAGTACGTTTGATTTTTTTCAGAAATCCCTCAGTCAGAACATGCTGTATCATGTTTAGGTGGAAACTAGCGAGCTAACTTCTTGCTAACTTTTAACTCCGTTAAATTTAATAAATTTTGTTTTCATGGATGCCTGGATGTTAACCCGTTTTGCCCCACTGGCAACAATTGTTGCCAAAGTTTATCACTGTCATTTTCGACTCACAATAAAAAATCTCAAAGGTACTAATGCAACTTTTTCCACTTATATGCTAGTAGACAACTTAGACAAAGGTTTTGATTTTTAAAAAATCGTTTCCAAGTGCTTCCTATCGCATGACATCATCTGCTTCCCGCTCTTTCTGGCTGAAGACATGGCGGATGCAAATCATCCTGGAAAGAGGTAATTTTCATAAATTTCTTATGACTTTCCCCCAAACATATTTATAATTATTTAATCATTCAAGTCTCTAGAGTAACCCTCCCAAAAAAATTGTACCTAGGATAAATATTTTTTTGTTCATGGGCTTATTTCTGTGAGTGGCAACAAAAGTTGCCAGTGGGCACATAGCATGTCGCTAACTAAAGGAAAACACTGTCTGCAGGATTGCTCCTAATTTACTTATTTAAAATTGTAGAATGATGTACAATGGCTCATTTTAGTCCTTTTAGAATAATTCCTAGCTAAATAAATTCACAGGTATTCAAGGCCTCTGTGTATAGGATTTTTATACATTACCATACATCATTTTCTTGCTAGCTAAAATTCGCTTGCTAGCTAACATGTATGTTGTCCTTTCCTTAGGTACACCGTAGCAGAGATCCTGGCCATGCTGCAGGACTCTGAAACTGTGGCGGACATCACAGTTGTGCCTGAGTCAGAAATGCACGCACATGACACAGACTGTGACAGTGACCAATCTGATGATGAGGCCACTGGTGACCATAACCGCCTCCCATCAAGAATACTCAAAGGTGAAGGCTTTCTACCTAATTCGGACATGCAGCTGCCAAATCCCCCCGATGATGATCCTGGGTGCTCATCCTCAGTGAGTCAGACAGAGACTAGAAAGGTCAGTGGCACAAATGAAAAGGTGACCAGTCAGATTGTTGGGCCCATGCTCCACAAAACTAAGAACCAAGGAAGGCATGGGTGCAAACAGTTTATTAGAGGGAAGCCTATTCGTTTTGGGTATAAAATATGGAGCTTAGCATCCTCCTCCGGGTTTGTCCATCAGATGGAGCCATATGTAGGAAGCCACACACATCTGGTGGAAACTGGACTTGGTCAGGGTCCAAGTGTGGTTCTTGGCCTGGCAGAGAAAGCTGAAGTGCCACCTGGAGTCAAGTTTTACCACGACAACCTCTTCACAACCCTGTCCCTGGTGGATGAGATGACCCTGAGAGGCTATGGCAGCTGTGGCACGATGCGACAAACTCAGCTCCATAACGTTCCCTTCACAGCACCCCAGACCTTCAAGAAGACACCCAGAGGAGATGCTGAGTATCTGGTTGAGGCAGAGAAGCTGATTGTAAGGTGGAATGACAACAGCGTGGTCACCGTGGTGTCGAACATGGAGAGGGAGTTCACCGAAACTGAGGCGAAGAGATGGAATAAACAGAAGCGGACTATGGACAAGGTCAGACAGCCCAAGTGTATCCAGGACTACAACACACACATGGGAGGAGTGGACCTGCATGACCAGTTTGTCAGCCGCTACAGAGTCAAGATCCGGTCCAAGAAGTGGTGGTGGCCATGCTTCAGCTGGGCCCTGAACAGTGCCATGGTGAACAGCTGGTGCTATTACAGGTACACAAGGCTGTATGTTATTTAGTGATATCACAATCGAGTTGGTGATGTTTGACTCGAGGTCATCGCTAGTGCTCTTGGTCGACAAGAGCAACAGTGATGATATCCAGACCAACATCACAAACTCAAGTGTGATATTGCTTTTTACAGAACATTCTACATATGGGGCATGACGTTGTAGAAAGGATGAAACGATGCACATTCATGCATCTATCATGCTTGTTTTGTCATTCATTTAGGTCCTGAAAAGCGGGAGAAGGATCTCCTCTCCTTCCAGAGGCTGGTAGCCCAGACCCTCCTCCTGCGCCATGGAACAAAGCCAAGTAGGCAGGGCAGAAGATCTTCAATGGCGGTGGCGATAACTGATGCCACCAGGTTTGATAATTTGAACCACTGGCCCTGCAACACTGGTAGCAGGTACAAGCGATGCAAGAACTGCGGCGGACGCACATCATTTGCGTGTGGAAAGTGTGATGTGCCACTACATGTGGAGTGCTTCAAGAAGTACCACACTGAGTAGAACATGCATGAAAGATGATGGAATGTATGGGAAGAAATATGTTATATATGTATATATGTTTTTAGAGGTTCTAAGAAAAAAATGTTTGAGTTTTTGAGTATAAAAAAATTGAGAATAAAGAAATCAGTTCAAATTGTTTGATGTTTTGAATTTTATACAGGGGGAACCTGAGGCTCCACCTTTTTGTTATTATTTATTATGACTATATTATTATTTTGTTCTTATTATATTATTATTATTACTTCTCTATTATTATTATTAGGTGACATTTGACCTAGTGACAAGCTGTGTGACTACTGGCAACAATTGTTGCCAGTCATAAAAATGCTATTTTCTTCAAAAAAAAGTACAAAATGGAAAAAATAAATACATAACATGATTCAGAGGGACTCAACTGATAAAATGATATGCCTTACAACTCTGAAAAAAATCTGGGCACAAACGGGTTAAACTTAATTGTTATACCTGGTAAAGCAGCAACGCTGATCATTTTATCAAAGCTGAAAGAATTTAGACAGTTTTAACTCTCAGTCATGCCGCAGTGTTTGTTTGACTTTGGGACCTGAAGCGGACGGAGTTTTGGACCCAGATTACTCTGCGAGGCTCCTGACTACGGTAGCCGTAATGCTCGACAATCCACCAAGCGGTGCGGCTTCGTAGCTTACCAAAGTCGTACTAAAACATTTTTGACAGATTTCTGCGCGCTGTGTACCACATAAAATCGGTTCGAAGTCAGTGAGCACAGCCAGAATTCATACATAAGGCGCAGTGGCGGTCCTAGCCTGTTTGGCGCCCTGGGCGAACACTCCCTCTGGCGCCCCCCCCCGCCCACACACACACACACACACACACACAAAACATGTTAAGGATTGTACATTAACATAAAACTGTTGTCCACACATATATATGAAGAGAGAGAGAGAGAGAGAGAGAGTATGCATAGTGTGCAAACGGCTACCAAACAGCCATCATAATTCGTCATACAATGAGAACAGGACAAATCAACAACTGACAATGACTAATTAATATTAAAATCTGTAACATAATGTATTGTTTGGAGTTTAGTCTGTTACTGTTACTATTTTTACCATTTCTTCTTGGAGCAACTGTAACCCACATTATTTCCTTAGGGATTAATAAAGTATTCTGATTCTGATTGTTTCAGGATGACCTGTCATTATCCAATGACACATCTGCTTACCTGTATCATTTGTTCGTTTCTTCTCCTCTTCTTTTCTCTTTTTTTCTAAACTGAGCACCTGATGGCTTTGAACTTTTCTTGTCCATCTTCCATTGGTTTTAATTTTGCACTCCAGTATGAACACCCATCCCTCAACCAGAGGATCACCACAACATAACCTAACAGACCTACACCTTAGTTCACAGATTAACTTTGTCTAGGGTGTATTTCTGGGATTTCACACAACCCAGGATTCAAATCATGAATACATAATGAGCTTGGATTTACAACACTATGAATGAAATGTGCTCTATTTGGAAGCAGCAGGTCTCCCTCCCCTTTCGACGGGTTATGTGTGAGACTTTAAATCATCAAACTGTAAATTATAAATTTTAAATTGTTATTGATCCCTTTACCCCGAGTCCTAAAGTGTATATTTATTTTCTTACTCTACTATATTTATTGTTCGTTTATTTGCACTGCTGTAACTGGAGCCTCGTCGTCTCGTCTCTCTATATACTGGACTGTATGTAGCGGAGATGACAATAAAGTTTGCTTTGACTTCAGCAGCGAGCAGGCGCACCGAGGGCTCTCGCGCTCACTTTTCGTGTATAGAATTCGAAAAAAACATCGGTGCAAATTATAAGTCTGTATCATGATGTCCGGTGTTTTCGTGTTTGTTGTTTTGTTTTTATTTTGTTTTATTTTGCGAGTTGGTTATTAGATGCCGCCCAGTCAGCCAGAGAATCCCCCGCCGCCCGCCTCTCCTCCCTGTGCAGCAGCAGCAGGCGCACCGCAAAAACAGAGGCGCCCTTACTCCCAGCAAATGGGCGATAGAAAACCGATTGGTGCCTATGACATTCCCAATATGCGCTGGGTGCCATCGGGGCAGCATGAGTACGAGCATTTTTTTTTTTTTGCTGATGCCCGTGATGCCGCCCCCCATCACGATGCCGCCCCGGGCAACCGCCCGTGTCGCCCGTATCTAAAACCGCTACTGATAAGGCGCACCGGATTATAAGGCGCACTGTGAATTTTTGAGAAAATTAAAGGATTTTAAGTGCGCCTTATAGTGTGGAAAATACAGTATATGGTTCCTGACTGTTTATGGATGAGTAATTGCACAAGTGAAGTGCAAAATCTGAGCCTGCCGTGTCTCAATGACCTCAAAAGTTTTAGCTGAAACACTATACAACACAATCAGTTTTCTCTTGTAACATTTTGTTGTTGTCTATTGCCACACACTGCAGTGTAAAGAGTGCATCGCAGTTTATGTGATTACATTAAAAATGCTAACTGTTTTGGACATCAGAATTAATCTAATATCATCCGGTCTTATACCAAATTAAAATGGCCACACTGATGAAAGAGGAGACATAAGAGATTCATTTGTCAGGGTTGATTTGCTGCATCAGCAGGCCCAATCCACCAAAGTAACTTCCAAAGTAGTTTTGGGACACGGGCACTCATCAACATTAATTCTTAATAATCTGTGCCCAGCTGGCTAAAACACTCTGCATTTATTTTGAGGAAACACACACAACAAACACGTACCACCCGGCCACGTTTAAACCACTTGCTTAATATTACCCTGGTGTCTTTGAAACAGCCCTGACCAGTCAGTCCATGGACGAGCAACCTCTGGAGAGCTACGTGTCGAAGTAACATCCACATGAATGCAATAACCAGTTTCCCAGCAGAACATTGCATTCGAATAAGTAAATAACTTTTATTCACGCGGCCTGCGGTTTTAATGTCGTGGCTCATCTGTGTCTTTATATACCACAGAGATATGCAGTATATTTACTATTGGGTAAACATTCAGATATACAACATTCTGATCCATCACTCGGTATCGTCAGTGAGTGAGTCTTTTGTAAGTATTCCATCTTGAATTGCCAGAAGTTATTATTGTGGCATCTTTATCATATTCTCACTAATGAGACCAAATTAACTCAGTGCCTTAGGATGAAAAATCATGATGTAATTTTATTACAACATCAGTAAGAGTATAGAGATATAAAACATTTACATTTTTAAACATTTTTCTCTTTAAAGTTTATGTAACTGCTGTGCACTTCTCTTCTTTTCAGCAGTGCTATATCTAGAAAGCATAGAGGGCATCTCACGAGACGAGCCAACACTGCTGGATTCTGACCAAAGGTGGAAAAACAATGCTATCTATTGTCTTTTTGCTGCACAAGGGAGTTATCTCTTATCTCAGAATCATCTGATGATTCGTTGTCTCGCATATCTTTCAAAGCTTACAAAGAAAACAGTGATGACCCTTCGACCATTGCACATATCACTGTGCCAGCGAGAGATAATTTTCTGGTTTCAGTGCTCAAGGAAAGAATTGACCTGTTTCAAAGAGAAAGCAAGCCTTATTTTTCTGTGCTTGCACCCGTTGCATGCTATGTTTTGTCTCACGGAGTTTTCAAGATAACATGCAGATTTCTTCCCTGGCACTTGGCCACATTTTAGTTGAATCCAAATCTCAACTACACTTTAATGATGAAAGACATCAGCTTTTTGCTGTGCTACTGAAGGGAACCCCGGGTCATTATGGTTGCCAAAATGAGTTGCTCTTTTATTCGCACATCAATGGTATTCAGCCCAACTCCTTTGAGGTCTTACTCCCTGTAAAATCCTGCAATGTGGTATCTGCTGTTGGCTGGTTGTCGAAGGTAGATAAGACTTAAGGCCTGATTTCTCCTCCACTCATTAGTGCTGTCGCACTCCATCTCACACCAATACTCCCCAAACCCCAAATCTTATGTGACTTTTAAGGAAATATTGTAATCAAATACACGCGAAGAATAAACCTGCTCGCCCCACAAGGTTGTTACGAAAACAACATAGGAGAGATTTCTTCGCATTTCCTGTGGATGGACCTTTAAGTCAAATATGTTTTAAGCATTCATATGAAATATTTCAGCATTTTTGCATTTATAAAAATTGTAAAGAAGAAGGAGATAACAGAGGATTAATAATGTTGATGTTTTTATGAATAAAATGCTGTATGATTGGGTTAACCACAGCTTAATTCAGCGTAATCCAGTGTGTATGTAAAATTAAATTATCAAGGGGCAAGTAGCCAAACAACAGAATCTCCTTTTTATGACTCTGTCATAATATTTCAGTGACAACAATATTCACTAAATTAAAAAAAAAAGGTTTATTTACTCATTGATTTGTAATCCAGTCTACTTTATCTACTAAGGATTGCTGGTGTTTTTAAGAGCTTGTACATACGTTTTATAAGGTGTGCAAAGAAATGCTTAAAGCAGGTCATTTTAACCCGTTGTTAAGACGTTGCTAGGCAACATGACAGTGTCATCATATCTAATACAGATAAGAACCCTCAGACAACTAAGATCCCCCTGTGTGCCAAGTTTGGTTGCTCATTTCATGATTATATAGTAGGATTTGGCAGAAAAAGAAACAAACATCAGTGTTTGCTATGGTAAGGTTGGCTTTAAATATAATTCCAGAGCATGTTAAAGAAAAAAAGCCTTTAAGATCCAAATGTTAGCCTATGTATGCTTGCGTGTGACCCCTGAAGTTAGCTAAATAAGCCTTCTGTCAGCACACTTTGTGACACCAAAACTTTAAAACTTACTCATCCTTGTGACTTAAACAGTTAATGTTTGCTGGTAGCAGCTCTGGGTGAAGGATCAATCTCACTTGTACGCTTGACTGACGAAATACTTCAGCTTTAAAAACCCAGTTGTTTACCCAGTGCAATCAAACCTGGCTATTCTCCAAACCTTTCTACTTCAAGACAATTTTGTACCCTCAAGTGAAGAACACTGCCTCTCTATCCTTAAACCAAAACTGCCATTCTTTCATTCACCCCATTGTTACAGATGGTAGCATTCCATATTTAGAATTTGGCCAGCCCAAGCTCTTGGACATGCCATGTCATTATCATGTCAGGACTACTTCTGCTTAGTCACAGCAGGCACCAAAAGGGCCAAGTATTCATCCTCACCTCCAGCTGCCATTTTTCATCTCTCTCCACTGCAGTGAATCATTTAAGTTGTTCAAAAAGTGGCTTTTACTCCCATCTTCTCCTATCACCAAGACGGGCTCAGCTTTTGTCGAGTCCTGCAGGACACAAGAGGATTGCTACAGTTGTCTGGGATGGGAATAATTGCAAATGACATGCGTATATGGTTCTATTTTTATTGGGACGTGAGCATGTGAAGTTTGGATCCGTGGTTGAGGAGAATTCTCGCCTGTGGTCGGGAAAGAAAGCATGTTTATTGTGCGATTGGCTTCATGTTGTAGGGTAACGCAAGCTGTGATGCTTTGAAACATGTTGCCGTTTCCCTCATGAGTAGTGTGTAATTACTACTGTACATTATTAGATAATTGCATCAATACTCAGCACTTATGGAGTGGATCATTCCCATCTTCAAATTCAGCCTGTATTGTGATCCCAAGTTCACGTGCACCGTGCACAAGGGAAATACAATACTGCACCTGGTAAACACATACCTGAACGACAAGACGTGGTGATTTGAATTGTGATTCAACATTATATTGGGGTTAAGGGCTGTCTGAACACAGACACTGAAAGGTCCTCTTCATGATCGCAGTACAAGAATGTGCTTGTGTGGGCGGGTGGGCTGGCAGATCTGTGCTGTGTGATGATGGTCAGATGTGTGGGTGTTGGGAGGTCATGCTGACTGCTGATTACCCAGATGGCATGCTCACCATAGGTGTGTGCAGTTGAAAAATGCCACATCCATCAAACTTCTTTTCTTTCAACATCTCCATAATGTGGTAACCTTTGGATGGTTTATTTTACCAGTTTTTGGATCACTTCTGCGCATTCAATTTTTCATCTTTTAAGGCGATATATTTATACAACTCTGGAACCTGCTTAAGTGCTGATTACCTTTGTCTTGCCATTATGCCAGTCTGTGTACAAATTGTACGGTGCAGTGCATTTTGTGTAAATTTATGATTTCAGCCTAAGGCTAGTGTAAGAAACATAAAACCGGTTCAACCTCTGCAGAGTATGTATATCCATGAAATTCTTTGCAAATCCAGCCAATAAAAGGGAAAAGTCCACCTTATAATGTCCTGGAATAAAGTTTCTGTTAAATGGAAGATTTTACCTGATAATAAGAGAGTTGATCAGAAGGTTCCAGGAACTGCCCCTTGATGCTATTTTCACTGCCTGAAAGTTGCATTATGATCAGGTCTATTGCGCACCCATTGATTTGATCATAGTCTTTAAAAGAAAAAGCAATGAGCAAATTTCAACTTCTGTTTCAAATTGACGCCAATTTTATTTGGAGTGTCAATACTCAGTTTAAGAATGCACAGCCCAAGCACAGAGTATCAGATGAGGAACACATTAATTCTTTCCTTCACAAGAGCTGTGCACAATGGATTTGCTCTCGAGATCAGACTGTCAACATACCTGAGAGGCAGCATTCATTGGAAGCGAACCGTGGTGCGTGCCATTGTGACACTGCGTGCTTGCACTTAGCTAATTGAAAAACAGGATTTTATTTATTTATTTATTTATTTTTTGTCTGCACAAATCTTTGCTCTTAATCCAACCTTCTTTCTAGATTTGCCTTTCCACATGATTTTCTTTCTTGGGTTGGTGGAAATTCATCAGAGTTATCTATAAATAGCAGCTGTGCTGAAAGCGGTAGGGAACTGCACAAGAAGATCATCTTGAAGGAGAAATGCCAAATATGACTAGAGCAAGTGTTTTGATCTTTATGATTAGGTTCCCATTACTTTGCACTTTAATGCACTTTAAAGTATTTGACAAAGGTTAACTTAAATGTGCATGAATCGTCTTCTGAAGTCGTAATGTAAAGATGCCTGAATGATAATCTTTAGGCAGAAAAAAACAACATGTAGGGATTTTTGTAAAAATTTTTCACATCTGAACTCCAATCAGTGACGAGAGGGATTGCTCCGACTCAGAGGTTCACCTTCAAAAACACAGTTTGTCGCATATTATGAGCATGATTCAAGAGCATGTATGTACATGTTTTAAAATGAGGAAAAGTACCACAGCAAAACCTGAGTGGATAATGTCATAAGGAGGTTCATAGCTTAAAAGAGTGGCATGCTGTGTTTCACTTCGTTGATATTCACAGTCACAGATAATCATAAGGCATCAAGGAGGTCACACTGTGTGCTGACTCACTCATCCACTAAGTGGTGAGATCAGGGTCATCTTAGTAAAAAGGCCTCATTGAAAGAGTTCTCCTACAGAGCTGCAGTGATGACCTCATGATGCAGCAGCGGTCTGCTTGTGTGCCTGTTAGCATTAAAAATCTAGATTTAAAGTGACTAGCAAAACTGTCTGCAGAACATCTTAAACACAACAAAGTACATGTTAGTTTATCCTAATGACAACTGAGATGCAGTTGCAAGCTAAATAATTACCAAGCACTGTTTCTTCTGTCCTTTGCTTTGTCCTTTAATATGTAATTTGACTCGAGCATTTAGAAATGCAAAATTATAGCATATTATCTCTTCAAATTGTCACTTCATTGCAGCACCAATTCTTTGTCTGAACCCAAACAACCTGACGCAAACTCTGTGAATATGCAGCATTTATGCTAACTAGCAAAGGCTTCTCACTGTTTCTTGCAACAGACCTAAGACAGGTGTTGCTATTTCTATTTAACCCAAAAACTACAATTTGTCCTAGAGCGCTTTAAAAATGGATATATTTGGACCTATCCTTTTTCTATACCCTGCTGTTTTAAATTGGGCTAGCAAGTCAAGACTATACCTCCTTTTCAAATGTACCTTTTAAATGGACGGACCTCATCTAGTCCACTTTTCGATAATGTTTATGAGAAGGCCTTTAGCTTTAGGCAAAGTCAAGACTCTGCCAAAACAAAGCACACCAGCTCTCATCGGAGCCGATTAAAAACATTTACTTGACACCTGTTGTGTTGTGTTGGGATGCTTGCAGTTAAAAACAGGAAAACACAATTCCACTGTTGAAGCTACGTGTTTAAAGACATATATGAACCCCATGTAGTTTTCTTTAATTATTCTCTGACATTCAGCTGACAAATAAAAAGTCGTTTGATATTTTTGCAGGGCTGCAAATATAACTAAGTAAAGATGGACCTTAATTAACTTGTCTTAATATGTCAAATTAACAAGGCATGGCAGCCCTAATGTCACACATACTCCCTCTCACACATAGATGTTATAGTAAATTGTCAGTGAGAGACCAGAAGATTTAGCCTACTTTTCCTCACAGTACAGCCGGAAGCATGTCAGCGTATTTACATGCTGCACTTAATCCGCTAGAAGGAAATTCCTTCTGAAGGAAGGACTACCTTAACAAGCATGTCATTACATATTATCAATTTATCTTTGTGTAAAAGCATGTTGTGTGTGTCAGTGCATTGCATGCACCATCTATGAAGAAGCCGGGGAATTTAATGTGATGTTTTTACTTTAGGCTACCCACTTATCATGTGACATTTTTGCATTCTGTGGTCACATAATTTATGATAGATCAACAAAAAACATCCACTGGTGGATGATTTTCTTCCAGCTGCCAGTGCATTTGCTTGGCGAGTGGCTCAGATGGCAGTGTGAGGTAGCGTAGTGAAAAATACTGATTGCAGTACTCCGAAATCTTGAAATGCAATCCTAGTTGTTTGCACATATCAACCTTCATGGTCCGTGTGCCAAGATTGTGCTTGGAGCTTCTGGATTCCTTTATGTGAAATAAGAGCTTAAAAAGAGAGCCATGATTCCGCATGCAGAGCAGTCTTAATACTCCTGCGACTGTTTTAAAGCGAGAAACGTACCAACACACAAAATTTCTATCTGTCAGTGTGTTTGTGCTTTAAGCCATTAACTCCTCGTACACGATCAAGAGTTGGGCAACCAAGCTTTGCCCACAGGTACATCTTAGGCCTCTGAAGTTTCTTATCTACATCAGATATTATGTTGTCATCATTTGCCTAGTAGCATACTAAAATGACCTGTTGTATCAGGATGCCATCAGGCTACAATGACCAGTGTTTGCCTTTATGCACCTTTAAGCATCCTAGCATCTTATTTATATCCACAATCCATCCATCAGTTCTCTTCTGCTTATACAGTTCAGGGTTGCCGGGTAGACTGGAGCCTATCCCAGCAACGACAGGGCATTATAACATCATTATAATGATATATTGTATTTTTATTTATTTGGGATTTTTTTTTATGCGTGTGTGTGAATGTAAAGAAACCAGTCTCCAGGAAGTGATCATGTTCAATGACAGATTACACATAACAGATTCTTTTAAACTTCATCAAGCATCTTTATCCTATTTATTATCCTTGCTAGATTTTTTTTTTCTTTTCCAAATTTTGTTGTTTTTTGTTTTGTTTTTTTTGTATTTTTTTGTATGTCTTGGGATCTCTTCATTCTTAAATTTTGTGCAGTATCCACCTAGCAATGGGCTAAAATGACCAATATTTAACATTGTAAAATATATAAGCTTGTATAAACTAACCTTTTTTTCTTTCTCAATGTGATTAGGCATATCATTTAACCAAAGGCACGAGCAGACCAAACCTGTAGTGTGGGTGTGTACTAAATTTGTTTGGTGACCTGTTATCATGTTTACTGAAATAAAAAGGTGTCAAAAATATTATTGTCTGTTATTTGATATTGTAAAAAAGCTAGTAATTATTGTATTTGTCTTATTTTATTTGTCTAAGATTTTAAAATAAGTCCATTATATAAGCAAATTTCTTTTATGGAACTAAAGTCCAAAACAATAGTTTACAGTAATCAGACAGAGAGATTTTCAAAATAAAAGTGTGCTTCAAATACAAGTTCAAAGTTGAGGTAACTTTAGGCTGTGTGACTGTTTGAGAAAACACTTAATGTGACAGGGCTCTTGAATTCTTTAGCAGAGATCATTTCACCAGAGTCTAATGGCTATTTCTGATTTTTTTTTTCTTTTTTTGTCAGCACAGTAAAAATGGCAAACACCAGAGAGTGTCGCTAATTAGTTTTAATTATTCATGACTTCATAAAAGGCCAAAAGAAGAATTTGTGGATAAAGACTGAGAAAAGACACTAAAATACAAACTAAATATTAAAATTCTAAACTTATACATTAATATAAAAGGCTTAAATTTAGACATTATGTTGTACTGAACTGGTTGCATAAATGCTCTGGTAGAAACAACTTACAGTTGGGTTTATTATAAACAAATAAACAAATAAAACTGGTTAAATAAAGAGAATCGGAGAGGCTTAGTCTCTCAGAAAATCAAGCTGGGTTGAGGTTTGCGACTCTGTCAAAAAATATATGGGATGGAGTCATTAGTGCACTCAGAAGTACCGTTATTGCTGAACAAAATATAGATGCTTTAAGAGAACGTGCGCTGGCGTCCAGATGCCATCTAATTCAAGTAAGACCTTGCTTCTTTTGATACAATGCCCTTGCCACATTCTGCACATATCACATTAATATGGCTCCATGCTAAAAGTGTGCTAACCCAGTCTACTTGCAGTCCAGACCTGCTACTGAAAATATTTTGTGCATTCAACAAAAGAGTCCTTGAACTGCGGAAAAGCTGAAATCTTACATTTGACACTTCTACTTCTTCTCCTGGCTGCTTGCTTTAGGGGTCACCCCAGTGGATTGTCTGCTTCCATCTCACCTGTCCCTAACATCCTGTTCTTTCACACCAGCGATCCGCATGTCGTCTTTTGCTACATATGCAAACCCTCTTGGTGGTCTTTCTCATTTCCTCTTACCTGGCAACTCCATATTCAGCATCCTTTAGCCAGTATATCCGCTGCCCCTCTGTTGTGTCTGAACCACCTCACTTTGCTTCTTTAACTCTTGAACTTGCAATTATGGGAAAGTATTATATGTTTAAAACAACAGCAATTGGTGCCTGTTGTTAAAATGAGCTTTGATATAATATAATGACGCTCTTTTAGTATGAGTAAGAACATGTAAAGCGTTTGTTCATACACATGAAGCCCAACTTTACCTGAAAAGTTGGGCTTCAGATCACTTTTTCATCCTCTTTGGTAACTTTTTACCACTCATTTACTTATTTTTAAACTAAATTAACTACAAGAAGCTAAAAAAAGACTGACTCACCATGGACACGGAGCAGACCATAAACTCTTGCTGAGGTTCCTACATCTCTTTTATGGATTCACTCTGCTGAGCTAAGGGGCTCTGTACCAGCAAGCAATGTTCACCTTGATAAGCTTTTAGGTCAGCAGCATCGCCACGGAACGGCCTTGTTTCTAAGGCTATTACACAGCAAGTGGTAAGAAGGAAGCGCAAGAACACTTCTTGTAGCATAGCTTGTCAGTAAAAGCTTCAAAACGTTCCCCATCTGTCCCGTCTTCTATTTAAGTTGCTTGAACAGATGAATATGGGGCACTCGGCTGTCTCGGGGAAAGTGCTACTGACAGTGACAAAACTCTGTATGCTCACTTTAGTATGTTTTCTCATTCATAATCACGCTCTATCCTGGAAGTTGATTTATGTTTCCCATTTGCTTGTTGTCAAACCCCCAAAGCAAATAAGGTAACAAACAGGAAACTTATGAGGTATTCCTAAAATCTAAAGGTCTGCTGCCAGCGACCAGGAAATATCTGAATAAGACTGAAAACTGCGAAGACTGTATGACTATTTTCATCATCATGTGCCACTTTATACTGGGTGTCACTGATAAGATCACCGTCATAGTTCAGTGTTTTTTCATATGCCTCTTCATCTGTCCGAGGCGTGCTTTAGTATTCAGGCTGTGCAGTGTGCCAGCGAGTCATGACTAATATGAGCTAGGACCCACCCGGAGTTCAGCTTTAGAGCATGTGGCCGATATTTGCATATTTTTTGCCACCTGGTATGATATCTATCTCGGCGCTGCGATGTTTGTTATTAGAGAGTAAACCCCCTGATATTTCGGCGGCCTTTTCATAATCTTCAGAGTCACGTGGGGGGCTTTATAGGCTATAGAAATGACAGGAGAAAGATTCTCTGTTTCACTTTCTCTCACCCTATCTTAAAAGTTATGTGTGGCGACACACTCGGCTTTAAGGTGGATTGAGCATGAACTGAGAGTTAATTCTTTCAGTAGGGTGACACATAAATTGCAGAGACCTCAAAGTCCCAAATCACAAGTTATTTTCTTGTGCACATAAGCACATAATAATAACAGTCCTAGCAGATTGTACGACAACAAAGAACTTTGTGATCTCGTCAGTAATTGCACTTGTATCCATTTTATAGAGAAGAGTTGAGCAAAAACTGTAATTAATGTGTGGAAGCAACAATCATTGTATAGCCTGTAAAGTATGGAATTATATTCATGACTGACATCGCCTAGATTTTTTTTCCATGAATGAAGTACTTCGAATGAAAAAGAAAAATGTGTATTTTTTAGCTCGGTAAAATGTGGAAATGGCGCACGAGAGATTATTCGACATCCACGTGCTCGTCACGCAGCAGCCGTACATCTGAATTCTGCTTTGTTTGTGGAAGAACAGGGTAAAGCAGAGTTGAAAAAGATGTGGCACCAAATACGAGCGTTGCCCTGCATCACCGGTGGGACCTCGCTGTTAGATTAGTGTGCCACCCAGGCTATGCAGAGTGCTCAGTCATCCGCCATCTCCAAATAGTGCAACGACACCACCTCTCTCTACAGTCTGCTTTTGATGGATAAACACAATGTCATCATGTAAACACATCCCTCTCCTCCTTTGCATTTCAAAGCCTCCGGCAATACATCTCCTCAGCCGGCTCATGCAAGAGGGGCTCTCCACTCACCTTTGATTTGTGGCCGTGTTGTTCTCTTCGGCCTGTCACCAGGAAGTAGTTGAAATGACTGATTGAACTTTGAAAGACTAATGTTCACGTCAAGCTGGCCAAATCAGGGCCACAGCAGAGAACGTATTAAAGCTAACAGGGAACATACAGGGAAGTAAGCTTTGTGCTCGCCGAATTCCTATTCTGCAGACAAATGTCTGGCAGCATGCCAGTTTCTTCACGTTGCGGAATAATTTCATTTTTGCAGAGACTGGAGAAATGGCAACAGAATAAATCGCACATTTTGTTTGCACTCTTATGCATCCTTTTCTGTGATTAAGTCTCAAATTACAACGCTGGTTTGGTGCCAGCCAAGGCTTAGAAAGAGTATTCTCCTCTCCAGAGTGTTGCCCCGAGAGTGAAGATTTCGCTTCCATTAGGGAGCGTATCTGAATGGAGATACAGGCCTTGCCATTTGAACATTAATAAGCCGGTTTTATAAACCCAGAGTGGCTTGGCTGGCGGAGAACTTTTCCCCCTCTATATTCCAGCATCTTGTCATTTATCAAGCAGCACCATAGGCTTGTTTGGCTTAATAAGTCTGTTTGTCTTTGTACTCCCAGGGTTTACCCCCCACTCCCAACCCACCAAACCACCCACCCCCCGAGCAGTCATCCACGGCACAAGTGGGAAAGAGTACCTTAGGGGTCGTAGTTTTAATTAGACCCCACTATGGCAGACCTGTGTGAGGCTGCTATGCTGGGTTTCTGCACTTGATTGCTTTTGATTGCATGTTATGAGCCTTCTTCACCAGGTTTGAAAAGCCTTGTGGAGAAAATCTAAACCTGTTTCAAACTGAGTGTACTTTACCATTAGATTTCATCACACCGTGGCTGTGTCACGTTTTAGGAGCTGTCTCTTTTGACGGGGCTCCTTTGAAGGAAGTAGGAGACTCTACAGAGGATTAGCTAGAGAATCATTAGGAGTTCCACTAGCAGTGACCTGTACGCAGCGGATTTAAGGATACCGAGGACCACAGAAGTTACGCCAGCTGCATCATGAAATTTTAATGGCAAAAAAGGGCACATTTTTGGGTCACGCTACAAAAAAAAAAAAACTTTGTGGCAAAAATGTGTCAGGCAAAAACAGCTAATTGGTATACGGTGGTAAGTCTTCCCACCCCACTGAAAATTTAAAAAAAGATTTATGTTTTTCACTTTTAATTTTAAGAGGAAAAGACATTCGAGCCCTCAGATAGCATTTACCAAGGTCTCAAACTTATCCCATTTAACTCATTGTTTTAAGAAGTCTTACTAAATTCTTTGTAAAATCTTTAGAAGACTCCTCAAACCTTGTCCCAACAATTATCAGCTGTGGGTGTGGAACTCTGAAACATGATTTTGTCAAAATGATGGCTCAAATGTTGAAAAAAAAAAATCAGTTTGTTTTTTTTATTTTATAATATAATTAAAAAATTCACAGTGCATGGGACTGGGGGAGGTCAAGTTGAGATATGGAAGCAACAAAACACTTTCTTGGAGAAATGCTCATGAGAGTGCTCGAAAAGCAAATTTCTAAAAACGTGTTTCATTAAAAAGACCTTCAGTAAGATGTTGTATTCTTTGGAGTGTTGGAGAACTGTTGCACTCTGCAGTAAGACCTCTATAAATATGCCCTTTATGACCTCTCTCGCATTCTCACCACAAAATTCGCAAGTTTCCAAATCAACACCCAAACAAGCCCGGCGCATTTTGGATGAAGTTAAAAAAAAAAACAACCTTTTGGCCTTAGTGAATGAAAGCTCACAGGTGCTGATATTTAGGGATAAAAAGGGTGCAAAAATTCATAAAAAAGTACACTTCTCCAACTGCAAGCACGGGGTGGATCGATCAGGTTTTTATGCACAGGGAAGATTTCACAGTTAGAGGAAAGAGGATTTAATTAAATCAGGTAAAAGAAAAGTTTTGGAAAACTATCGAAGATGAAAATGGGATGGCTTCTACACACCGGTATGACCTATGAAAATATCACAAGTGTCACTGGGGCATCAGGTACAGGCAAGCATTTATATGTATCTTCATGGCAATGATATGCATGTCTCATCATCTGCCAGCCAGCAAGCTTATTCATGCAAACCTTTTGTACTCCGTGATAGTCCCTCTAACCTTGCAATATAAGTCTGCAGCGTGTGTGTGTGTGTGTGTGTGTGTGTGTGTGTGTGTGTGTGTGTGTGTGTGTGGTATTCTAATCAAGGGCTGTTTGTTCAGTAGGGTAAAAATGGACATTTGCGGATACAAAGTCATTTCTTAAAAAGGTTTAGCCTGGTAACGTTTGCACATCTTTCATTTTGAAATAATGTTTTTCAAACATAATTGGATGTTTTTATTATCTACAACAATTTCGGCTTCTTTGCTTTTACACACATGTACACATCACACTTTTACCCTGTTTTCAGTGATAATTTTGACTTCAGCCTCGTAATTGATTACTTATCTCGTACTCGTCTCACCTCTCGCTTTTCATGAGTTTGAGCCTCTGTTGTTTTATGCATCAGTCAGAATATAGACAATGTTTTGAGTTGCACTGCCTGTTTTACAGGTTTAGCTCTTAGAAAATCAGCCTTTGATTGAATGTTCTTAGTGGTCCCATTATAATCATAATTATATATTTATTCTTTTTTTTCCAACTGAACGCTTGAATATTTGAATGTTTGAGTTAGGTTCTCTCTGTAATTCTGCTGTTATCTATTCTGTATTTCTGCCTTTGGTGGGATTTGATCAATAGTTTTCTTGTGAACTGCCTGCGTGTGGATGTAACAGATCCAAGACTATTTATGTTTACTAAGATCTGTATTGACTCTGGCCAAGGGGTGGCTTCACCCTCTCCTTCCTTCCTTTCATACAAACTGTTTCTCACATTTACTCCTTCTTCTCTATTTCTGTTACAGCTTGAGTCTTTTTTGGGGTTTCTGAGGTTCCACTCCTTTTAAATGTAAGCAACTTTGAGATTGAGCCAGAATTTGTGACAAACACCAATAATTAGGGATTTTGGCTGGCGTATCCAAAAGATGCTGACAGTTGGTGTATGAAAATATAATAGAAAATGGCTTGTATCTTTGGAAGATGATCGGTAATCTTTCGTTGGAGATTTGGCCATAGTAATTTGCTTAGGTGCACCTTGCTAGTATCAGTTTGGATCTGTTTTGCATTCACAACTGTCTAAATTCTTTGTGGCAAAGATTCAGCGAGGTGCTGGAAGGAGATCAGAAATTTTGGGCCATATTGACATGATAGCATCATGCAGTCAGTGCAGATTTGTCTGCTGTACGTTGATGTCTGGTGACTGTGGAGGACATTTGAATAGAGTGAGTTCATTGCGACGTTCAAGAACCTAGTTTGAGATGACTTGAGCTTTGTCATTATCCCTATACAGGTAGACACCAGACGTGGCAGATGGCCCCGCCCCTCCCTGAGCCTGGTTCTGCTGGAGGTTTCTTCCTGTTAAAAGGGAGTTTTTCCTTCCCACTGTCACCAAAGTGCTTGCCCATAGGGGTCATATGATTGTTGGGTTTTTCTCTGTATGTATTATTGTAGGGTCTACCTTACAATATAAAGCGCCTTGAGGCGACTGTTGTTGTGATTTGGCGCTATATAAATAAAATTGAATTGAATTGAATTGAATAGACTGATTGTGGCATTTAAACATTAATAAGTTGGCCCAGAGTTTTCCAACAAAATACCCCCCACACCATTAGTTGTGCTGAGTGGCATAAAACTACAGTGGTTACCTGTTACACGTGGTCTGAATATGCCTGTGGCTACGTCTTTTACCTCTAAATATTCTTCATTTTAATGCCCTTCACGCAGACAGTTTACAGTTGTCTCTAGGACAAACGGGATTATTATGGGGTGGAATGAGGGGACCAAAATTTGTTCAGGCCTTCGAAAAGGCTTATGGAGGCCCTACAGTGATTATTCACCGGTGTATGGGTCAAATCTATGGCATCACACTTAAGGTGGTTTGTTTTTAAGGCTAAAAGGACGTGTTTGCTTTTAAGATACCCACTTTCATTCTCTCTCTTTAAAATACATGCAAAGGGGACTCCAGGTTGATTCAAAGACTGAGGCTTAAATCTTAAAAGATATATTTAATCACTTCACTCACTATTACTGAGCTGGACATGAGAGCATCTTCAACACATAGAGGTGTGAAGAAAGAAGGCAGCTAAAATTTGAAAACTTTAATTTCACTTGAACTGAGTTGCCGACGATGATGATGTCCTTGCACATTTTAAGGTAGCTAAAGTCTTGTAACTTTATCTCATTTACTTCATGAGTTTAGTTTAAGGTGATTGTTATATCCATTCACAAGACTCATTATTCTTTAAAGTATGCTGGAAATCGCAGCTGCTTGCCTCTCCCAGAAGGTAAGCTTCACAACTGGCTTAAACTGAACTACTCATCGATTAACACATATTCCCATTTCTCATTCCCATTCCATCGTCACACACTCTTCCCTTAGCCTAAATTTGCAATTAAGGTTTCTCTCACAGGTTCTTATTTGCATCTTTTTATTTGTTTTCTGTGCTGTGAAATCTATCAATCCAACTCAGACCCTAGAATAACACCTAGAGGTGTCTCGATCAGCTGCCAAGCAAACTCTCGAGCAGCGGTGCGGTTGGCTTGTGGTGCAAATGAGATCGACCGCAGGACTCTGTGTGATTTTTGCATACTTTCAAAAGCCAAGCTCAAGTTAAATTAGATGTGTCAGCTTGTGTCCAACTCCATGTAGTGAAGAACCTTATTAAAATAAAAGCAGAGCACTCACAGCAGAAAAGCCTGTTTACTTGTTCCTAAATTTCTATCACTGTTTCGGAGATGCTGAGTCCAGTTGCAGTATTAAAGCTAATGAGTATAAGAACTTCAGCACCCATTTTTTTTTTTTGTGTTTACACTCAGTGAAAACTGCACTAATCTAATCCGGAAAACCGTAACCGTGAGTATGGAAGTCAAATGCAGAGACAAAGATATTATTTGCTCGTGTTATAAAAATATATGCGTATCACAGTATATGTGCTCTCCAAGATGTCCTTGCACACGTGAGCTCCAGCAGCGCTTTGTGGTTTTTGAATTATGACAAGCACAGTCCCAGTATGATCATAATTGGCTGGATTGGATTATCTGTCAGTTAAGTCTGGGCCCTAAACCAGCCAATTTACTCAATTGTCAAATGGGTCATGTGAAATAGTTTTCTACTGCCATTAAAACAAAAATTATTTCCCCTGAGTCTAGTCCCAAGCACACACACGGCCATCATACTTGAGGTAGATTGCAGGTTTCGGGAAAAATGTCACCACGAGCCTCATTTCTTCCATCTAAGTTTCTCTGCTGCTGGCACATGTTGGCTCGTGAGACAGGGTGTTGTTACTGCATTTCAAGGACAGCGCTGCATCTGGAGACATCTGTGGCACAGGGAGAAAGTGTGATTGCTGGCAGGTAGCTCTCCAAGGGGGAAGCAATGGATGTTGCTGCTCTCACAAATAAGCCCCTTCAGTCTGGTAGAGTTGAGGACTAAGTGGCTGTTTAGATGTCAAGTTTACATTTGTTCGAGTTGTTGACACTGGTTGGTGGGAAACAGATGGGAGTAATGACAAAAAAAAGAGGAGGCACACATCTACAGGGTTGCTGGATATTAGGCTGCCATTCTTCGTGGCCCTGGTCAATAACTCTGATGGTCACTGAAACTTAAAGCTTGGCTTCAACTCGCATCCGAGTACCTGCGGATGTATGATGTTTCACAATAACTGCAGGCAACTCAGTTTATTAATTGTACTTTAGCACAGAGCCATGCTGTTGGAATACATTAGGAAGCTGGTTTGGTATGGGATTAGTCTTTAATTGTTAATTTGCCCATGCAGTCTTCCTCCAGTTCATCTTCAAAGACTCTTTTTATACCCAGTCATTTGTTGACTGACTTGTTGCTGAGTAACCTCATTAGATGCGACGCTCCAGTAGTTTTTAATTATAAAATTTAAGTAATTGGGGCAAATTTTCTCATTCAAAATAAGAATATACTTTTTAAATAAATCCTCCATGTTTTAAATGATTTGCAAACTTTTTACTTTAGGTGGCCTTTGTTAAAACGGTCTTTTCCTCATTCTTTTCATTAGTTTCGCTGAGAAAGCTGTCAGATAGCTCTCCCAGCTTTAATGTCTGTCTCTGGGGTGTATACAAATGCTCCAGAACTAATTGTTGTATTGACACCAGCAATGATTTTCACACAATGACGACTAACCTCAAGTACATTAAAAGATAGATGAATACTTTTTTGACCCTCATAACTAATTGGTATGTTAATCAACACTGAGAACTATTGACCACTTGGTAATTATCACCTTAAATGAAATGTTTGCACATAAACAATGTTTAACATTGAAATATAGTTTTTTTTTTATTGTCTAGCGACGGTTATTTACTCAATAATTTTATTAGCTTATGGTGTAATATAGAAACTCCACCCTATTTATTTAGTCATTAGCTCTTAAGTGATCAGTATAATATATGCCCGGACACCTTTGAGCATTCAGCTGATATAAACCATGTAAATGGAATGGGGTCCTGATCTCTGCTGAAATGCACAACAAGCATTATTTGCTGGTGCATTCAGGCTGTTGCTTCCTTCCTGTCTGCAAACAGAAGGCTCCCCAAATGGCCTTGGCAGTTATTTCCTGCTTTGCCAGTTGAAAGCCAGTGATTTCCACAATATGTTTGCACACCAAACTCGCTGCATTTTCTGAAGCTGCCAAACAAATTTAAGTGGGGGACGCAGCAAATGTATCCATCAAAAGGGCCCCAAATTTTAGCCCCAAATCATTGCCGATTGATAGCTTTGATAGCTGCTGAAAGACGACTGTGTTTGTGCGAGTTAGGACAAACTTTATGGCGCCACGACTTGGGCTGCCAAGAATTGGTGAAAATGTGAAAGACATTTTCAGTTTTAATGCTTTTATTTTATCCCTGTACCAGCTACACCCAGGAAACAAACGTTACAGGTGTCAGATTTAGACCAGTAGGACGCCAGTGAAATGTCATCTGTGTTTGAGGAAGTCTCTGTGTGTGTTGTACCCAGGGAACGGGATCATGTGATCTGGATGCAGGAGTCAGAAAATGAAACTAAATGGAAATTGTTGAGCAGAAAGCACAGGGATCACAGAAGCTTAATGTTTATCCAATCGACATTGCATTAGAGCATTCGTCTACATTTACAGTGATTAACAGAAAATCTGTCTTTTATGATACATGGCTGAACAATTTTGCCTTTCTTTTTTGGGTGGTCATTTTCTGGGAGTATAAGCTCTAGCACTACAAGTTGGACAGCAATCAATCACAGGTATTGATTTTGGAGAGCTTCCAGCTGTCATGTTGGATTAATATGGATTAGTCACACTGTGCATCTTAACACTGTAGTTAGTCAGGCGGCTGGTTCAGTATGCTGAATTAAAATAGGGTTTAATAAGCATTTTGTGCCTCCAACATCAATGCATTTAAAATGCTTTGATGTGTTTATCCGGCTTTGCCGTTCTGATTTAGTCCTCGCGATGCTGTGACACGCATGATAATATAATTAACCAATCACAGATAACTTACAGTACTAAACATGTCATGTGCTTCCAAATTGTGTGAATGAGGGAACTTGTTTTAATCACATTCACGCCAAAGAATTAGGTTTACATCATAATTGTTGACTGACGTGTCTTTTAAGGAATATTATTAGACTATCAGTAAAGCGTCTATATGTTTAAGGTAGCAAAATGAAATGCTACCATGTTCAAAGCATAACATATGGTACATTAATAGTACATCACTTATATGAGGCATTCAGATTGTGAAGAATATGGCTGTTAAATTATAGATATGAGAAAAAATATTGATGTGTGTATTTAAAAAGTAGCTGGCTTGCTTGTGTGTGTGTCTTCTTCAACCTTAAATCTGAATGAATTATTGATTATGAAGTGGAAAAAAGTATTTTGCAGCATCATATTTGCTTCACTTCATTTTATATTCTGATTAGTTGGCTGCAGATGTTGGGCACAGCAGCCGCTACACTCAAATCTACTGTAAGCTTCTGGCTGTCTCTGGTTGTCCTTCAGTGACATGTCTCTCAATGCATAATCAAGCAGTCTTTGGATTGATTGGACCAACCGTCAGCAGCAACAGACCTTCCCACATCACTCTATATGAGTTTTTTAATTAGTAGGGTAACGTTAGATTTGTCTTTTGGAAGCGTTTGCTGCACAGCAGTAACACCTGGCAGTTACGGGGGTGTAAATATTTACTAACAACTCAAATCTTGATGTGCACAACATCGTGTGGTGAAGCTCATATTTAATCACTAATTATAAGTGTAGCAGTATATTACTTGTATTAGGACTCGACTAAGTTTGAACATATGAGCAGCTGTTGTGAAAGGCTCCAGTGGGTTCTCATCACACTGAAGCATATTGACAGTTCACATATGCACCTTCTCTGAGGTTGATCTTGATGTGCGGGTACTATCTTTTCGGGCTTGCCTGCCTCCTTTCTATTGTGTGATTTCAAGAATGTCAGATGAGTAAGCTGCAAGCCTTCAGGACATTCCCAAGGCAAGATTCCAGCACTTGTTGCTTGACTTGTGACAGCAATCCCACGAGAAAGACTTAACTTTCCTCTGCGGAGAGAATACAGATTCCTCAAGTATTATCTAAACTTCAGCACAAACACACACAGATACCTCACCTCAATTTTCCCACACGAGCTGGACATTTACAGTAGTTTATGTTTAAATGAATGCAGCTTCTAGAATGTTTTCTACTGTCGTTTAAGCTCTCGAGTGGCAGTGTTTCGTCCCGGGGAGTGCCGGCCAACTGCTCCCACCTCCCCCCCAAAGTCACCTCTCACCCTGCCAAGTCACTGCCTAAACCCCATTATCACAGAAGACCACATTGAAAACACTGCTTCACAGAATGCTGTGCTGTAAATTTCAATAGTCTTTTTTAACTTTGCGCATTTCCCTGAGCAGTACAAAATGTTTATGAGATTTTTCTAATAACCCACTTACTCTATAAATTTAACTGGTCAATTGTAATAAAATAAACTTTACTGAACCATCTGCAAGCTAATTGTGATGCCCTTAGAAAGCCTGTTTAATTATAGCGGTCAGTTCCTCGGTTCTTATTCTTCCCTAAACAAAAGAAGCAGGAGTCATATTGTTTTTATCAATTCCTGCAATCTTAATGCTTTTGTAAGTAGCACTTTAAAGCTGTTCAATATTACCCCCTTCCTCCTGTTTTGCAGTGAAAGCCGACGGTAGATTCCCCCCAAATCCAGGATTTTTTCAACTACTGGCAACACGTGCGCATATTCCTCCGACAGCCTCTACAGTACCCTTCTTGATGAAACTGCCTCTCAGCTGAGAAGATATGTGACAGCCTCTGATATGAGTTTGAGTGGTAAATTGAATTAGAGTAGGATGCCAGAATATGCCAGAATGGCAGGTGTACAGTAGTCTCTGTGTGGACAGCCGCGATTGGCAGCATCTGTGACAGTCAGTGTTGCTCATTCTGGCTGCTTCTACACACTGAGTGCCTGCAGTCAACATCTCTTTGTCTACAAGATGAGCATGACCAAAAGAAAAAATTTAACAGACAGCCAGATGAGCTGAGCCAGATTCACAAAAAAAATTAATTGACTTTTCAAAAAGCTAAATACCAGCCCAACAAAAGTACTTCCACCTAACAGGCACGCTAGCAGAAGCCCATTAGTTTCATATAAATCCAAAACCTTCGCTCAGCTCAGCCAAGTTCCACCATCCACAGCCTGTCGGCGGCGAGCTGGCCGCAAGTTACTTGATGGGACTTTTTCAATAGTATGAAATTGCAAATTAAAAATGACCCATTGACTTCAGCCACTCAAACCTGATTAGACCCCAACAATATTCGTTTGGCAGTGCACTGATCACACCACACTTGTATTTATCATTAGCCACTGAAACGTTGCCCATGTAACCAGTGTTTTCGGTGATTGTTTTGCAGCCGCCATCGTCGTGTACAACAATCAGCCAATCAGAGCTTTGTTTGTGAGGTTAAGGATGGTTATGATATCTTTGTGCTCCAGAGCTGTAAAATAACTCAATCTGTGAAAAAAATCCAACAGATTTACAGATTTGTCCCCCACGAAAAACTAAAAAAAACATGCTACAAACAGAAACTAGATAGTTGCAAGAATTGAACTAATACTGAGGCCTGATCGATAAATCAGCAGACATTAGGTCACGATGTCAAATAACTTATTGAACCATACATTCCCCTGTTCAACTTATACTAACAGCTCAATATAGAACTATCTACAGTGCCACGATAATGAAAGTTATTGATAAATATCTGTCTCTAGAAAGACTCATCTTCATTCTGGTCTTCAGCTGTCTGCAGTACACTATGGGTTAAATGTATGGGCACTTTTTTCACTTGCCATAAAACCACTTGAGCAGTCCTCCCAACTTGAGCACAACAACAGAACAAACAAGTTAGAACTGACTGAAGCTCAAATCTCTTTACCTTTTTTATCTTTTACCTTCAGCAATAGGTAGTATATAAATGTGGGTGTAGCTTCTGAGTCTTAAAAAGTGAACCGAGTAAACCTGCAGGTTTAATAGGGTGACTTTTCACATGTTAACAGAAAACTGTGAGAATATGAGCTTGTTGCTTACTTCAGTAAACACTTTCCCATAAAGTTTAACGTCTTTTGCATTAAAGTTTTGTTTAATACAACACAATGTTGTAAACAGTCCTAGCCTTTAGTCTCCAGAAGGATGATAAATGTAGGGTATGCTTTAGGGCAGGCCTGCTTTGTCGCATATGAGCGTGCAGCATTCCTCGGTGTCTCAGTCAGATCTGCCTGTTTCTCATCTCATCTAAGAGTGAATGAAGATATGTTTATCTTTTAGACACACACACAGGAGTCGTACGCAGAAGTATTATCTACAAAAATTACCTCTGCATACAATAGATGCACTAAAAGGTTTAGCTACCAGCTCAGAGCCTCATCAACAGAGCTGACGTCAGGGTGGACATGATTTATGAAAAAAGGGGATTTTGGACTTCCACCGTTTGTGTTTGTGCATATCTCCATTTTGGATAACAAAAGAAAGTGAGAAACAATGTGTGAGAGCTTTGTGAGAAAACACAGATGTCTGTCATAAACACCGAGTCAACTGTAGGATCTGTTAAAGAAATACATGTGTTCATTTGTTGTTTCTGTCAGCTTTTTGTTTTCTGCTGTGGTGATTGTCTCACAAATGAATCACTGGGCTGTTATTTCATATTTTGGGTGCTTTATTAGTTGGAGTATTGAGAGTTGAAAACAGTGAAAAGCTCCAAGTCATACAAGTCATATACAGTGCGTAGGAAAGTTGGCTCTAAAGTGCAGCAAGTATCTTGGGTAACAGACTCATATCTGCAGTCACAATGTAACAATATAAGTCTGAATATTAATAATATTTCATATTAATGCATGAATGTATATTTGCTGTGGATGAACCACTTCTGCAAGGAGGCAACATAACATCCGGAGCACAAAGATCTGACTGTCATCACTTTGCCGTCTTGTGTTTTGCCTGTGTGTGCGTCTTGCTTATCACAGGAAGCAGTACGAACGAACTCTCAGACCTGCTGCTGTTCCCTTGAGATCAAGTATTACCGTGATAAATGCACATCCATGTTGGACTGCTGGATGATTATTTCTCCATGAGGAAAACCAACCCCGGCTCGCAAAATTTCCCTTTTCCATCTGATATCGGTGCTGCGAGGCTGAAGTGGATTGATCTCACATATGTGCAGAATAAGGCACATATGGCAGAAACAATCAGAGATGAATATGCTGTTAATCCATACTTTTTTGTGTTCAGTCTCAACATTAAATGTATGAGGTGGCCGTTTACTGGTGCTCATCCTTTACAGACAACACACTCTGTTCAAGCGACTGTTGGCCGTTCCTTTTTAGCTGTCGCTGAAACTGTAGAGCTGGAATTTATCACCTGAACAGCTTTAAACAAAGCTGCAAAAACTGCCAAATTGCCCGTGCTTATGCCACCTGGTTAAACATCTAATACTATTGCAACTCCTAACAGCCCAAGACAAATTGGATCTTTGAAGCGTCACAGGGTATGTGTCATACTCCCTGCCTGCTCCCTTGATCTGCTACAATATATTGCACCATGCATTCTTGTTTAATTTATCACAGACCGTCATATGAGTCATGTTGGCTCATCATTGTTGTCCAAGCACACCCTCACCATATTGCATGAAGTAGGCCATATATGCTTGGGGAATTCTCTCAATCGGCTTACTGGAGGTCTGCACCAGTTAAGTTATCTTCAGAGTGGAGCATATGCTTCCTTTTTTTCTGTGATCCTGCAGTGTGAGAGGCACATCTGGCAGTGCAGTCATCTCAACAGTAATTTGCCTCGCAATATGGTGTTCACGGGCTGGTTAGGACCACGTCTATTTATTTTTTTTTTTCTGACATTCCTATTATTATCTCGCCCGATTTTCATTTTATCGCCAGTTTGGAAAATGATCGACTTGTCAGTCGTGTTGCCAAAATAAAATGTCAAAAATGCCCTTTTCGTACGTGTTCTCATTCTACGCCAAGGGACGTGAACACCGGCTGAAAGTGAGCGCGGGAAATGTTTTGGCTTATTTAAGTAGTGGTTCAAAGCTATATACTTTTTGCACTCAGTGCCAAGAGGTGCCACAGGGCAAAATGTCAACGAGCTCATTAGCCTTACTCGGAGTACGGATGTAGATATCATCCCTCTTCAAAGGGACCGCTGGGTTGTGAAGAACCTACCATTTCACTGTTCTTTTTAGGTCATGCTATCAGTCCACTGTGAAAGGATATCAGAAGTGACCACTGTCCCCAAATTTTAAAGGCAAGCGCTTTACTTACTTGAATGTCTTCTCTGAATTACCTTCTGACACTCTCAGTTGAAGCAAGTAAAAGGGCAGTCAGGGATTCGTGCCTGCCTTCAGTGCTCCTGCCATTGTAGAGAGTGTGAGGTGTCCATTGATCATGCTCTTTAATTAACTCACACAAATAATATTTCTCCTGCTATCCCCACCGCCGCTGTTAACCGCCCAGCTGCCGATGACTCACTGTGTCATTTTGAGCGACCGACCGCTGCAATATCAGCTAACCTTTTCTTCATAATCGCTGCTTTGTAGCTGAATGTCATACCTGTAACCTTCATTTGAACATGGCTACTTACAGCAAAAGCTGACAATTAAAGATTCTGCTTTGGATCGGAGCCAACTACCTCATCTCCAAATGCGATGTCTCGGGGACAGTTTGGACAGGGGTCGACCCACCGGATGAATAATTTATGGCTACTTAATCTGTATGTGATTAAAAAAAATTTCATCACTTACTTACTGAATTTGGCTTTGATTTGTTGTGCTCTTTGCCATATTGACTGAGTTACTGCACATAAAAGATGCAGAACAATGGGGCTGGAAATGAGGGAAATGCAAGCAAGCGCTGCACTGATACATCACTGGACAAATTAGGGTGCAGAATTTATGTTTAAAACTTCTCGGGAACTTGGCATTACTTCATTGATTTCAGCATTCAAGTGAGGAACTTTTCGCTTCGATGGTTTTCATTTCCTACAGTACAAGTAGAACAAAAATAGACTCCAAATTGCTTCATAATTTATTTAGACTGTAAAAACAGCCCTCATTTCCCAGAGCTTTCCCTGTGCTGGTTTTGTCCCTCTCGAATGCATACCATTGTTCTCTATAGAGAATCCACTGCAGACTCATACTTGTTTAGCTTTTTTTCCCCTCTTTACTTGAAAATTGTCCAATAAAAGCCAAATAACAAAACCATTCTTAAAATACACTTTAATTATAGATTGAAAATCTGTAGTTGAGTTCACAAACACATCAAAATATCATTTGTGATAATGATTGCGGACAGGAAGGTCAGGATATTGCTTCGGCTCAACTTCTAAAGCGGTTGGCTTTTTTTCTTTGCGCGTGTGGCTTGCAGTGCTCCCTCCTCCTGCAGTCTGGGGAATTGCTGCCACCTTCAAGTGCAGCAAATCCTCAGACGTAAGTGTGTTAAGCCCCGTGTGCTTTGCTGAGGGTGGAAATGAAGACAGGCTACCCCTATGAAGAATGATGGCTCCTTCAAGAGGCAGCTGTCCTATTTTAAGCAGGCGACACTCAGCACAATGTGCTGTCTGTCTCTGCCTTTCCCTCCCTCTGTTTCCTTTTGGTCTTCTTTCTCTTTCTCTCTATCTCCATCTCTGGCATAGCGAGGAAGGACCTTTGAGATTGGGGTAAATAAAAGTCTCAGGAAGTGAGCAGAGCCTCAAAGTCTGTGGGAAGATTATGTGTAGTCCCCCTCAAACATCTTCAAGGATGGAAATGTTATTGATGCATGTTAAGTCCTCTGGGGCTTTCACTCAAAGGACATTTGGGGCCTTTCATCCTTGACATGAAGGTGGAGGGAAACATTATTGAGGCTCCAAAACATGACAGAGGTTTCTCCTTTCAGTGGGAGGCTTGAAAGAGAAGAGTCATCTTTCTTCACCCTTTGAGAGAGAAACCTCATAATTGGCTGAAATGGCTGCTCTTTTCTTTATGCCCACTTCTTGAGGTAATTGGTGTTTATGAACTATTTATGGCCCATCTTTGCTAGTTTCAGCCCCACACAAAGTAGAAATATATATTTTTGGACCGAGGAAAATTTTTCCCCCTCCTGCTTTTCTTTCCCTAGAAGAAAATTGTCTATTTTTGTTTGGACCATTTTACATAATATAAATTCAGCGGAGATATGGTTTGTTGCACTTATTTAACCGTCTGAGGAGGACCGAGGGGTTGTTGTTAGTTTGTGGTTTTGACCCAGACTGCCATCCCATCTGTGATGGTGATTTGAGCAATGTAGACGGTGTTTCTGCCAATAAAAAATGTTATCATGCTGTTAAACCACATAGGCTATAAAGATAAATCAGCTAGTGTTTATGGATCTGTCCAGCAAGGAGCTCCCTCAGCCCAAAATACGGCCCATACCTTTACACTGTTAGACTTTTCATCTCCACTTTACGGTAACATACTGGCGTCACTGTTGCCAGCGTCATACCGTGACGCCGTATTACGGTAGCTTACCGTTGTGCAGGATGATACTGTTTTTTGCTGTTGTGGCATAATACTCTTGGACAAATTATGGTAACGCACCGTAGCTTTTTTTACGGTATCTCACTGGCGTCACTGACGCCAGTGAGATACCGTTATGTCGTTATGTCGTAAATTACGTCAACAAAGTAACATCATACTGTGATTAAGAAATTGGTATACTACCGTTTATTCACGGTATGTCACTGTAAGCCCGCTACAAGGTAATAAACTGCAGTATATTTACCAGTAACTTACCGTTATCACACATCATCAGTACCAAACATATTAATCTCTGCTAGAGGATACCGTGTCCCAACAGGCGGTCATTTACTGTTTAACACGTCGTAATTTACCGTAATTTAAGGAAACAGTAACATACTGTAAGAGACTGGAGGGTTCCAAAAATTGTATTGTATTTAAAAAAAAAAAAAGGTACCATTTATTTATTTATATTTATATAAAAACATATATATACCCACTAAAGATCGATTGATCAAGATAGATAGATACACACACACACACACAAAATAATTCATGTGCTTCACACCACTTTTTATTTGTTCTGATTTTTCCCTGATGAAATACACATTTCCAAAATCAAAAACTGAAAAGAACTGAAAACATATTTTCACTGAGGAAGCACTTGTTTTTACTAAACCATGTAATCCATTATTTTCTCAGATGGTTTTACAAACAATAACGATATTATGTCATATCCATATCATGGCAGACAACATATGCTCAAGTGTTGGGTTTTCTCAGTTATATTTTGTAGGGTCTTAAACCTACAATGTGAAGTGCCTTGCATTCATTTTGTTGGCACCATACAAATAAACTGAATTGTAATGAATAGAATATCAAGCCCCAAACTTCTGCCTTTATATACACTTTATCCAAAATACTGGCTCACACCACCAAATCAATGCACAAAGCAGGGTCCACAAGGACATGGATGAGTGTGTGTGGTGTGAAGGAACTTGACTGACCTGCACTGAACCCTGACCTTGCTTAGTGGACTGAGTTAATTGATTTGTAGGGTGAGCCAATACATGTGACAACTAAAGTGTAAGTAGCTGAAATAATTTTTAACAAACGGGTAAAAGAAGGAAAAAAAAAATCAAAACTGTTGCACTCAAAAAACCTATTGGACAGAGACAGCGCCTTGCAAGATGGCGAGAGAGCTTGTCTTCATTGTTGTTCGTCTTGTGTAAATGTCCAGAAAGCATGGGCCATGGATCATCTGTGGAGACACAGGTAACAACACATTGGTCACTTAAATTATACAAGAAATTCACTAAAATGGCAAAAACAGTTACCTAATTTGAAGTTTTCCACTCAAATTCAGTAAGCCGCTGGAGGAAAGTTGTGACATGAGGGTTAATGTGAACAACCTTTCGCTTCACAGTGGTCCCAGTCTTTCTGCTTGTCCCAACCTTGGAGGTACATTTTGTTCCCTCTTCAGGGTTTATCCTTACAAAAAACCTTAAAACATGCCACAATAAATAGTAACATACAGTAACATTGAGTTGTGATTTGAAATAATGAGTTACTTAGGGATAATTCATTCATCATCTATCACTATTAGCTGACTTCTCCTGTCCTCTGGATGAGGTCTGTCCCCTCCTGTGATTGCATGCGACAATCGGAGTGGAAATCTTTCCCAAGGAATCTGTAAGTGTGAGACCCAAGAGCTGGAGTAATGGTTGTACATAGTGGTGGACGTGGAGGAGGAGGGGTGGACGTGGATGGCTTGATGTTTCAGCTGATGCAGCAGGGCAAGGCTTCAGAGTAATGGTGTCATTCAGGTTCTCTGGTCTGTTGCCATCTAAACACATAAATAAATAAATACAGATCATTGGAAAAGTTACCTTAAAAAGCTACTATGTCAACAAATATGTCCTCACTAAAAGATGAACCCTTCAATTAGGATTGAGTAGTAACGGCAAGGCAGTTTTTGGGGACCTTGTCTGAAGATGAAAAGAAGCAATCCCAGGACTGCAAAAGAACTACAAACTCAAGGTCTTGCATTGAAAAGACCTTGAGTCAATATATTTTACAGTATGTCACAATTTCAAACCCTTAGCTGTACCACTACCAATGAAAGGTTAATGGTGTTAGATTTAGTGTCTACTTTTGTTTATGTTTCAGATATATAGAGAGGATATATATAGTCCTCTATGAAAAAAGTTCTTGATTGATTTTGTCCACTTCTGCTTGTGGAATATTAAATGAAGAGTTTGTCAGACAGTATTGCAAGAACATTGTGCATTGCACAGCTGCGAAGATCCTGAAATTCCTCTATGATGCTCTGTATAGTGCTGGTTGGTAAGAGCATTTTAGCCTGCATTACACAAAGCCAACTGTCTTCTAATAGATTAACTGTGTCCTGTCCTTGTATTATGGCAAATTCCCCAATTTCTTGTTGCCTTGACTGCTGAACTGTCTACTTATGTTTTCGAGAAATACGGCTGGAAAATGATGTTCGGACACTGAAGTATTTAGAGCAATCTTCAAATGGACATAATACTTTTTTCCCGTCTTTGATGTGAAATCTGAGATGGGCACAGAGTTGTAAAGTTTTGTGCAGCATACCCACATCCAGGAACTTGACAGCTGAGGTCACCCGTGAACTCATAGAACTTCTCCTCAGTGGTCTCCCTTCTTGTTCTGTGATTCCAATGCATATGTGAATGAAAGGCAGAAAATGTTCTGAAAGTGGCAGGACAGTTCTCAGTTCCACGAGAAAGCCTATAGTTAGCTACATGTTTGTGGCTTTTAACATGCAAACTGAACAATATAAATTTGTGTGCACGGAAGCCACAAAATTTACAAATACACATAGTTGCAAAAAGTTCAATGACCAATTACCTTTCCTAAATGACATATGCAATGCAAAAAAAAACAAAAAAAGAAAGAAAGAAAAATAAGAGTATTGTCAATAGGGACCAATTCCCAGTTTTTACATGATCAAAATTATTCACAAAAGGCTTCAATAAACAGAAAATGTGTGCCGACAAAAGACAAGAGAGCAGTGCACAAAAATGAAAAGATATTTGAGCTCGACGCTTTAATGGGTTTAGCCTGACTAAGTCAGCACTCCGCACCGTACAGGTAGTACAAGCACATCTGAAAACACTGACCAGCTTTAAGCATTTGGGCGCAACCTCGGTAGTTCACCGATTCACCTGTTGCAAACGTCCAACTTTCTATCAAGTCTCATAAATCCATCGGCAACTATTACCTAACTAGTCTTTTGAGTCTCCACATTCATAGATATTGATATTTTGTCATAGCATTTGACTGAAAATAACCTGGCTGGGTAGCTTAAAAGTCAAAACAAACAGTAATAAGAACGCATTTCTGACTTCTCTCGAATAAGTGAAAAAACACTTACCTTCAGACTGATTAGCTGGTGTCAGTCCAACTTTAATGTTTCCCATGTCAGTCCGTTTTAGGGAAAAAGTGTTAAGTTTAGTTGTTTCATTTACTTTTGAGATACTCCCTCATGGACGAGAAATTTGGAGTCTAGTAGAGTTGTCACGAATAGCATACGATCTTCAGATATAATCCAATCAACCGTGCATTTAACCTGACTGAACTCCATCCAGTTACCTCTGACTACTTCTAAGTTGCACATGTTAACGGTCCGTAAATTGTCTCTGTTGTTCTTCCACCATCTCATCATCACTCTGTGCTGCAGCGAACTGGATCTGTGGCACAGAATAGTTGATGGCCATGTTGTTCTCCTGCTTTGCAGCTTTGTTTGAGTCTGAATTGCGTCTTAAACGTGCAAAACTAAGAAAAGCAGATCAATATTTTCTTCTTCTTGTTATTTAATGGTTGTTGGCAACCAGCGAAAGGAGCATTAGCCGCCTCGATCAATATCTTCTATCCGCCATTGTTGTTTTGAAAGTGTGCGCCATACGTCACGTTGTACGTCAGGTAAAGGTGTGGTCTCGACTAATGCTCTCCCATTGAGATGTGTAACCAGTGCTACACACACCTGTCGCATAACACGCTTTAAAAACGTAACATTCGCTTTAAAAACACAACCCAACGCGCTAAACATAAACAAACAAAAACACCCGTGTTACATTATCATGTATATCCAGGACATCTCTTCTGAACCAAGACGAAGTGGTGCTACAAGGAGAGTGCATTAATGCACCGCTAAAAATAC
Organism: Oreochromis aureus; assembly: GCF_013358895.1. Classification (NCBI taxonomy): domain Eukaryota; kingdom Metazoa; phylum Chordata; class Actinopteri; order Cichliformes; family Cichlidae; genus Oreochromis; species Oreochromis aureus. The sequence goes on from NC_052951.1 coordinate 27,124,847, forward strand.
AGTTTCTGCTTGTCCCAGAATTTATTAAATTTGAGAGTGAAGTTGTAGGACTGATGCTGGTTAGTGGTGTAGGTTTCATGGATGTGACACCTGAACTTGTGTAAAATGACCACCAGAGCATATTCCGAGACTTCTGGTTAGTTCACTGTAGTTAGGCAGAGGTGTCTTAAAAGTACCACCTTATACAGAAAAAATGAAGTTCCAGTATAAAAAAGAATAAGAAGAGTAAAAAGCTACACCCTGCTAAATGAAGTAACTTTTAAACATTAGTCTAAATGTAACATATAGAAAGGAAATCAGTCTAAGTATACGTTACCTACATTGGCCCCCGTTTTAGTATATAGAAGTATACTTGAAATGAACTTTTGGATGTACTTTTTGTTCACTATAACTGTACTAACATAATGTCCTTTCCAGTCTATAAGAGTATACTTAAAATATACTCTACTCTAACACAATACTAAACTTACAAGTATACTATTGATTTACTTTTTAGTTTATATTTGAGTTACTTCTGGTTGAAACATAGTAATTAAAATCCAGTTGAAACATATTTTTCACATGTAACAAATCACTCCATTCCCCAGACAGTCAGATAATAGTTCCAACTATCAGAAGGCTTCCTTTGCAGAGAACTACACTCATAGTTCAAGTACCAGAATTATATTGCAAACAGGTGAGAAAATGATTTGAGAGTTGAGGTTTATTAACTATTAACCGTTTTCACTCACGGTTTAAACATTTTTTTTTTATCCCACTTACTCTGTTCAGAAGGTAAAAGACATTACACAAGAATTTCTGACAAATTCTTGTTTAAAACATCAATTATTTGTTTCATAGTTGTTTTAATTTTACAGTTAAAGCACTGCAATGCTTGCTGGGTATTTCATTGTACTTCTTAGTATACTTCAGTTATACTTCAAATACTTCAAATAGTGTAGCTGCAACTTACTCCTTAAGTTAAAAATGATGCTGTATATTGTAGTTTACATGTGATACTACTCTCACAATGAATTGCATTTTATAGTAATACACTCTGAATGAGGATTTAGGTAATTACTCTTAGATCTACAGTAGAAAACAACAGAAATCCCGATGGTGTAATAGTATAATCTCAGTAACATCACCAATTGTTACATTTGCTGTATTTTACAGCTGTTTCCATGAGTACGGTGAGTTACCGTAAAAATAATGTAATCCCATGGAATTTTCCCACAATTACTTGCAAATTACAGTACTAAACTGCAAACATCCTTTAGAGTTTTTTACTGTTGATTTTGCAGTACTAAGCTATGGAAATTACTGCAAAGGCTAACAGTGTAGTCTTTTAGGATGGGAACTTTCAGAAGATACATAGTTGAAGTACAGTATTGTGTAAAAGTCTTGAGTCGGGTTATATTTCTTTAGATTTTGCTTCCAATGTTTTAAAATGATCTTGAGCAACAGTTCTCTTTCTGACAGTCTTTCAAAGTTTTTTTTCTTTGAACATTGGCACAAACTTACCCATGAACCATTCATACATGGAAAAGTCACCTAACTCAAGGGATCAAGCAGTATTGTATCTACACGTAACAGACAACAAAGAACCAGCAGCCTGTTGTAAAAACAAGTTAATCTATGAAAAATGCCAAAGACAATACGGTTTGACACACATAAAATAGGACTTTTAAACCAACAATGTGATTCCCAAAAAGGTATAAAGTATTATTCACTCAGTCTATCACTTTATCCTAAATACAATCTAATGTCTGTGGTATCTCTTTATTTGGCACAATCAGCTGAATGACTGAGTGAACTGTTTCGTCTTTCAGGGGATTTTCCATCAAAGTGTTAAAATTGAGCATTATAGTGTCAGAGCCACCAACAAGGTGTTTCCCCCTGAACACCTCTTAAATGTCGCTTTCTCTCCTACAATTTTACTTCCGCTTCACACCAACGAACAAACATGAGATCAGTAATTTGAAGAGTTTCACGACAAAGCGGTCATGTGCTTGGTAAGCAGGACAGTATGTCTGTAAAGTCCACGCAAGCGATGCAAAATGAAATTATCCCATCTTTGTCAGCCGATGGTGGGAGCAAAATTGCGTGTACTTTGCGAGCTATGTGTTTCCCTTTGTTCTGGCGCCCATAGAGTTCAGGCTTATCTTCCGGCTTTCTATCCTTTTTTATTATTCTGTTTATCCTACTGTACAGCTATATCCACATTCTGAGTGACTGAGCTAATTGTTCCTGCTCATGCATTCTCTGCAGATTCAATTATACGCCACTCTGGGCATCCTGAAAAAAATGAGGGTGGGAAAAGATGGATGTTAGCTGAATGTGTGGGAGAGTGAAAAATGAAAAGGTAAAAACCAAAAAAAAGAGGAAGCTTCAGAAGGTCATAGATAAGAGAGGAAGGTTGAGAGAGAGAAAAAGGGAGGATGATAGAAAAGTAGAAGCAGCAGGGATAAATTAGAGAGGGGAATAAGAGCAGTCCCTTGAGTCATATATTTATGTAAGGGGAAAATCAGCTCACTGGAGTGTACACTGTAATGGCACCCCTCTGTATAATGATTGGCGCTGACCTCCCAAATAAGAGGATTACTTTGTGCCTGAGCTGGCCAGAAATAATGGACCTCACCTTAGCTTAGCTGCAGTTTGACACAGCAGAAAATAGGTTGGGAAATAAGAATACCTCAGCAGCAAGGGGCCTGCCTGGACCTCATTCATCTGCATCAACATTGTGTCAAATTGGACATGCATTCCTGTGTATGCGCCAGGTTCATGAACAGATGGCGTAAATGTACTGCTTCTGGACCCCCGTGGGCTCGTAAACTACTGTAGCAGACATCATGGAAATAAGGTGCTGCAAAGTGTAAAGTGTTGCAGTAATTTATTTCTTTTCCCATTTAACAAGCAGCGGAATGAGCTACAGTTTCTGTTATTTACATGGTACGTTGTCTGCAGGAAATGAGCTGTTGTTATTGTAGCTTTCGGTCAGACGGTGACAGGGCAAGTCTTCTGCTCGGAAGAATATTGTGGCTCAGCAGTGAATGTTGTGGCTAATGTCTGACTGCAGGGCATGCTCTCCTTTTGTGTGCTCTGAACCAGCAGGATTAAAGCATCCATCTTGCTCTCCCACTTCCCCTAATGGTATTAGGAAAAGGGTGGATAGGTTTCAGTATTCCGTTAAGGAATATCTGATATGGGGACTGGCCGATTCAATTAAGTAAAAAGCAAGGTAGGAGGGAATGAGCACTGCTGTAATAGCCTTTGAGCTGCATAGCTCAAAGTGGTGCCTGTTAATCTGGAAAAATACTGCGTTACTACCTCCCGCTTACAAAAACACATATATTATATGCCCATTACAAAAGGACTTGTCATTCAGCGATATAAAAATGAATAGAAACCACAAATCAGACTAGACACATGGGATTCCACCTTTCATGCAGTGACTGGTGGGGCAGGCTTCAGGCCAGGACAAGCTGCCTCATCCTGGATCTGAAATAGGATGCTGCAGTGATAGACAGACATAATGAATGGACTTTTGCAGACTTTAATATATGATGTCACGAGTATAAATCAAATTGTAATAAGAATTAGGGGACGGTGCTTTGGTGCTCTCAAAGAAAACCACAAAGTAATCCAGATCCAGAAAAGGAAAAAACGGAAGTGCTACAAGGCTCTAAAGGCTTATCCAACTGGTGCTGATAACTAGGGTGAACACAAGTTCAATATTTTAAAAAAGAGGTCTGCTGAGGCACTCTGTTTAGGATAAAATCATACAACAAATTTATTCTTGAAAGGATTTCAGCAAGCAAAACAGACCGATACGTATCGACTCCAAGTCTTCATCGGGGTTCAGCCTTAATCCAGATCCAGATGTCCTTCTGGAGAATGTCGTGATTTAAGATGCGTAGAAACAATATAATAAACAGCTCTTTCTTTTATTTGTCTCCAGTTATGCACATAGTGGTAAAACTAGTGGAAAGTTTGCATTTATGTGCTCTTATAGAACAAATAAACGAGCAGCACATCATTAAGTATCAAACCGCTCAATGCTTACGCTCTTTACCATTTAATATCAAAAGCTGTAGTCGCATCCATCTCCAAAACTGTAATCTGGATTTCCTCTTTTCACTGACGCGAGTCATAAAAAAACATTTTTTTTGTCTTTATTTTGGATGGATATCAAAACAATGCATCAGAAATGTCTGTAATAACAGGCTGCCTTATGGTGGCATATGCAAAATATGCAACACTTATTTTCAGTGTCTTTTGTTACATTCACAGTTTGCAGGCTGGGAACAAGCTCCATGTTTTCTTACATTGTAAGTCTACAAAATAATAGAGCGAACAAAACCATTTTTTTCACACGGTGGAAGCTGACAGTAGCATTTATGAGCTCCACAGTATTCTGGTAACAAAAACCCCAATGTTATGTTTGGGGCTGCTTTGTCACACCCTGTCGAAACACATAAGTTTGAGCAGGTTTAACATCAGGAATAGGTTTTATTCCAACCCTCAGGTATGAGAAGTCAGCATCCTCCATACCAAAGCATCTGACAACTTTGATTCTAACTTGATTGATTAATATACTAATAAGGTTACATTTTTTTAACTGTCTAAGAAAAAGAGCCTTAAATTAGAAGGAGAACATTTTGACCAAAAGTCAGAGTTTACCTGACATCTTCGGCGCTGTTACGCTCGAATGCCTCCAAATAGATTTCTAATGCATTACAGTATCTCTTAAGACTTTCATAGTGCATGGGGAGCAGAAAACCCAAATCAGTTTCTTGACTTCCTCCACTTCATACAGCTCAGTGGTTAAGTTATCACACTGCCGTTTGGTGGTCTTCACACCACAAAGTCCCAGCGCTGTCTGGAGCTACTGGGTTTCGATTACCACAAATCCATTCCACTCATTTAAAATTAATGGCCGTGGACCTCCTCTGACCCCAGAGATAAGCAAGGGCAAGTCTTTTTCTTTAGAACACCTTGAGGATTAGATTTTGCTCTCCGCATCAATCCATCAGGAGATGTTACTTGGTTATGGTAATATTTTGGTGGTGACTGGAAAATTACTTCTTCAGTTTTGAATCATTCTTCTGCTTAAATTTGTTTAAGCATTTTTAATCTGTCCTTATAGATGTTGGACTTTGGAATTCAATTATAATTCTACTACCTTTACAAATTTTTGTTGGCTCTTGGTTTTGTTTTGTAAGATTGCTTCACATGTTTTGGTATATTGTCAAAATGCATTTTCAGTTTGTAGTGCTTTGGAGGGCACTACACAGAAGGGCGTATCAAAGGTCAGGGTCAGCCTTGATCTGTGATAGACTAGTGACCTATCCAGCAACACTGCAACCACAATAAGGTAGAGACCCTAAAATAATAGAGAGAAAACCCTGGCAGTAAGACATCCCCCTTTGAGCAAGCATTTGGTGACTGTGGGAAGAAAAAACTCCCTTTTAGCAGGAAGAAGCTTCTGGCAGAATCAGGCTTAGGGAAGGGGGAGCCATCTGCCATTCTGACCACTTGCATTTGTGCATCTGTGACACTTATTCTCTCCCAGTATGTTAAAATAGTTACCATTCAATTTACATTCATTTGAGAGAAGATGATGATGAAGCTGTTGGCAACCAAGTCAAGAGCACGCACCAGAGTTTAGATTTTTCATTGACAGTTCTCCCTCAGAAGCCTTTGTACGCTCCATTGTACCCCATTGTAGGAATACAGTGGTCCCTCGTTTATCGCGGGAGTTACGTTCTAAAAATAACCCGCGAAGTAGCTAACTTTATTTTTTACAATTATTATAGATGTTTTACGGCTGTAAAACCCCTCACTGCACACTTTATACACTTTTCTCTGACAGGCATGAACTTTTTGGGGCGATCGTGGCTCAAGAGTTGGCAGTTCGTCTTGTAATCGGAAAGCTGCCGGTTCGAGCCCCGGCTCGGACAGTCTCGGTCATTGTGTCCTTGGGCAAGACACTTCACCCGTTGCCTACTGCTGGTGGTCAGAGGGCCCGGTGGCGCCAGTGTCCGGCAGCCTCGCCTCTGTCAGTGCGCCCCAGGGCAGCTGTGGCTACAATGTAGCTTGCCATCACCAGTGTGTGAATGGGTGGATGACTGAATGTAGTGTAAAGCGCTTTGGGGTCCATAGGGACTAAGTAAAGCACTATACAAATACAGGCCATTTACCATTTTCACACTTTTCTCTCTTGTTTAAACACTCAAAGTTCAAACCTTCATAGAAAAAAAAGTCTACAGCCAATCAGAACGCAGAACACAATGCGATGTAAAAAAAAAAAAAAAAAGCATGCAAAATTGCACAAAAAAAATCTGCGAAACAGCAAGACCGCGAAAGGTGAACCACGTTATAGTCAGGGACCACTGTACTCTGACCTGATGCACTGCTTTCAGGTTTCTAAGCTGCAGCTCTTTTACTGAAACCTTCTTTTTGAACTCAAAGTCATACTTTGAGAGACAGCTCTAATCACCAGTGATAATCCTTGGCACAGAGTTGGGACTGCTTGACACAGAAGTTGATGATGTGATCTAAAACAAGTTCTCTCAGCAGATCCAACCCCTCATAGAATAACTTCAGCCTTTGGCATTCAGTCCCAAACGCATTGGCAACTGTATCAAATTCTTTGTTGACAAAAGAACGGTTCTTGAAATTCAGGTGTAGGTACCTGGCATGAAAAGGCAAGGGTTAATGTAACATTAGAAAGCTATAGTTTTCAGCAACTTGCAATTACATCATACTCTCAGTGTGAATCACCTGCGCTATATTATTATCCATTTTATGGCAGCTGGGTGGATATTGAGACAATAGCAGCTCTCATGAAATGAAGCTTATCCACATTTGAGCGCTGCTTTTGTCCTACATTCCCAGTGCTAAGTGTACACAATTTACCAGATGGTACTGTAAACACACACTTCACAATGTAAAATTTCTCTCATAAAAAGGGTCCTTGATGCATAATGTTACACTCTTAAACACTAAGCTGTATTACTCTTCCTCATTTTTCTGGCTGCTCTTATCGTTCATGAAAATGCAGGCCTATCTATTCAAAGTCATACGATGCACAAGGCTGCGCATTCATCCACCACCCATGACTTGGTGAATGGCGAGAAAGCATAAGGATTGGGGGGAGTTGGGGACATTACCCTAGGCTTCCTTTTTTCCCCCCTGCACCCTGAGGACACAGCCATTGGTAGTGGAGGGAGGGAGGTTTCTCAGCCTTATCAGCAGGACAGCACCCAGTGCTCTAATCACCAGGTCCCAGAGACAGCCGGAGGTAAAGGGTGAGTGGATGGATGAGCAACATCCAAGGAGAGAAAAAAAAGGGTGGAAGGAGAGAAGGGAAGGGAGAAAAAAAAGCTATGTTTATACCTCTTAGGTTACAGCAAATGACAGCTGCTTTCCAGTTCAATGCATAACTGAGTAGAAATCCTTTTGGTGAGAAGAGACAAGTGCAGATTTTGTCCCACAGCACAATGTCAGCAGTGAAATATAGACACTTTGCAGTTGCATCACAAGTCTCTTTGCAAAGATTGCAGGTGCCATCTTGAAAGCATTACAAAAAGAAGGGCCCTGAAAAGATGACTGCTGTATGAGTCAACGTCAATTAAATCATGTTAGTTTGAGTTTATAATCTTTGCCTGCCATCGACTCTTACTTTCCTTACTTGTATGTGAGACAGACAGCCTGTGGGTTATTTTAGAGGTTGTGTTCCAAATGGGGTGAACAGGGTATGAAATTGCAAACCAAGATGTCCAGGTTGATAAATGGCTTTTCAGAGACCTAGGCAATGCACGGTGTCCTGTAAGGTGTAGTGCATTTGACAGTTATCTGTCGCTGTCAGTCCACTTCCATCATTGTATCTGTTTATCTTAGCACCATTCTGCTCAGAGTCAAGTGTTGGCATGATATGTCTTGTCTTGTTGCTAGCTTATGGATGTGTGAGCGGATCTGCGGTGCTGGATTTTCGTGTTTCAAGTGATTATTTGAACCGGATGACTTGAGAGTCATGCAATGCAACACACGTTGTAAAACAGCAAATGAATTTGCCCTGTGAGAAACTTTTCGTGAAAAGGACGCTATCTTTGAATGTGGTATTCAGTTAATTAATCTGTCCTTGGAGTCTAAATTGAACACAGACAAAAGCCCAGCTCCCGGGCTTGCTGCAATTGTACAATCTCTGATGGAGTTGCCGCTGAGACTGTACAAAAGCTACAAACCTATACTGTATATCTGAACTGATGTGTATGCCACTGTGTGAACAAGTACTCTAAATTAAGTCTTCAGTATCTGTTTGTAACTGGCCTTCAGGTTAAGTCATAGAAGTGCGATTTGGTCCCTCTATATCTATAAGATAGTATAATATCTTTCAAGCTTCCAAAACTGATAGAAATCACAGTGTTCAGTTTAACCTCTGGTCACATTTTGACACATAAGCAGTTTGGCTGCATTTGGGATTGTGGTTTGGGTTTGTTAAGCACTCCTTGGAGAACGATAATATTCTCCTGCAATTCTTAATTTTGATTGTTCATTAGTATTTTTTTCTGTCTCTTGCTTCTTGTGGATTGGCTGTGGAGGAAATGTTTTTGAACCATGAATTTGACAGCCCATTGCATGGATTTGGATCAAGGTCTTGTCTTTTCTTCAAGCTCTTATTTCCCTTTGATGCAAAAGTTTAGTTGTATTTCAGATGTCATGGTTTTCTTTTAACCAAGGCTTTGGGGACTGTACCATATCTGGGCACTCACTGAGCCCTAGAACCTCTTTCACCCTGAGTGAGAATCACACCCCAGACCAAAACAAGTTAAAATTATGTATAATTACAGTGCTATCATAGAAAGAGTTAAAGAAACCATGACTATCAGTATTGACTGGGGCGCAGGTCATGAAGACCTCAAATGGAAGGAAAGTGGTCATGGAGATTGAATGGCAGTGTATCTGTTTAAAACAAATGTAAAACTTTGAATTGCAGCCCTACAACACTTCTGAAGGACAAAATTAAGTAATGTTCTTCAGTTTTACTTCATCAGCAGAATTCCTTCTGGTAGCATACTTTGCCAAGTCTCACTGAGTTTGAAATGCAATAAGGAAGTGCTATAGGCAGTAAATTACACTTTAATATTTTATCAAAAAGCTTTGAAGGCACTTGAACCAAGGTGTGGTTCCAACCCCTAAACTCATTGTGATAGAGCACATAGTGTTCCATTCTCCACACTTGATTTAGTGCTGTGACTGGTTTAAAAGAAAGACAATAGGATTGGTGGTATTGATAATTAGTTTTTAATGTGGCACACTCATCATGTCCAATTTCATGCCCCTTAGGCAGCTGATCGCAGATTTAATCAACACATTATTGCTTGCTATACTGACTGGAGGGAGGGTTTCTGCCTGTATGTGTGTGTGTATGTGTTTAGATGGTGGTAGGAGTGTGAAGGGGATAGAGCATTAGTATGTTTGTGTGATTGAGGAGCGAGCGAGGGAGGTTGTCAGCATGTGCATCCATCCCAGCAACGTCCCTCTTTGATAGACATTGAATGTGTGTTCCAGGCCATTAACCAAGAGCCACGTTTGAAGATGACGGGGTTGGAAGCTTGCGGTTGTGCTGCGTCGAAGGAAACTGTTGTTATTTTGTTTCCAGTGAACAGTAGAGTGTCCAGGCCTCCCTCACTTGGTGAATGCAGATAAAAGCCTGGCTGTTACAGTTTTGGTTTTTAGGGTTTTTTTAGACTACTCTTATAACACCTAGGATTTTATCTTTTGCTTGCTTTACAACTGCAGCATACACTGTATATACGTTATATGGTATCTTTTTTTAGAGGCACCCACATTGTGTATTCTGCATTAAAAAAAAAAATCTGCTATGGCAACAATTGTATTTTTTTTCTTTTGATTATGAAATTGTGATATCAGTTTTTTTGGGCAGTTGATCAGATGTATGGACAAACTAAAATATGTTAGTGTGGAATATACTGTGACATTTTTGTGAGATTATTAAAGATATCACGGATTTAATTCCTAAAGATCCTGGTGATACTTCACCCTTTTTCCTGACATTGTCAGGTTTTTCCCCCCTGACCATCCTATTAGAACGCTCCTTGTTACATTCCATAAATTGGTCTACAGCATGAGGGGAGTAGCACTTAAAGGGTCCTGGTAAAACTAAGAGTCAGAAAGACACATTCTTGACAGAATTTTGATTACCGTAAATAGTCAGTTAAGCCAGTAAACTCATCAAAAACTGAAACAAAAGAACAGCAAATCCCCAACATTGGTCAAGAAAAATGGCTGAATTTAAAGATCACCCCTGTAGCTCACAACTTTGCCAAACTGGTGTTGGAGAGGTCTTTTCTGGAGCTTTTTGAGTGAGGAGTTAAAGGTCTAGAGTTAGACCTTTTAACATGGCACACCCACTGAGAAGTCAGAGTCAGATATATATCCATGCTAAAGCCAGCTACTGTTTGGCCAGTGAGATGCTGGTGATGGTAACTGATAGGCTGCTGGTGGGAAATGAAGATACTGACCACTGGATGACCTGTGGACTTGGTTGAACATTAGTTTTCTAAGGTTAGTGACTTGTTGCAGGTGACTTCAATACTACAGCGATGCTAATTACATTAGCTAAAAAAAGTGACAGGTGCTCTTCTTCTTTTGTATTCGATCGGCAGAATAAAAACAAATGTGGCACAGTTCTGCCATCAGCTGTCCTTTGTGTTTCCACATGGTCGTATGCGCCATGTCTATTTTACATTTTTACATAGAATTTAGTTTTCAAGTTTTAAACTTGAAACTCTTCTCACCCTCAACTGGTCACGGCACATTGCTGCCACTCCCTAAACCTGCTTCTGCTGGAGCCTTCTTCAGATGGGAGTTTTTCTTTCCCACTCTTGCCAAGTGCTTCCTCAAAGGGGGTCGATGTTTGTTTGGGTTTCTCTCTATTATTGTAGGGTCTTCCTCTCAATATATAAAGTAGCTTGAGGGGACAGTTGTTATTGTTATGTTGTGCTGTATTGGAAAAACAAAAGAAAAATATTTGATGATTGTGCTCATCCAATGGATACTTGACTAGTCATTTTCCACCTCTGGCCTGTCAGTTATTAGGACTTCTCATAGGTAACATTAGTAACTGGCTTTAGCGAAGATACTGCCTCTTTTCAACACTTCCTCGTCTTCTCAGTAGCATAATTTTGGACCATGTTGCTGCTCCATATTTTAGAGTCATAACACTCTTGGTGACTAATTTACTTGTCAGTTTGATGAGAGAAAATATCAGGTTAGTCTAGTATTCAAAATGTCAATTCATTGAGAAAATACATTTTACAACTACCTGCAACTAAGATTGGTGCTGCAACTGCAGCTAGTGGTATCTTAGCATGCTACAAACAATGTTAACTGGTTGTATTATTAGAATGTAAATAATTAGCTTAACCAACTAGTGATAGTAGCTGTGTTTTCCTAAAAACATTAGGAGTCTGTAGGCCTGTAAAATGTAGAAAGTAATCACAATGAAAACCCTACATTTGATTGAAAATAGTATAAAGAAAAATATGTTAAAAATTGAAAAATGTTAAATCGTTTTTGTATTTTATTTTGATGAGCAGAACTATAAAAAAATCACTTCTGTGTGACAGCTGCTGGCGTTATCTGTGATAAGAATTTCAAAAGTTCCTCTTGACCACCACTCTCTGCAAGCAGACCATAATAAGTTGTCAGGCTGCACAGTGAGTACAGAGAAAGGGGAAGAGGCAGAAAATCAGACAACTGGAGCCAGAAAGAGTAGTGGCAGTGTTTATCTTGAACTACTTAACTCCCTGGCTCTGAGTCAAATGTAGAGAGAGACATTGGGAGATAGTGGAGGCCTTCATTAAATGCAGCTCAGGCCCTGGTGAAACCTTGGTTAATGTCCCTATCATCTCTGGAGTGGTCCAGCATCCAGCTCTCTGTCCAAATGACTCATGTTTAATGCATCTGTGCAGCGCTTGTCATTTAACCTCACCTCCGGAGGTTGTGGGTTGAGGTGGGACGGCGAAGGCTCCCGCAAGGCCCACAAGGGGCAAAGCGCCATGCAGTTATTCTTTACCCGCTCTCCATTTGCTTAACATGGGGAGAGCTGCTCCATGTCTCCCCTATTGCTGGGTAATGTCCCCAGAACTAACCCCCACCCCGTCACGCTGCATGAACCTGAACTCAAGGGTGGTCTGGCTTGAATATATGGCTCTCTGAAGAACTCTGTAACTCCCATCCTAGTGTGCTGAATGTTTAAACAGGACACACCTGAGACTTTAACTTAGCAGTCAGCTCTTCTGCTGGACCATGCATAGCGTTGGTTAAACACTTTGGTAAAAGTTACCAATGACGAGTTTTTACTACCAATTTTACTACTTTATGCAATTTATTACGCCGTTGCATGACACATCTTACTCCCTTTGATTTTTTTCATGGCAGAAAAAATTTTAAGCTTACAAATAAACCTGTCCAGATATTTACAGTCCACAAAAAGACTCACCAACTTACATCTTTACCACCAGCAAAGCTGTGTAACAGGATATAAGAGAGCTGATTTTGTTTTTGAGCATTTTCCTCTTATTTTCCCTGCTTACATGCAAAGACAGGCTCTCCTTCTAAACACTCCTTCTCTCTCACTTGCACACACCCACTCAATCTCTGCCTCGCTTTCTTGATCTGGATAATGGTAATTAGAATATCACCATGATTGAAATTTGGCAAAAGTTGAAGAGGAAATAGGTTTTCTAATCAAAAGCTGCCTCATAGCTGGAATCCTGATGCTTACTTGGCTGAAAAATGTTCCTCAACGATGGGGGCCTAAACGGATGCCAGACTGTATACTGATGGCCAACTCTGCTCTTTTCTACCGATGTCCCCGTTGAGGCTGATATAGCTGATCATGCTGGTTTACATTTATTTATTTTAAAAGTGGCTGTTTTTCTCTTTGAACTGGCCCACCATAAGTGACATATTTATTTTCTTAGCTGAATGAGAGCAATAGCCTTTATTATAAAATTACGTTTTTGGCACAGTCTTTGGCGGTTAAAATCAGAGTTTTTACAATTGTAACAAGCTCGAAAGTCAATATTTGATGTGACACCTTTATTCTTCAACACAGCCTGAATTCTCTTAGCCAAGCTTTCGTTTCTTTAAATAGTTTTCAGGAATAGTTCTACAAGTTTCTTAAAGGACATTCAAAGCTCTTCTTTGGATGTTGCTGTATTTTTAGTGTTCCATCATTGTCTTGCTGAAGAATTAATCCATTGCCAATCAGACACTTTCCAAGTGGTATTATATGATGGATAAAACCTAATGGTTCTTTTCTGTGTTCATAGTTGCATGAATTTTAACTCCCCAGCACCACTGGCTGAAATGCAACCCCAAACCTCTGCCATGCTTTGCAGATGGCTGTGGGCACTCACTGATGTACCTCTCTCCTGACCTCGTCCTTCATTTCTGTATTGGCAATGATTTGAACCAACAAATTCAGATTCATTACTCCATACGACTGATTTTAGTCCAGTTCTTGTGTAATTTGGCATACCTCTCTACCTTTTCTCCCTGTTTCCTTTGGTTAAGAGTCGCTTCTTGAAAACCATCCTTGCACTGAGGTTTCAGTGAGCAGTAGTTGGATTAAGTGAAGGTCCAGATGTATCTTTCAGGTTCTGTGTCGGGTCTTCATTTGATTTTTTTCTTTAATTTCTTAAGGACATGACTTTCAGGTACTGTTTGTAAGCTGTGTTTTTTTAGGCTTGCTAATTCTTCTTTTACATCTACTTATCTAACTTTTTCCCGTGCACACCGATGCCAGGTTTTCAGCTTATAACTCTTCAGGAATCACCTTGTTGTTGCAAAAATACAATTTTATGCCTGCCAAACTGTGTTACCTTTGCCATTTTCCATACATTCAATTGAGGACATTGGTGTTATTTCAAATTATTTGAGGAAATGTCTGTTATTTACAGGCACAGCACTGGTTGGGTGCATTTTTAATGTTTGAGTGACCATTAAAAATACAAGAAAGCCTGATTCCTTGGAAGTGAAATATAAAGAAACAGGGGTCTCAAACATGCACTGTAGTAGATCTAGCTTTTATGAGAATCTCTTTTTCTCTCCATAGAACAAAAAATAAGAACCTAGCATGTTATAAAATGATATAGTTTGGTTAATTTGTAGAAAAGACAAAAATGTGTTTGTGCATGGGATTATGTGCTCGACTGTTTCTTGGCTGGGAGCTGGAGCTTCCTGGATGTTCCGCCGGTTGCTTGGCAAACTCACACCGTTGCCTATGATGTAATTCCTTTCTAAATACGGTATTATTCTAATCTGATTCAATCCATATTTCAGTCCTTTAAACAGTAAAAGGTAAAAGCTGTGCTATATTTGTATAGCATAGCTAAGAGCTTTGTTCAGTGACTGTATAATGTTTTTAAAAATGCTGTTTTTCATTTTTAATTTTCATCCTTAAAAGCTGAAAAAGCATGATTGTTGTTTCCCTTTGGATTCTTACCTGATTTGTCCTGTACTTTACTTGCATGCACCTTTATGCACTGGCAAATCAACTTTGAGTGGGGTTTTGAACGCTAATCTCCCTTTCTGTTTCTCCCCACTGCTTCTCCTCTTCCCACCTACTGTACCCTCCTCCACAAACACAGGAGCTGCACAGGACCCAGGTAAGCCTCCCCCGCGTCTCCTTTCCTTCTCCTGATCACAACCTCCCACCATATTCGAGCTTCTGTTTCATTTCAATACATGCTTCCTCTTTCATCTAGTATTTTTGCACTGTGTGTCAAATCTGCAGTCTTTCTCTCAGCATCTCTCAAGCTCACTTTTTGATTTTTGTCTGCCTCTGCCTTGCGAACTCCACACACCATTCCTTCCTGAACCCATGCTGCTGTCATTGATGCTGATGTCTTCTGTCGCTTACCGGCATTCTAAGTAGCGCTAGCTTGAGTACACACTGCACAAAGAGAGAGTTCAATGATCCGAAGAGTCTTATTTCAACAACATTTTTTTCAAAATGAAAGAAAAAACATTTAAAATTAACGTTTTTGGGAGGGAAAAAATTGGACTTTGCAGTTTTTCTGTTCTACATTTGTACACACAGACAGTGCATCTATGTTGCAGATTTGTTGCTAGTGACAGTGATTTAAAAATGATAACAGGATATAGCTTTCACTACTTTGGTATTACATTTCATTGTTGCATTGTCGTAATTACCTATTAAGGTTTCATTCAGGAGATAATGATGTTGCCTTTCAAATCAAATGTGTGTAATCATATTCTTATTAATTTTACATGCGAGCTGGAGTGTTACAATTATTTTGTGAGAGAAAGAGATGAGTACAGAAGGTGAAAGGTGTGTCTGTTGACAGCAAACCACAACCACAGCGTGTGTTTGTGTGTGTCTTTGTCAGTAGAGATTTGATAGTTTCTTCCAAACTGAAAAATCCAGACAGGAGTTGTTTTTGGAAAACGTTCTCAGAGGTGCATGTTATGCTGTTTTAGAGCAACCTGTTTGATCTGTTTTTCCTCTGTAGCCTCTGGTAACGACATCTTAACCCTATATATCGTTCTAAGGTCTGGGGTAAGTCTTCGAGAGGATAATGATGATGATTATGGGAGGGTTTTTTGTGCTGTTTGTTTGTCTGTATTTCCGTCATCAGCAAGACTGTACAAAAACTCTGCCCATATTCCACCTCATAAAATCCAGGCTAAGGAAGAACCCATTAAATTCTAATGATCCGGCTCACATTCTTGAAACAAAAAAGGCAATAAGCATTAGCTTTACTAGATCATGTGCTCGCTAGGATCTCTTTTAGTTATTATTATGATTGTGATTTCAAATGCCTTGAGCTGTGAAAAACAGGTATTTCCATCCTATTATGTGTACTACCGCTTTCTTCCTCTATACATTTCTTTAATTTCATTAAATACAAACTATTAGGTTCACCCATCGGCACAGACTGACTCACACAGATTGCAACATGCCTACAATCTGTCTGCATTTATAAACTGAACAGTAACTATTTGCCTTCACCAATCTGTCTCAGAGTAATTGCAGTCAGTCTGTGTCAGGCCTCGATTACATGGAGACAGTTTGTCTCCAACCAGGTGACCTGTCTGATCGCCTTGTGATCTAAAATGGATATCCAGAGGTTGAGATTGTTGCCTTCCCAACCTCTAGGAAACCAGCTGGTTGCTGCAAGCACTTGCAATCAGTCATCGGGCGCAAAAATTAAATGCACCGATTTTTCGTAGTTCCAACCAAGTTGAATTGTGCCACCAGTTAATATACAGATTTCAAAATGCAGCATTTGAGTTTTAGCAAAAAATATTCTGTCTGCTGTGAACAAAAACTCCAGCAACAACTATCTGATGTACAAGCAAATAATTTCACAGCTGCTCCGCTGAATGAGAAAAGTGAGTAATGTTGGGTATTAAGGCAAACCTGCAGAGCTCCATCCGGCGTTACTTATTGTTGTTTGAGGTCTCTGAGTGATTTAGGCAGCTTAGACTGCAACTGGACGGTGATACTTTTCAGACAACATCTAGCTTTCTTTGACATTTTAATGTCCCCGACTTGCTTTCTTACAAAGTGTTTATGTATTATGTATTACACCATCATATCGACACACTGTGCTATATAATCATTTTGGTGTCCTGACTTATCAGGGCATGAAAGCTGCTCCAACTAATACTGTAAGGCTAAAATAATATGCTACATTGCGATATGAGGATGAACTGTCCTCTGTTCCTTCCTTGCTTTGCTTCAGCTATTCCTTTTAAAACATAGTGGCTTTTACTCAGCAATAATTGGGGTTTAGTGCAAAAATTGCCACCTTTCCAACAAAAAATTATGCTGTAAATCGTGCCATGCTGCCTCTCTTAACGTCTTCACTCCCCCTCTCACCATCTCTCCTCTACCAAGCCTTTTAATCCAATTAGCAGTGCCAGTGACAGTTATTTATATGTACATGAATTAGAATTGAAGAGCAGGAGATCCTCCCTAGGGGCTGATTGGACGGAGCCCAGTCCTTCACAGGCCTGTTCTCGGTCACAAACCTGTCCGGTTGCCACCAAGCAGTGGTGGTCTCTCAGCTTATCACATACAAAGCAGCGACAAAAACTCATTGCAGCATGCATTGCAAATGACAGTCACCCGTTACCTTGGACTTTATTGTGAAAACCAAATCAGTGGGTACTTTTTATCCCCAGCACAGAAATACTTTGACCGTGTTGTTTCATCTTTTTTAGTGTTTTCTAAAACCGTCACAATTTAAGAAATACTTGACACATTCAAATTGGGACACTCTAATAAGCTGTCTTCTCGGTGTTCAGGTTCATCTTAGATCTATGTTTCTGTTGCATTCCATTGCGTGGACTGAAATAGTGGGAGTGCCAAATGAGTGTGTAAGCTGCCAAATCTGGCTCGCTTACCCTTTTGAACTATTTGCCAATGATTGCAGTACTTCAGAGGGGTAGAAAAAGGCATGTCACAGTGCTGCCAGCCTTATCCTTTAAAGATTTTAAGGTTTTAACAACACGTTTGAAATACAGTTTTAGAAATTTCTAAATTTACATTCATTAGCAATGCCACTTTAAGTCCAGCAGTACAAACATTAATGTTTGCAGTTATAAATTAAGAGTTGTTGGCCTGCAAACTCACTTTAACATTCCATTTGTAAAATTATTCACTTTTGGTTAATTATGAGTCTATTAAAGAACAAAATAAATGTGCCAGATGGCTTTTTTTTTGGCTTAAATTAATATAAATTAACTCTAGGATTGCTTTATTTTAGCTTTTGGAATAAGTGCTCTCATTGTGCTTCTGTTTTCTACAACAAATTATCCTGAAATAAAATGTAAAAGGAGCAACAAGATGGAAAATGAGTGACCAAAAATAGAGAACTCATCGTCTGGATTTATTTTAGGCTTGTTTGATTAAGCCGGTGTTTAAGGCATATGATTAAATTCAAGATGTCTGTGAAGTAATATAATATAGCTTAGTTCACAACCCAAGAATAAATATCAAATTCAAAAAAGAAAGAAGGAAAAAAAAGATATAACACAAGTTCAGACAGTTGGCACACTATTAATAATAGCTTTTAATACCCAAACGAAGCATGTGGATACCGTTCAGCTAAAAGTTGTCATCATGTTGATATGCTTTTATAATTTGTTGATTTCATACAAACTAAAATATGAATCAGTCAGTCGAGCACTTCCCATCTGCATTCAACATACGATCTTAAGTCTATAAAAAAACTGACATAATTTCAAGGTTAGAAAAGTGAAAACAATGACAACAAGCCTTAAACTTACAAATGGCCAGTAGGGGGAAATCCTCTGGTTGAGAAAATGTAATCTGCTTACACTGAAGTAAAAAAAATCGTTTGAAGTTTTTTTTTAATGATCTCAGTTATTAGTTTAATTTCTTGTTGAATTCTAGGTAATGTTCATGTTGCAAATTATATCCCATTAAAGGATCATAAAGTAGGGTTTGCTATAGTGTGAGCCTACCATTGTGGCCACACATCTCTCAGATGGTCACACAGGCCTACAGACTGGTCAGTGAGACAAAATGTGTTTTCCCCTGACGGTTAGATGTGGTTGCTGGTAGTTGCTAGGAGAAATTCGTACCCTCCCAAAGATTGCCCATTGTTTGCATGAAAGACTCTGACTTGTCTGCCAACACTCGCCTTTTACTCTCTGAGCTATAGTGTGTAGTGAACCTCGGGCAAAGTGTGCCACAAATGGGAAATAGAGGCTGCTTGCCTTTTACGTTCTGTTTTAGGTTTGTGTTTGACTATAGCTCGGATAGTATGGGCGAGTGTTTGCATACAAGTCAGCGTCTTCCATGCAAACTATAAGCGGCCACCGCAATCCTCTAGTGACCAAAGCAATCACAAGGAAGTTTTTGGTACATAACCATATACAGGGCTCGCAAAATCGCTAGCCCGATGTCCCGGGGCTAGCGATTTTTCCAGTCAGGCTACCAAAATCTATCTCAGCCCTGCCCGTCGGGCTATCATAGGAAGGAAAAATATATGTCAATGCTTTTGCATTCTTTCGGAAATGTAGCTGGGTAATTATGTCATTGGCATCGGTGAGCCACTGTCAAAATGTGACATATTGAAATCGCGTTTGAATTTGCGCTTGGTTTTTGCTTTCACTTTGCGATCGCGCGAACTGTGTATAGAGAGCGGCAGCACTGATTGGTGAGTGACGATTAATTGCGCACCAATTCGTCTGACATCGTCTTATCACTCATTAGCTTACTATTCAAACCTGACAAGTGAAATCTCCCACAGCAAGCTTAAACATGTGAGAGGTTGATCGTGCAGAGAATCGCTGACCGTTATGTGAGTGCGTGTGTAAAAGCAGCAGGATATATATTTTAGTTCTGCTGAGCCAAATAAGACGGGTCAGGGTGAAGAAGGGGCAGCCAAAGAAAAGCCTACCACAAAACGGAAAAGTTATGACAAATCAGACTATGAGGCAAAAAGAAAGTGCAGCTTTATGGTTTCATGGACAAAAGAATTTCTGTGGCTGGAATATGACAAGCTAAATAACCAGGGGTGCACATAAATGGTTGCAGGAGGTGAGCTGGCTTCAAACAAATGATGAACACACAGAGATGTGGTGCAGAATGTGCCGTGAAAATCCCACTCTAGCGGACAAAAACAGTGCCTTTTATATGTACGCAAACGCGCGTTGCAACTTCTTATCTGGTGCGCGTCTTTTATTTTGACAGCGAAGCGCACCTGCGGACCACTTATCTGCACCCCTGTAAATAACATAATGTTCTGCTGGATGTGTTGTTGGTTTTCCCTCGATTTCTGAGTCGATAAGCACCTTTGTTACTGGGACCAGTAATTTTAAGAAAGACCCCCATTAGAACCCATGAGAAATGCAAGAAATGCATTATTGCTCAGTCTGCAATATCTTTCCCAGAACAAACACCAATTGCAAATAACATACTAAAAATAAACCTGAAAAATCTGTTTAGAACAGCGTACTATGTTGCAACGAGTGAACTACCATTGGCAAAATTTAGCAGTCTTTGCAAACTTCAATCAACCTCGATCTTGGTTCCACTTATCTCTTATCTGTGACTTCAGTGGAAATTTCAAATTCAGGATCTGACACAGACTGATTCATGTTCTACACAGTTCTTACAAGTTCATAGAAATTTCTGTTCAATTAGAACCAAGTATTTGAGTTGATGATTGTAATTTTTATACAATGTTGTAATTTGTGTTTCAACAATTTTTTGATTAATGTTTTGTTTCCTTTACAATATTATACTTTAATGTATAATATTGTAAAGGAAACAAAACAGGAAACAAAACATCAAAAAATTGCTTTCTTTTTTATTCGGGCTACTTAAATTTATTTTGGGCTACCAAAAACTGAAGAGTCCCTGCCCGAAGGGCTACCAGGGATTTTGAAATTTTGCGAGCCCTGATATACCATTTAACCTAGCAACC
This sequence comes from Oreochromis aureus, assembly GCF_013358895.1. Taxonomy (NCBI): domain Eukaryota; kingdom Metazoa; phylum Chordata; class Actinopteri; order Cichliformes; family Cichlidae; genus Oreochromis; species Oreochromis aureus. The sequence goes on from NC_052951.1 coordinate 27,145,351, forward strand.
CCCAGCAACCATTAACCAATGGGTCAGGGAACACCTGTGTTTCACTTGTTAACCAGTGTCTTGTGCTGTGTGACTTCGACCTAAGTAACTGAGTCAAACATGAACATGTTTTTCCATTCAAGAGTTGATTCAACTGCTAAAGTACTTCTTAGCTTTTCAAAATATTCTCCACCAGAGAAGGAGGAGGAGAAATAATAGTATCAGCTAAATCACTGACACATTTTTATTTTAGTTTACTGGAGTAAACCAGTACTAAAAAGAATAACCTTTTCACAGACTTGAGAGCAGGAAAAACATTTCTTAGTGTCGGAGGTCATGGTGTTTTCTTAGTTTACCCACCACTACAGACAAGAGTTCTTTTTACCTGCAATGGGGACTCGTGTATTTGTTCTGTACGCCAATCAATAGAATGGAAGACGTGCGAGGATAGAGGTGGGCTGAGGGACAGCAGTTAAACAGAAGGAGTCTTATCCATGTGTGCACAGACGGGCTCTTTGAACACATACAAGCATGCATTTGTACCTTTGCAGCCCCATATACACACAAACACGCCGAGTACAGCTCAGATTAATGACTGAATCAATCACACGCATACAGTGTTTGCTTGTCATCCTGTATGCTTTCCTTTTATAAGACAAGTTCAATTTCCCAGGCTACTGAAGCTCTATCAGCGTTTCCACAGAATATGTATTCAGCAAGGTCATCTCTCACTGCACCAAGAAATTTCCCAGCCACGAGGATGTGTCTTTGCTGTTGAAATGTCAATAGTCCCCCAGTCCAATGCATTGCAATCTACATTTGTCAATACATGCTGCTTAGAGCCATACCGTAAGCTAAGCATGCAGCTCCTTCATTAAGTAAACCTTTTTTTCTTTTACTCAGGTTGATTCCTGCTCTGATTTATTCAGTTAATAAGCACATGAGGTCTGAATTTTATTCAGATGCTCAAGTGGTAATTTAAATAAGTTACGATTTAAAAACTGGATTACAATTTTCAGCGCTACAGAACGTCATATTTTTACCGTTTAGGTATTCCTAATTTAGAAAAGTAAAAATATAAGAATTCACCAGTGTATAGCAGGATTCAGTAGACATCATGCTGACTGCCATCTCTTGCCTTTTGGTAAATAAAATGACACCGACTCCCTGATGCCAGTGGCCAGTATTTCTCTTCTGTGTCACTTTCAGTTTTGCGGTCGTTAAATGTTCAAAGATTGTGTGATGAAGGACAGAAGAACTTTGAAACAGCCTTGTTACTTTTTACAACAAAGATTTGTTTGTTCCCTTGGCACAAACTGGGTTATAAAGAACCACAATAAAAACAAAAAACACCACTGATGCATTGTCACACAAGTAATTGGTCAATTTATTAATACAATTCGTCTATTCAGCCGACAACAGTCCTCTTGGGGCAAACCAGAAACCAAATGATTCCCTCTGCGGCAGCATTTGGTGACAGGGGAGGGAAAAAAAAGTCTTTTAACAGGAACAAACCGAACAGCAGAACCAGGCTCGGGGAGGGTGACCATCTGCCACAGCCAGTTGGGGTGAGGGTGAAGCAAAGAGAGGGAAAAGAAGAGCACAGAGAGACAACAAACGATACAATAGGAAGCACTCTGCAGGTTGGCGGGACCAGTAACGAGCTCTGGAGCCGGTATCATCCCAGATTATCACTGTTAGTGCATCCTTGCAAAAATATATCATTCAGACCTTTCAATTATAGATCCTAACACTGCCTCTGCATTATGCCAGGGAGAAGAGACTGTAATAAGATGTAAAAGGTAAGGGAACTGCATCCCATAAAAAAATTACAGCTCACACTGAGCATAGGTTAGACCCCCTGCTCTTGCCTGTACTGAGAGTAGGCACAGAGCTCAGTAAAACAGCTTTTATGGAGGCAGCTCCTACTTGGAATAAACTAAGAAAGTTGAAGTTAAAAGTATAGGTTTCAACTTGCTGATGAATGTTGTTATTCTTTAAAGATGGAGCTACTGTAGAGCAAGCACAAAAAGCCAACAGTATCTCTGTATTCTTGTTATGACCTTGTCTTTCTTTAATCTTAAATATCCAAAGTTATTGGGCCAATCGATTTGATCATCTGCAGGATTGTGACCTTTATTACCTTTGAGGAAAACCTACAGATAAAGGAATAGTTCACAAGGTTAACATCAGAGATTTTGCACTTGATGAGGTTTATAACGCAAGCCAACACTCCAGCATGGCTGCAACTGTAAAAATATTCATATATGACACACATCTCAAACGTCAGAATGATAACAATGCATGCTTCCAGTGTTTTAGATGTCTGCTTGCTTTCTCTCCTCCCGCTTGATTCAGACAACCCTTGCAGGGCTTTATTGTGATGTGATCTGATGTACTGAGAGCGTAATAAAATCTAAATGGTTGAACTTTGACCAGAAACACGTCTTGATCGTTAAGGAAAATGGCACAGCTGTTTCAACTGTTTCATCTCCTAATTAATCTGTCATAATGCAGATACAATATCATGGCAGTGGCTGTTTAAAGTAATTATCTTTGACATTTTCAGATAAATAGACATTTGCCTTGTTGCTCACTATCACTACCTGATAAAAGAAACTGGTGATTGAACTTTAATTTAGACAAATTGGATGTAAAAAATTCATGTGAGCAATATAACTGTCATAACCTCATCACTAAGGTAGTTCAAGGTAATTCAAAAAAGATTTAAAATGAAATAGATGCTTATGGGCTTTATGTTGCTATGCTTTATATTATTTTCAGTATAAAACTGGTGCTGATGTTGTCATCATCTTGAAGTTAAATGGAGTTAATTTCAAGGTTTTTGTTGTTGCAAAAACAGGAAGTAAGTAGGAGAAATTGTTAGGCTTTTTCCTTGAAGCGAGAAAAACCGAGGCTGCTTTTTGTCCACTGAGAGGAAGATGATTAAGTGCACATGCATCAAATCAGATTCCAGGAATTATAATCACATTTTTTTTTTAAATAATTCAGCTACAGCTTGATATTTGTATTAAATATTCATTCTTTGATTAGTGGATGTAATAATGCGTACTGTCTCAGTAGTAGCTTTTATTGACATTTTATTTTGATTAAAACCAATTATCTTAATGAAATCAACATAAAATAATAAATGACTGTATGCAATATTTGATAGTTGCACAACAAACACAGCACAGCACAAATACTATAGCGTCAGTTCTGTAGGAAATGTTTATGAACTGGTAAACAACCATGTGAATGGTTTAAAACTGTACATATATTGTAAAAAAAAAAAAAAAAAAGAATTAAGGAATATGAATAACAGCAACTACTGTGCTGATATGTATCTATCTTCAGGGAACTGATCAAATACACGTCAAAGAGAAGACAACCATCGAGGAAGATGAATGGATGACAGATTAAATGTGTTGGCAGATGTAAACACCAGACTGTATTAAGTCAAACATCATGTTCATTTCAAGCAGTCAGAATCAATCAAAAACAATCGGGATAAAAGAAATGTTTGTATTCAACTGCAGCCAGTGAGTCTAAGAAGTTGGGTAAATAAATAGATGATGAAGAAAGAAATGTTGGTGTACAAATATTGCAACTTGTTTCAAATTCAGCTTATTTCAAGAATATCCTAGAATGCCAAAGTGAATGTTAACGCAATATCTGAAATCAACAGAAACTGAATCATAATTTTAGTGTCTGAATGGTGTTATTACAGAAAAAATGACTTTCTCAACATATAAATATAGCTAAGTACAATAGTGTAATCAATGTTACAAAAATACAAGACAAATCCAACTCCAACAAGATGTGAGATCTCTAGCGAGCAAATGATTAACATTTAAAAATATTCTAAATGACAACAAACCATATAATATGAACCTATTTCATAGCTGCTAAAGTAAGACACAAGGGAAGAAATAAAACAAAAGGTGTTTGCGTAATTTATTTAATGGTTGTAAAATAGTTACTGTGGCAACATTGTAGCATTATGGCCAGTGCTGCGGAGGCTTCTCAGCAAAGTGTGGTTTCACGAGCTATTCGTTTATAATGGAGGAAGTAAAACTAGAACAAAGAAACCCTCAAGAGAAGCACAAGTTTTAGTAAATGTACTTACAAAAGGGTAGCAAACAAAACTTATAGTGCTAGAGTATTGACTGTTTTTCACAGATGCCTGCCAAAAAGAAGAAACAAAATCAGAAAACCCAACGGACATCAAAATTTCTGCTTCGTGGTATATTCACAATGCCTGCGTTTACACTGCATTTAGCCTGTAATAAACTTTGGTTCTCAGAACTACATTTATTACTTTTGTTTTTTGCATAAACACTGAATAAATTACAATTACAATTACAATGCATGTAACTTGGAAAGAATCCCTTGATGCTGACCACAAAGAGAGCTACCTAGGGATTAACCCATTGTTTGGGTGCAATGCCGAAATAATGGCTTTATGAATTCAGCCTAGTATTTTAAACAATGCTGTTGCTGAGTCGGTTCTCAGTAATCCAGGACATGGGAATCTTGGGAGCTTGAAAAAGACAACTGGACTTCTTTAGGCTTGCAAAGGCTTCTCTCCCAGAGGCTTCTTAAGTTCTGAAAAGGCTGGCGAGTCCCAGGCATTTAACCCCTAGTGAGGGCTGTGCTCTTTGGAAGTAGCTCTAAAGATCGTTGACCCACTATTGATCTTGTTAGTCATCACATGTGTTAAGGTGTGAAGAAAAGCGTAGGTCATTACCATAGTGGATCAACTATCATTAGGACTACTTCCAAAAGGGCAACAACCACCAGGTGTTAAATACCTCTGACTCTCCTCTATTTTTTAGAACTGAAGGAGACTTTTTGAATGAGAGGTGAAATGTCTTCACAAACTTAAAAAAGTCAAGTTACTTTCTTTTTTAGGCTCTCAAGACGATCCTGATGATAGATTCTGAGAGTACCGGTGGTAACAGCAGACATTAAAAAGTTGAACAACCCCTGCTCTAAAGCTTTGTGTATTGTCTGGTATTTACAACAGATTGAGCTCTAAACACCTGTCACTTTCACTTACAACTACAAGTGCAAAATAACAGCAAGTTTGTTCACACCCCGCATCTAATCAATTTCTTTCATTTGTAGACCAGCAGTAGACCCTCTGAAATTTTCACCCCTCATTAACACTGCTATAAAAGTGAGTTTTTAATCAAGAATATTGTTATTTCATTTGGTTGTTGCTCGTTGTGCTTACTGTATTTATAAGTGGAGCAGCCACAGAGGATTGTGGGACTTCCCCAGCAACAAATGTCCCTCCGGCTGCTTTTCAGTATGGCTGAGATACTTGCACTAAGTCATGCCATCAGCAACTGCAGTCACAGCTGTGATGTATGCATAGCAAGCAGTGTTTTGCCAATAACAGACTGAAGGTGCGTGAAATCTGCAGATAATGTATGTTGCCTTAGCGCGCCATCTAGCCAGTTCACTATGGTTTCTTTCTCTTATGGGAAGAAAGATTGGCGTACTGTCTGCTACTCTGAATCCTTGTCCAAAACCACGTTCATTCTCCATTTTTGTCCATAATGCTTCTGCCAACAGGTAATAGTTTGTCCGCCTGCTGATGAAAAGCTGCTTGGATGTTGATGGCAATATCATGTGGATATAGGGCATAGTCAGACAACAGTTGTGTCTCTAATAAGATGTTTGAAGTCTGAAATTAATAATCTTTAGTCTGTCATTACCTCAAATATAATTGATTTCCATAGGGGACGGGATTTTATTTTCTCAAAGCAATCACTAGAGACCAGTGTTATCAGAGTGTAACGTAATTTTAAGTCGACACTGGTATACAGCCATCCCACCAAACTGTTTGGAGTGAAATGAAGTTGAAACAATTCAGCCTTTCTTCAATTTGTTGTGGAGTAGCACATGTCTCACAGTATATATGGCTGTGGAAATACACCACCTGTCATTGCTTTAAAACAGCTTGACAAAGGTGTCAGTCCTACCCATGTCATCATCCTCCCATCTGTACAATTCTCCAATAACTAGGGCAGTCCTCGCAGTGTCCAGTGCCCACCAGGAATGACTGACTTTTTGACGACTGTGTCAACCAGGAGTTCGTGAATTTTTTAAAGGGATCGAAAAGCTCATACCAATAGATGATGTGCCCAAATCTCCTCTCTCTGTCTCCAAGCCCATGAACATTTAGACTTGTGAGGAAACCCATGTACCCCTTCAAGAATCTATGAGAAGGTAAAGAGCTTGTGCAGTGTTTCATGACTAAGGTGCTATTCCATATTTTCAAAGCCAGTTTGAGCAGTTGGGACTCAAAGTCTCTGGATCTTCTATGTGTATCCTGTAGTATATGCTGCTGGGTCACCGGTGAATCTTTTGGCACTTGCAGGTTGTTGGTGTGGGCCTCTGTGGATTCACCGCATCCTGCAAATGCTTATGCAACTTGGTAATCTCCTAAGGTTGCAAGCTGGGGTGATGCCTTGGGCAGTTTGATGTGTACCTCAGGCCATTCCTGTGCAGTTTTTTGCAGGCATTTAGTCCTGTTATGTTTTAATGAGATTATCACTGTTGTTTCCTTAACCTTTTATTCAGCTTACTAAAAGAATTATATTCAGTTCCATTTCCGTTATGCTTTGTATTAATTATATTGCCTGTTAGTCTTATTTTTGTGGCAGGGCACTTCTTGATGTGTTGTTTACTTGACAGAAAATTGCATTGCTGAACATTTTAGAGATTTTTCTTAGGAAGACACCTTTGTCATCAGTTGTTTGTCACTTGTCACGGGGTCTGAAGAGTAAACCTGCTTCACCCAGCGTGTGTCAGGAGCTGATGGTGAGATATCCCTGTTCTGCTTTCTCACGCTTTTCTACAGCTGCCTGACTCAACATAATATCCACATGACTGGCTGCACATTTAAAATGGTTCAGTCAGTATACACAGTAGGTCTACAGTACAAGCTGTTTTCTGTCTGCACTCTGTCTTAGTTTGGAGGTGACCTTACTGCAGTATAAATATGCTCAAATAAACATTCTGTGCAGTTTCCCAAAAAGAAAATGCTTTACATGGTCTTGGAGAATTATTTTGGATGCTTGCATTACCTTTTTTATGTCATATCAGGTAAACAGTTGGGTTATGGTTAATGCCATGTTTGAATATATTTCAGAGTGGCTGAAATTACAGTTACATTCATGAGAACAATAACTTTTCACATGGCTTTATTCAGTCCTCCATTTCCATTGCAATTAAGAGGGTAACCAAATTAATAAATTCACTCAATTAACTTATCATTAGCAGAAAAGGTTGCACCTCTGTAAAAGCAGAAGTTTTAATAAATTGCTGGTCTGGAGCATTCAGGTGTGTTATTAACACAATGCCACAATCTTCCCAGGAGTGGACGTTTCATTAAAATCACCCGAAGGTCAGACCAGGCAATGCTCAGAGAATTTGTATAAAACCTAAGACTTTACAGGCCTCAGTTAGCATGTTAAATGTTGTGACAGTACAGTTAGAAAAAGACTAAAGAAGACTGTCAACTACAGTGCTAGAGGGGTGGTGATTTGAAGTTGTTTCATTGCCAAAGGACCTGGGAAATTTGCAGTCATTAAGTCAGCCCTGAACGCCTCAGTATCTGGCCTGACATCATTAGCCGTTTCCGGGTCCAAACTCCGCTTCAGGTCCCAAAGTCAAACAAACACTGTGGCATCACTGAGAGTGACAAACTGTCTAAATTCTTTTATCTTTAATAAAACGATCAGTGTGGCTGCTCTACCAGGTGTGACAATTAAGTTTAACTTCCAGGCATCCATGAAAACAGGATTTATTAAATTTAACAGAGTTAGAAGTTAGCAGGAAGTTAGCTCGCTAGTTTCCACCTGGCGAGCTAAATCCCTCAGTCAGAACATGGCTGAGGGATGTTCTGACTGAGGGATTTCAGAAAAAATTAAAACATACAGCTCTGCTATCACTTCTGGCATAAATGAAGACAGAAAACTAAACAGCAGTGACGTTTGTAGGGTTACTGAAGTTGGGCTAGCTGGTATACAATGATGTGCTACGTGATCGCTAGCGACACAGCTATGTTAGCATAATATAAACACATTAGCATAGTGAAGCTGGAGGATGAACGCTAACTTTTTTCCACTTGATAAAAGTTAATGTGAGGGTTCCCGATGGTTAGGGACAAATGCAATCGCATGGCAGGATGCTGTAAATGGACCAAACTTCAGTCAGGAGAACAACTGAGATAATCCATCCACAATACGAGGTTAGTCATTTATATACTGCTGCATGGGCTGGGCTGGAGTTACATCGTAAGGTTTTAAAAACTGAGCTTTAAAATAAACAGTCGTAATAAAAACTGAGAGAGGCTGACAGTGAACACTGCCTTTTTAAGGGGCTTGTTTAGATTAAATAGAACAAGATACAAAGCATTAAAACATGTTAAAAACACAACAGCCTTAATAAACGCAGAGTAGTTTGGATCCAGAAGCAGGGTTCATACGTCATCACCTAAAGACCGGATACCAAAAGATTCTAGAATCAAATGTGATGCCATCTTTCTGACAAAGCTTGGCTGAAACTGGGTCATGGAACAGGATAATGATAGCGAGCACAGAAGCAAATGTACAACAGAATGACTGAAAAAGAGGTGCCGTAATGGTCCAGTCAAAGTCCAAACCTCAATCTGATCTAACCTGAAGAGAGCTGTGTATAAATGAATGTTATGTAATGTATACATGCCCGCAAAAAGAAAAGTGGAGCAAAATTTCCCAATAACGATTTGAGAGACTTATTTTTCTATAGAAAACGATTACTTCAAGTTCTTGCTACTAAACCAGGTTTTACAAACTACTGAATCATGGGTGTTTTTCTTTTCTTTATGACTCTAGAGAGTCATGGGCTTGGAAGAGTGCTTGGTCATAGGGGGATTGTCTGATTGTTGGGGTTTTCTTTGAATTATTGTGGGATGTCTAGCTTACAATATAAAGCACTTTCAGAAAACTGTTGTTGCGATTTGACGATGTATGAAATTGAAAAGATTTTTCTTCAGTTTTTAATAATGTATAACTTAACTAATCATCTCTGCTTCCTCTCTACCTCCGCAGTGTGCCATTTTTCATTGTGACTTTCTTGTTCTTCACTGTAAACTTCAGTTTACCCTATTTTATTTAGTAAGCTCCTCCACGAGTAATGAAGTACTGACTGTGGTTTGTGAAATTGGCAGGGTAATCCATTTTGAGTAAGAAAAGAGAATAAAATATTGATATTTAGCACCACTCTATCAGTATCTGTCACAAGTGGAAGCACAGTGATATTGTGATACAATATTTTGTTCCACCCCTAGTCCCAGTCATTATTTCATTCACAAAACATTAGCTGAAGAAGCACTGATGCTTAAAGCAGACACCAATGAATCATGATATGATAGACAGGAGGATGCTGCAGTGGCCTCTACTTCCTTCCCCTATTCTGTAATTCTGTCTCTCCTTCGCTGACCCCGGTAAAGGCTCTCAGCTTACTTTTGTTTATCTTTCAGGGGATATAGAAGCATCTCCTCCTCCCTCTTCCCCACTGCTCTTCTGTTCTGTCTTTCTTCCTTGAAAGATATTTCCAAATGAGTGAGCCCAGACCACAGCTGCCTCTCTGACGCATTAATCACTTGGCTGACGCTCCCTCCACTCCCACGTGCACGTAGACATTGCTTGCGCACACCCTTCGACAGGCACACGGGCTCTCGCTCATGGATAACCTGGTTTGACTCACATAAGTAAAGGCATGTACTGCCACCGAGTAATATAAACACGTGTCAGCGCACACGACTTGAGACATAGACAGAAAACATTCTGGGATTATACACATATACACAAAAGCATCCACCCACCCCTCAGATGGTCTCGACTTCCCATTCTACACCACCTCCCTCTCTCTCCATCCAGCCATGGCTCCCACATGACCCTCCATTTTCCTCATCATTAACGACACCAACAAGCAGCCGCATTCCATCCATCCCTCCCTGCTACCCTTCCTGCCTCCCTCGCCATTCCTCTGTTTACTTCTTGATTTCTTTATTTGATTCCCGTACAATCCCTCCCCTTTGTGTCCTCTGAGCAAAGAGGGGCATGAGAGGCGAGGGGGAAGAGGAGGAGAGGTGGAAATAGAAGGGAGGGAAGCCTGTTTAAGCTTTTTAATTTGTAGGAAATCCTATCCTAAAGTGACGCACCTGCTTTATGGTTTCAGCGCTGTCAGAGATGGGTAGAGAATGGTGCGCATCCTCATAGTGAAACCTACCTTAATGAGGCCATAAGGGCCACAATGGGTTCCTTCAGGTAAAAGCAATATAATGTTATGGACTAAAACTATCCATATTCTGTAATTACACTACACTTTAACTTTCAGGAATACCTACAGCTGCATTTTTTTCTACTTTTGCTCTTTATAGACCTGAGTCCTGCATTATGCTACAGTGACACTAGGGAAAACACTAGTTGGAGACAGCGACGTGATCAAGATTATTGCAACTGTATGCAATAAATAAGTGTACTCATTGCTCTTGAAGTGATTGCTTTAAAGACTGGGAGCAGGTCTTCGACCCTTCACGGTCACTTACTCACTCACGCGGCCTTTAAAGCTTTGGTGCATAAAATGGCAAAAAGGTGGGGCCTGAATGTTATCAGTCTGTTGTCAGTTTGCAATTTAATGGTCAAGTTGGCAATTACATGTAATCTGTTTGTGATAATATAGCGAAATCATCAACAAAAGAACAAAATCAGAAATTTGTTGCTGTCTGCTGGAAATCAATCCTGTATACAAACGCAGAAATTCAAAAATGATTTTGGGTCCAGCCAGAAGTTCATATACTTCCACAGATTTACAGCAATTTAATTGCAAAATTACACTCAGGGACTTCCTATAATACAGAGATACAACCAGAAAAACAACCAGTTGGGAACCAGTTGAGTCAAATCCCAGAGTTTCTAACAGTCAAACTGCAGACGAGTTGTGCTCATCAGCGACATCTTTCTAATCTGCCTGTGTTTATGAACTACATAGCAGTTTTTTGCAACTCTTCAATAATCTTTCTGAGAGTGATAAAAGTCGAGCTGCGTTTGGAGACAGGTTGCATGTTTGGGACAGGTCCCAGCAGGTGCTTACTCAGTGGACACCACCGACTTCTTTCCTAGTTGCAAGGAGGTTACTGTCCTATTTTTACTGTGGTGTGATTGAGTCATTAATGGTTAATTATTTGTAGGTAATGAATGAACCTTGGTTGCAGTTAGATTAGTTCTTGGTTTTAAAAGTAATTAACTTGAGTTTTAGACAGATTTCATGATGTAAAGTTGTGAGAGATGATAATGATATCAGTGTATTGGCAGTTATTTGTTACTTCTTCATACAAAAGAATATTTTCTTAAAGTAAATCTATTTTTTGCCAAGTGTCCAGACAAAAATGATCAAAACATTTTCTCGATGTATCAGGAGACTTCAGTGGAAAGCTTTTTGAGTTGTAGCTTTGGCCTCTGTATTTCAAACATGCACTCGATGTACTCTTGATGTTAAGTGGCCTTTAGTGAGCAAAAGAGCATGAAAATTAATGTGAAAAAGCAGCTAAAGCAGCATCAGCTTAGATTTCACTGAAAATATTACACCAAACACATTAAAAATGTGAAAAAATATTGCACATCACGTTAAAAAAGTTTGAAGAAAACACCATTAAAGGAGATTAGTTCATCACCAAAATACTTTCAGACTTGTTAGGTACTTTCTAGTACTGGGTTGGATCACATTTTATCAGCAGAACTGCATTAAGTCTTCATGGCATGGATTCAACGAGGTGCTAGAAACATCCCTCAGAGATTCTGGGACATGACGTTGACATGACAGCATCTCACAGTTACTGCAGATATATCAGCTGCATGTCCGTAATGAGAATCTCCTGTTCCAAGGTGCTCTAATGGACTGAGATCTGGTTACTGCAATACAGTGAACTCATTGTCATCTTAAAGAAGCAAGTTTCAGATGATTTGTGGCTTTGTGTTATCCTGTTGGAAGCAACTATCAGAAAAATGTGTACGCTGTGCTCATAGAAAGATGGACACGGTCAGCAACAATACTCAGGTAGGCTTTGGTGTTTAAACAATGCTCAGCTGGTACTAAGGGGCCAAAATATGCCAAAAAAAAGATATCCCGAACTCTTATTACACCATTACTGCCACTCTGAAGCACTGGTGCAAGGCAGGATGGATGTGTTCATGTTGTTTATGCCACATTACAACCCTACCATCCTTATTAAGCAGCAGAAATCCAGACCAATATCTTCTTTCATCTGTCTTGTCTATGAGACAAGACAGGCACCCAGTGTGGTCTGGCATGTTGTGTGTTTAGAGATACTGTTCTGCATACCTCGCCTGTAATGACAGGTTATTTAAGTTACTGTTGCCATCCTATCAGCTCAAAGCAGTCTGGCCATTCTCCTCTAACCTCTGGCATCAACAAATAGTGACAGTTGCTCACAGAACTGTTGCTCACTGGGTATTTTATCTTTTTTTGGAAAATTCTGTGTAAGAGACGGTTGTGTGGATCAGCAAATTCTGAAATACTCATACCAGCCCCCCTGGCACCTACAACCATGTCACATTCAAATTCCCTTAAATCACCTTTTCTTCTCCAAGCTGATGCTCAGTTTGAACTTCAGGAAGTCATCTTGACCATGTGTGCCAGCCTAAATGCACTGAGCTGCTGCCATTAGATTGGTTGGTTAGAGATTTGCCAACAAGCAGCTGAACACATATACCTAATAAAATGGCTGATAACTGCAATTCAACTGAAGTTAGTGCGAGGAGAAGGCTTCATTCTCAAGCTGAGATGATCACTTAATTCGATGATCACTTTATCAACTCTTTCACATCAAGGCATAGATACTGTCACAGAGTCTGCCATGAAATTTCATATGAATATTCATGGTCTCCAGAGGATGACGTTTTTCAGTTGTGTCTTTTGATCTCAGACAAAAAGATTATTTTGACTGATATTATCTTGAATATTATTTTAAATTATTATTATTCATGTATCCTAAGGGGGAAAACTTAGTTAGCCTTTTATTTAGTCCCACTGTAATAATGCATTATCTTCTTTTAAATTCAAATTGAGAAATTGTGCTTAAAATGTAGCGGTCTCATGGCAAGCTGTGAAATAGTGGCAACGCGCATTGGTTTGCTTACGTGCACATCTTTCGAGACTCTCCTTTGTTGAGAATTATGTATGTAAATATGTAAGTTATGACAGTAGAGCTCTCAGATTTGTGATAAATGTGGTCATAGTAATAACATACGTCCTTTTTTTGAGATAAAGGTCAGTTGTGGAGAAAATTGTGGCCTTTGGATGATGCAAAGGAGGAGGATTTTGATGTAACTTAGAGTCTTTGTTGAAGTCTTCAGAAAATTAATTTAGTTACATATTGACAACAACAGTCAAAGAGCTGTTGTGTAACAGCTGTTGCATATTCATCAATAATTACTCTATAATTTCCGAATTTCCCCAACGACTGTAATTTTCATTACTGTTACAGCGTATCGAACTGACATACATTTAGGCTTCCTCGGGCTGCAGCTTCCCTATTCTTGTGAGATGAAGCAGTACTTGTATTATAACTCCCATATATCTGCTTCCAAATAGCTGCAAAGTCTGGTGAACAAAAGCAAGAGAAAAAATTTAAACTTACAAGTAGCGGTTGGACACGAGATAACAGAAAGTAAATGAAGAGAATAAATACGAGTGTAGAATGCCGTGTACAAAACATAAACAAATCACAATGCAGCGGTACACTTAGAGCTTTATAATACTTTCTTTTTATTTCCATTGCATTGTTATAACTTGAGTTGCACTCATTAGGCTTAGCAGAGAGATAAAGGCATTATGTGTGGCATACAGCATACAGCAGCAGTGGCTGCACAAAAGCCACTTACATGCTCACTGCAAGCATGTAACACCCTACAAAGCTCTTCACACCCGGTTCTTACGTAATGTGTCACAAATCCAGTGTTCCACAAAAATGTGTGTGTGTGTGTGTGTGTGTGTGTGTGTGTGTGTGTGTGTGTGTGTGTGTGTGTGTGTGTGTGTGTGTGTGTGTGTGTGTAGGTGGGGGTATAAGTACATAGCTGTGTCATAATGTCCTACAGTTTAAGTAAAATTATATACAAGTATGCCTTATTAGTTATCAGCAGCTACACTAATTGTGGGGTAGGTTCCAAAATGGTCCTCTTCCTTTTGCAGAGGATGATTTGTAAACATAGTGTTGTTCTTGATCCCCTGACTTTTCATCTTAAGCCATCATCTCGTCAAAATTTAATGCTACTTAAATATTTGATTATTTGTAGCACAGTGAATATAGTTTTACAATTTTATATACCTCTGCCTTAACTGTGACACCTCTAGCTTTTGAGGCTTTTCAGTGTCTGTGAGTGTGTGTGCGCGTGCGTGTTTGGCACTCTAAAGCAAGGCGATTTATTAGCAATTCACTCAGATGCATTATCTTACATTTGAATGAATCTCAAAGGGCCTTTCTGCTATCACCAGTTTTTGCTTTGGTCTATTATGGATTACATGGTTGAATAATGCAATGTCAGGCTGGAAAGGAATATATTGAAAAAGAATCTCGATTATAGCTTTGCAACAACAAACACTGGTAGATTTTAAAGTAAAAAGTTCAAGTGACACTCATATAGAAACATAAATATTTTCTGGATGTCTTTGACATATAGGAGGATTCATTCATTCATTCACTTTTTTGTGTCTACTGTAGTAAGACGCTTACAGTGCTGTGAAAAAAATACTTTTTCCCCATTTAAAAAAGTTTTTTAAGGATTATTTCATTCCCTCAGAGAGGGCATGATGGCATGACAAAGTTAAGTAAGGTGAAGTAAGCCGAAAGTTCTCAAAAAGCACCATATCGCCTGACAACCTAGAGAATCAGCTGAGAAACAAAGTTTATTGACATCTTTCAGTCTTGAAAGGGTTACAAAGCCATTTCTCAGGCTTTGAGACTCCAGTGAACCACAGTGAGAGCCATTATCCACAAATGGAGAAAACGCAGAGAAGTGGCGAGCCTTCCCAGGAGTGGCTGACCTACTAAACTTAAACAACATCTGAAAAACCGCAGGCATCAGTTAAAGTCAGAGCTCATGGTTCAACAGTAAGAAAGACACTGGGCAAAAATGGCATTCAAGGGAGAAGTCCATGGAGAAACCCACCCAACTTGATTTAAATCTGGTTGCCATTTAATGACATTAAACAGGCCATAAAGGCTTGAAATCTCCCCAGCTTGGCTAAATTAAAACGATTCTGCAGAGAAGAGTGGGTCAAAGTCCCACTCTTCAACTACGACTGGCAACTAGGCCAAAGTCCTAGTTGCCAGTTCTCGCTGCCAATTGCCCCCCATACCATTAGGTTTGGTGGGCAATTACGTTTTCTCTTTGGACCAGGTAGGTTTGGATAACTTTTATTGTTCAACATATTTAAATGGCCAGAAACAGACCCACGTGAAAACGAACATTCCCCTTTTTCTTCCTCTTCTCCATTTTTTTAGTACCTAAACAGATGTTCAGATTTGCACCCTGCTCTAATATCAGCAGAGACTAAGCAAAGCCACTGCTTGAGTAGCACAAACTCGAGCTCTTAAACTCCAAATGTTTAGCTGTGGTCGGCCATTGTTAATTCTTTGGAGCAGCTTTTGCTATTAAAATGTCTTGACTAAAAGCAAAGCATGCCCAGTTATCTGATGTTGCCAACAAGAGAAGGGACTCCGTTTCAAAAACTGAAGACTTGATGGGTTATTTATACACAACAGCATTCAAATCCTTAGTGTTCGAAATAAATAGCCGCCACTGTCAAGATCTGTGGCTGCAGATTGTGTGGAGCAGTGAGACGACCCGAATGCAGATGAACAGAGAACCTAAACTGTGAAATACTAAAAAACCATGAACGCATGAAGGGAAGACGAGCAGAGACTCTGACCAGGGACAAGGGGAGACTGAGACAATATATACACAAGAGGAAGATTAGGTGAGTGGAGACAGCTGGGAAACACAGCAGGAACAAATTAGACATAATGAGGTAAGGGAAGCAAAGTGAACATAATACACAAGAAATAAGAGACTATCAAAGTAAAACAGGAAACCCAACAAACACAGAGAACTCAAAAATGTGGATACTTTACAAAACTCAACACTTCAAACACAAAAACAATGAGGCAAGACGCAGACCACGACAGACCTACCAGTGTGTTTTTTGCTTGTATGGTTGCAGGCAAGACCTAAGTCATTGTAATCATAAAGTGTTATCAGTCAGAAAGTGTGAAAACTTTAAGACTAATCTGGAACCAGTAATCAAAGACTGGTGTGGATTACTGTGGTTTCATGTCGCCTTTTGTGCTACAGTGCAGCCTAAACCCAGGTGGCTTTCTTGTCAGCCTTTTACCTCAAAGAAAATTATAGTTTTCTCTTTATAATATTGTAAGGTACTTAGAATGTAAAATGCCCTGAGGTGGCTGTTGTTGTGAATTTGAGCTATATAAATGAAACTGAATCGAACTGTCTTGAATTGTATTAAAGTAAACTGAATTTTCTGTGCTGTGCTCACATACTGTATTTTATTACAGCTGAATTCCCAGTAGGGCTGTTCTCATTGCAAGAGTTTCTGTTTCTGTTGTCAAACAATCGAATGGCTAAGAGAATGTGACATAAACGTGGATGATTACGACTAGTTGTTATCCTAGACACTTTCAGCCTGCTACTGTAAACTGCTAAAATGCTGATTTAATAAACCATGACATCATCTGACCAGATCGACTATTTTATTTGTAAAATTATTGCTTGGAAGGGACAGAATGTGGTCAAGTGTGTCAGCTGTGCCGCATTAGCTCATCCTCTCGGTCACTCAGTCCTCTCTTTCTGAAAGTGGTAAGGGAAGCTGCAACAGTGAGTCTGCACATTTGGAGCAGGCGTTAACACCTTGCCCACACTTCAGGGGAAAGTAATTTGTGCTTTTCCATCGACTTTGCATTGCATAAAGCTACATCCTTGTTAGAAAGCTACATTATCAGCAGGGATGAGCGCCCAGAACTAAGGTCTCTGGCACACAGACCTAGTCACTAGAGAAAATGTGTATTCCCTGACCAGTTGGCAAGTGTTTGCTGGCAGTTGCTTTCTTTCTCCAGGTAAAATCAGTTGCATAGAAGGTACAACACCAAAAATCTCCTTGTGGTTTCTCTGATTAGACTACTAGTTTGCCACTGTTGCCCGTAGCTGGCATTAAAGATGCTGACTTGACCGCAAACCCTTTCTAACTAACCACCACTGGGTAAAAATGTGACGGTAATGGAGATCGTTTGCCTCCAGAGAAAATTTATGCTTTACTTGAAACCATTTCAGAAACAATTTCACTTTGTTTCACTCTTCACCGTTTCACAACGGAGAATAATTGGCAAGCGTTTGCAGGGACGTCAGTGTCTTTCATACAAACTATGCAACCAAGACGATCGCAAGGAGATTTTCGGTGCAGTTTTATCTTTGCAATCATTTTCACCTAGCAACAGCCTGCAGCTTTTAGCAACCACTAACCAACTGGAAAGGGAATACTCATTTTTCTCTTGTGACCAGTGGTTGCCAATCAGTCTCTTGGCCTGTGTAAGTGAGGCCTAAATTATTATGACCTGCTGAACTGGAAAAATGAGCCTTTAATGAAAGAAATTTGGATGCTGGCAAAATGATGTGATTCATGAACAGGAGGAAAATATGAACCAAGATCCTGAAACTCGAAAGCCTAAGCCTACATATAAGTCAGGTATCTAGATGGCACATGATGTATTTCTTCTTCCTTAAAAGGTGCTTGTAGTAATGTCAAAGATATATGATTCAAAAAGCCAGAAGCAGCTTAATTATGTTTGCAAATGATTTCGCACGGTGTTTTAAACAGTCGTGTAAAATGAAAGATCTGTTCAGAATGATCTGATCTTCACATAAAACTTGTAATGCACATTCTGGAAACGAGTGACTCTTGCAGTAACTTGCACAATACACTACGCCCACCTTAAATCTTGCACTAATTCAGGACCGTGGCAGTATGAAAATATTCATTCACCTCTGTAATGGTCCCATTGCTGTTAGGATTAATTTACTCCACTCAGGATTGTGAATTTGAGAAACTGCAGCTGTTTATTTTCAGTTAATGACATTCATGCTGGTGATGCATCGTAATGTGCCACCCACTAGGGCTCTATAAAACCGTTCACTGCTCAGTATAACCCATAAACAAATAATAAGATAGCAAAAAAGCCTCGCTAATAGAACAATACAAATTTGTGAACACCTCACAAATATGATATATAATAAATACAATTCTTTTAAATGGAAAGCACACACATAAACATATATATTTTGTGCTGATTTCTTCAGTTGTAAACATCATGTACACCTGCTTTTATAGGCAGAAGTGTGTTTTCTATACACTCAAAATCAGTCTATTTTATTTTTATCCAACATGTCTTTCTTTTAAAAATTACACACTGCCTTGTTATAGCTTATTTTGGGGCAGTGACCATCACATACAATCTCTGTGTCTGCTGCAGGCTGTTAACAATTCGCAACAGTGTTCTGATAGTTAAGTCTCATCTCTAAACTGACCAATGGGATCGTCTCCCATAAATTCTGTATGTCATATATTTGAAATTCCCTCTGAACAGCCGTGGTTTACAGACAGATTAAGTGAACTGCCTCCTTCAAATCCTTGCCAAGAGGGATTCCACTGTTTGAAGTGGTCAGGCTGTACAAGGATCTTGACCTTTTCTCGGCTGCCTCTAGCCGTCAGTCGGCTGTACTAACACAGCATTCACACAGTAAGTGCTGGTTGGAATGACAAGCTCCAAACTCAACTCACTTCAAATATGAAAAGCAAAGTCGTAGGTTTTTTTTTTTTTTGGCTCTTGTAACTATCGTGCCACAAAGTAATTACACGGTCTGGGAACACCGGGAACATTGTCTTTACAAAGATGTCTGAAAAGCAGGAGGTCAGAAGAACAAACCTCCAGTGTGGACAAAGTAGGTTATAAAAGAAAACAGATCAACAGAAAAATTATTACCCATAAGTATCCACTGCTGTCGCTGAGGAGATAGAGCGGGTCGACCACTAATTGGAATGCTGATGATTCGATCCCCAGCTCCTCTAGCCTGGATGTCAGAGTGTCCTTGGGCAAAGATACCTAACCCCAAAACGCTCTCAGTGCAATAGTATTTGGAGTATGTGTGATAGTTACAAAGTGCTTTAAAGCATAGAAGCACTTTGAGTGCTCGGAGTAGAAAAATGCTACTTAAGTACCAGTCCATTTACCATACTGCAGTTATACGCACATGAACGCTTTAATTTTTCTGAGCTATGGGGAATTGTTGGCTACCTTTTGCTTACAGTCTATTTTATTTCTTCCAAATGAACTGGTTTATATGAGCAAAATCACATCAGTATGGACATATAATATGATTTAAACTTGCAGAACTTGGTTGCTTCTTGGTTTCTTCACATTACAAAGGTGACTTGTTAATCATGTATTTGGGGCATTTAGAGCGCATACTGTTGAATTTCTGCATTTCCATCACTAAAAGCACTCTGGAGCGATTGCTGCTCATCATTTATAGCCACTCCTATATTAAAGTGGATTTATAATGCGTTATAGTCTTTAGAGAGTTTGTGCAAATGGCTAAAATTGATGTTTTCTACGTTAAATGTTACTAATTTCATACTGTGTCAAAAACCATTTACTTTGTTTCTTTGTCTTCTCCTTTATGTAAGTTGGGCTGTTCTGGTGCTTTTTTCAAACTTGAGTTTGAAGATCATTTAAGTAACCGTGCGACATGACGAATGTGTAAACACACTGCATAAGTAGTCCCTTAGGGCCACTTGTAAAAGATGCAAAAAACATAAATAAATGACTGAATTTGCCTAATTTCGTCCAGTAACTTAATAACAGGCAGTCGTGGGGGGCTGTTCTTTGGACTCACCACCTCATCATTTTCACGATGGTACTCGAGCTGGTCTTAATAACCCACTCCAGAGCCTTTTGGTCTTGGGTCATGCACTTTTCATGTTCTAGCATTTGCAGCTGGAGGGATTTAAACTGCAGTAACAAACACAAATTATGGACCAAGCATCACTAAAACACAGAAACCTCCCACTGCTGTCTTGTGTTATGACTGTGTAGATTCTTAATCTATCTAAAAATGCATGAACAGTCTCTGATTTCCTATTTCACTAGCTGGGCCCTCGTCCTGATTTTATGTTTGGGAGCGTTTTAGCAGGTAAAGGTGAATGGCTTGGACATGAATTGAGCTGCAGTTTGGGGAAGGCCTCGAAGGGGATTGGCGGCGGCTACTGGGCCTGGCAGATCCCCATGTACTAAATATAACTGAAGAAGATAAAGAATTGAAAAGGCAGGGGAGGGTGGTGCACGTAAACAAGAATGATCAGCTTGCAGAACTGGGGGAACTTATATAGATGACAGCCGGAAGGAGCGTGTGTAGAGGCGTGGTCCCGCTCCTGAAATTCCGATACATAATCTCCAATTCTTACTTTTATTTTCCTATAATCCATTCATCCATTTTAAATGCCTATTCAGTAGTTTTTAATACAACAGGTCAATACCCAGAAGATGGCTAAGTAGAGGAAAAACCTTTAGTTTAAGCTAACTTGGTTGGCTCTTTTTCGTCTCTTCTGGTACGATCACGCCGTCTGCAGCTATGTTTGTCTGGCTGCTGGTCTGAGAGTAGAGGAGAAAGAATGTCTGAAAGTCTTCTTGTCTTAATCCAATTTCTGTGCTTCTTTTTCCAACATTGATTAATGTATTTCTGTCATCAGTGATAATAAATAATATGTGTTTCAGTAAAATGAGGCAAAAAGTAGCACTTCAAGCAGAAAAAATGAAAATGTCTGCATATCTGCGTGCACCACCATCACCAAGGTGAACAATGAGCTGTTATATTTGTTTGAACATGGATGTGCCTCTATTTCTTGTCCTGCTGAGCATTTTCTTTTTTGCATTTTTACTTGTGACAGGAGAAAAAAAAGCTATTAGAAAGTACATTCCATTTATCGTTTAAACATGGCAGTCCTCACAGTACGTACAAAGACCAAACCTAACCCGAGACTGCTCTGCAGTACTTCCTTGAGCACCATTAGCGTCTGTGATCTGTACTGATTATGGTCGTAAAGAATGACCTCAGAGCTGATATTGCTGTACTTATACACATGTTCAGAAATCATCTCTGTGCATTCAACACAGAGCCTCATAATCAATCGTGCTCATGCACATCAGTGGAAACATGTAATCAGACAGGACCGCCCGCATCGAGCAAGTGCAAAACACGAACACGGTCACTCTTTCTGCGCCTCGCACAAAAGCACACTCTCCCACACGCATATTGTATGGGCCAGTGCACAAAGATTTGTCATTTTATCAGCAGGAACCCCACCAAGAAAATAGAAGAAAATGATTGTATGCTGTTCACTAAGCATGTACTCAGGTACACACAGCCCTTCTGAATGTCAAAGGGAAATTAATATCTCTCGATTGGTTGCGGTGATCGCAAGCTGCGCTGAGAGCGTCACGGCACACAAATGTTAAATATATATAACTATATATATAAAATGTACTGTGTTGTATAAGATTACTGTACGTTGCGTCATGTTCCTGACTAAAACAAGGCATTAATAAATGCATATTTAATACCGGGGCTGATAAAAAATGCAACAGCAGTACTATTACTACTAATATCACCACAGGGAGAGCTGATATGTGGAAAAAAAGATACATTGACAGACTGATTCTTGGATTAATATTTGATCTTTTCAGCAACCTTTTTATCTTTCAATCCCGTATACAAGTGTCATTATGTACAGAACAAAATCTACAAACCGACTCTCAGAGAGTGAATCAAAGAACATATCCAAGATCATTTTCCAATGCATTTTGATATCTGCATTACAGTGGGTTTAATTTTCCGTTGGTAATCTTCATCACTGTCATGGTGGCCATCGCTGTGACCTAACTTAATATGCATACAATTCTTTCCGAATCACATGGAAATATGCAGCTGTTAGCCTCGGCAAATGGAACATGACATTTTTTTCCCTCTTCCGTGGCAGTATTAGTGAATTTGGGCCTGAGGCTAGCTTTGCACAGTGAAGTGTGGAGTGTCATTGTCTGACAACTTTAATCTAGGATTGGCTGCTCTGACTTTTTGACATGGATAGCCACGGGCTTAAATCTTGTCCCCTCTCAGTGCCATGGGCCAAATATGTTGCTGGCTATTGACAAAGCAGCAAATGTTAGATGTGTATGTTACTTAGTTCATGCTAGAGCTTAAAAGACACATTCCAACTATTTTAAATATATCTGTTTGCATTTGTCATAGCATAAAAAGTATTTATAGACCTCTCTAGACCTTCTGGATAGTCACTGGTGTGATTTAATTTCTGTATGCTCTGCTGTTGTTGCTAAGATTTACCTGCTTATACTAGTTAACCCTGTGGAGCTATTAATATGCAGTTAAAACACAACTACTGTGGTGGAATCTGTAATGTTTGAAGATTATTCAGGTAACAAGTAACCTGGGAATACATCAGAATACATCAAGGAGTTTTTTAGTTCATGTAGTCATGATCAGGTGATTTGCCCTGCAGTCAAAATATTTTTTCTCCATCTTTTCTTACTTGCCCTCCTTTAAAAAAAGGACAAGCAATGGAAAAACATAAGTGTGGCCCATATTGAATTTGAAGTTTTTTCCTAGAGTGCTGATTAAAGGATGAAGTCTCTGTGTCCAAGCTGTACTTTGATAACCTCTGAAAAGGCACAGGGAAAATTTCCTGCATGTCCTCCCAGTAATTTTGAGGTTATCTCATGGTGTTCTTTTTTTCTCATTCCTCCTCTTCCACATTTTCTCCATCCATTTATAATACATTGACACGTTGAGGAAACACTCTTAGATGGTACAGAGGACAGATGACGTGACACTGATTTATTGTTCAGATTTCATATAGCAGCTCTGCATACTTGTGGTGTTTCAAGCTTTGGCTGAAAGTATAGTTATTGCTCAGACTACACATGCAGTAGTATCCAAAAGCTACAGGTTTGACTTCTCTAATGAAACTGAGAAATAAAATAGCACAGACATTCATCAATACACATCCAAATGCATTACCCTATATATTCCTTCCACTGCACAGACATCACTTCTACCACAATCTTTTCTAGAAACAACACTATACTCCAAATGTACTCCAAATAATTATGTATCTCCCACATTTTCAACATTAGTTAGCCGATAGAGCCAGGGGGCGGGTAGTGGGTCAGTACAAATATTTGTGTTAATGCCCAGTTCAGCACACAGTGGTCTAATACATTATCCAGTGTCCCAGTACCACATATTTGCCCTCCCAACTTGTCACATTTAGTAATTCTTGGTCAGGACCAGGATTGATCATATTTTGACACACTGGAGACCCTTTCACCAGTGCAGGTTGTGCTCTGGTATAGCTTACAGGTTGCATAAATCTACAAAATACTCCCTTTGTACAAAATCTGTATTATGGCTCAGTCACACTTGGTTAAAAATAGGACGCCAACCTCCTTACGACCAGGAAAAATCAATGGTCTCCCAGTGATTGCACTGGATCTTTTTTTTTTGTTTTACATGCTGCAAATGATTGCATGCAGTTGCCGTAACTAACTTGTCTCTCACAGCCTGTGGGCGACCACTTTTGATTGCAAGGTGATTGCACAGGCTACCTTTCTCTGCACAATTACAGTTCAACTCAGACTGACTGCAGTCACTCTCAGACAGATTGCAATCACATTGCAATCAATCAGAGTCTGTGCTACTGAGCACAATTTGCCCATGATGCATCTCTTTCAGTATGAGACTCAAAAAACTGGTTGCAACTGTTTGTTTTCTGGTTATGAAATGATAATAATACTTTCACTGTATAATTTCTGTAATTACCAGCTTGACCCCATTCAACCACAAACTGACTGATAGCAGATTGACTCTGTCTTACTGCCTTTCATCACAATGATTGGTCACTGCCAACGAGTCAAATTCATTGCATATTGTCACAGTCATTTTTGGTCTTCTGTGGTTTCTGATCTGTGTTTTCCCTGTCGTGACACCAGCATTTGTAGCAGACATTGTGAGCATTAATCACAGTCTTGCTTTTTGACTTTTACGCTTTACAGTGGCAGAAAAAAAGATAATGTTTTGGATTCAAAATGCCTCTTTTCACAACATTAAACACATAACCACAGCTTCTCGCCATTTTACTGCAGCAACAGTGATGACACCAGCTAAAACACATTTGCCTCTGACTTCAGACACTGGCAGACTCTATCTCAGACACTGAGTGGTGTCTCTTGAAGTCTTTAGGAATGCTCTTTACATTTAAAATTACACAAAATGGGTACAGAGTGCATTTATCGCCAGTATGTGATGAGCCAGCAGTGAAATTGCCCTCCTCAGTAATGCTGAAGCTGAAATTAAAGTTGCTTTTCTCAGATATTTAAAGTTTTCATTTAAAATATTACTCTTAAGCAGCCTCTTGAAATATTTAATCATTTAGGAATGCACCAAAGGGATATTTAAGTAATTTCCATCAGTCCCCAAGAGAAAGGTACATTGTTAAATGAAGCAGAATAAAGCTCATTTATATTTTTCATTCCAAAAAGTTAAGTTGATTTTTTGTTATTTTGTAATTATTAAAAGTCATTATCTTTTGGATGTAAAGGATAGCAGTCAACAAAAATCTCCCATACAGTATTTCATCATTGTCAGTGAGCTCTCCAGTCATTATTATATGCTTTCCTATAATCATATTATACTTTCCAGCAGCTGCTGCAGACTGTGAAGCCTGAGAATATCAGGTCAATAAAGCAGTGATTTATGCCCATACAGTGGCAGTTCCCTGGTCTAGATTCATGCAGATTATTCTACTATTCCGAGTATATGTCATATATTGCATTGGAAATAGGAAAGATGTGCACTCGTAAGCTTTGCTGAATACTAACACAGCTGTGAGACTGACCAAGAAATGAGCCTTCCAACTTTCCCATGGCGCCTCTCAACTGCTTACTGCTAACCTGTGTTTGACTTCTCTCTGCTGTTTGCTCGGGTTCTGCCGTTACACTGTTGGTCTCTTCATCTGTCCGGCGGTCAATTGGATGGCAATAGTGCTTTTGTATTTGTGTCTAAACGCACGGGCTCCTTTTTTAATGGAAAAGGCAAATTAAGTGATAGATTTAAACATTTGGAGGAAATGCATTAAGTGTAGCTCAGGCTAGCAATTACATATCACTCCCACCATGTCTGATGTGCCATTATCATAATGTCTGTTTCAGTTATGAGAGTTGATCTCCTACTGTTGTCATACTGTGCTGCAGGACTGTCAGTGGTAGCTAAATGCACCTCGCTAAAAGCTTCAGTGTGAGACTTTTGTTTGAAGGCAGGGTATCATTAGTCCTTTACTCCTACCCCTCACTTGGTAATCGTGATGCTGCAACACTTGTCACACTTCTTGATGAGTTATCACACATCAAAAAGGGCTTAGGGGCACATTATATAAATCCTTCACAGGTACTGAAGAAGCACACGGCCAATCTGCATATTTATTCCAGGATCACCTGAAGATACTCTGATGCATATGTCACGGTGACATCCAAACAGCTGTTTTAGGCTCAAACGGGTGACACGGTTATGATAGAATGATCAAAACAGACGGACATTTTTTTTTTCGTTTCACACAGAAGTAAATACTTTTCACAGGACAAATCACTTCAAGTTAGGACTCAGAAGAGCAGGGAAGCAGAAAACTTTAAGCACCTGAGAATAACTTATAGATTTGAAAGTTGTTGTTATTTCTCCTTGGTTCTTCACGGTGACCTTCTGACACACTTCCCTCTCTAAACATTTGAGCAAAAAAGAAAAAAAACGTCACGTTCTAGATTTTTACAGCCGTTGTCCACTCCAATGTCAGGACTACTTTTCTAAAGCTCCTCTGGCGGTGTCGTAGGTGGCTGTGGCACATGGTTGTTGTTGGCCATTAATTAGTGTAAAGCTCCTCCACCTCCCTGCACCGTTTTCCAGCATGTCAGACTTGTTTATTTTGCACAACAGGAACAATTAAGCAGCTGACAAGACAGCCACCGTTTGAAGTCCTTCCTGCTACTTCCAGTGACTTACAACGCAAGTTAGCAGGCACCTTGCAGCACCCTGCTGCTGCCTTGTAACCTTCAGCGGATGTCTTGAAATGCATTTTGTAGTACGCAAGTAGTAGTAGTATTATCATAACCAGATGCCCACCCTACCACCCACCTCTGCAACATCTTTGAAAAATGAGGTTCGGTCTTGAATATTAAAGACAGTGCGGTTCATTTATTTAGGGCTGCGTTCAGGCCACCGAGGGATGCTGATTTGAATCTCGTTTGTTAAGCTGTCTATCCTTATCTGTCAGCATCAGAGGATGCAATTTCTCTCTTCCCACCTCATCCTCCTTGTCTTCTAAATGGCAGGGATATTTAGAGGTGCTTGACAACTGAGGCATGCAAATTAGCAGTTGATGTTTCCTGTGTTCTTTTAGTTTCCTTCACTGTTCACCCCCCCCTCTCCACCCCTGAGTCGGCCCTTTTAGCCTAACTGAGAAGATATATTCGCGATTCTATTTTCATCACCATGTAGGAGGGAAGTATGGGCTGGTGGTGGTGATGGTGGTGGTGGGGGGGTTTCAAACACTTTATCCATAGTTTCTCGAACTGCAATCAGGGTAATGGCAAAACAGCAGCCTCCTTTGTATGGCTCGTAATGGAGGAGCAACAATAGCGACGTTCATTTATTCGTGCATTTTACATTTGTTTAGCCCCGCATACCGATGTGATGTATTCATATACAGCAGCAACTTAGCACATTATCAGCAGCTCTCATTTTGAATTAAGCATAAATTCAATAATTATAAAAATAATTTACTAGAAACTCCCAACCCCATTAGGAAGTTGTAGCCTCTTATTAAACTGTTTATAATAGCTGTCATATTTATTAGGTGCGATGCTGCTGCAGTGTGATCCTTCATTAAATTAAATTAAAACTAATCAAAAGCAGCATTGGCCAGCAGAGACTGGTGATGATGGTCTCAGATTGCACAATATCAGGCTGAAAATAGTCCGGTCTGACATATGTTGGGCGTCAGGCTTGACAGTTTATTGTTTTATCTGCTCTAGTGTGTCCCAGTGGAAGAAAACCATGCATCTTGTATCCTTGCTGACACTCAGGTGATGTGCACCATGCCAACACGAATTCAGATATTCTGTGGAACGGTATAGATAACGGAGTAATGTCTAAGGAGATGTATGCAGTGCCGTATAGCAGCAAATGTTCCACGCATGCACACCATCTGCACTGTGAATCTATAAGTAAACATTGATCAGTTATTGCACTTTCCCCAAAGGCCTTCAATCATGGCGTGTCTGCACTGAGTTCATCTGAGTTCACCAGTGTACAGTAGCAACTTTACAAAGAGGCTACCCACAGCTACTCTGCAGAAAGATGCATGAAGTATTTATTGTTCTGTCCTTAACCGTGTCAGCACAGAAAAAGTTTGGGCCGTGTTTTTTCAGTCTTACATCTCCTGTGTGTCTGATATATATATATTTATTAAAAAAGGCCTCACACCTCTGTTCCAGCAGAGTGCAGGTAACGTTTGAGGTGCAGGCTTCAAGCTTGTCACTCCCCACACATATATGACATATAGCAATTTGAGAGTAATGAGTAAATAACCACCCGGTTACAGGTGGATTCTGTTGGCATAGAGGGGTCAAAAACAGGAGACAAAAATTCAGTGTATGTCAGTTTTGCAGTTTCAATATAAACCACCATATAAGAGGGTGTGTTGGGTATATGATGTGAAAGGAGTGGGTGTGTATTAAACAGTGCAGTTCGAGTTGAACTAACTGAACTACCTCACAGGCTTCACTTCATTTTTCTACTCCATTTTCTACTTTTGCACAAGTACTACATTTGGCTTCGAGCACTTCCAAAATGCAGGTGACCTACAGTCAACACTCTGCCTTAATGCCCCTTGTATAAACACAGAGATGGAGTCATCAACACTCGCTGCTGCTCATGATATGCTTCCTACTGTATAGATCCAGTGTTTGTGGTCTTGTTATAAAGGAAGGGGTGTAGATGTAATGCCTTCGAGTGTCCTGAAGGCTTTTTCGCTCAGTCTCAATGAAAGGCCATCATTAAACTTTCAAAGGTAACCAAGCTGGAAAAGTCAACCAAATTTTGAGCAGAAGGTTTGGTCTTTGTGCTAAGTAAGGTGCGGTTGCACTTACCTTTAATACACATCATGCTGCTCACTGTCCAACAAGACAATTTTTCATTTGTCTTGTTGGCCACATTCCTATTCTCACAAGCTGATGACTTTAGTCATGGTGTTTGAATGGGTAAACAGGTTGATAGCCATGTGTAACAACAGAATAATACAGTTAATAAGACTAAAGCTAAATATACCTATAAACTGGTCACCACAGGCCCGTAATCCATCAGGCCCTTGTACTTGGTCAAGCCCAGTTGGCTTCTGTATTGTCCTTTGCAAACCAGGCAAAGAAGCTGCTGAGATTTTCAGCCAGCCTTGCATTGTTGCTGGTGGTTTCAGGCTGTAAATTTCTGCTTTACTATTGATAGACTGTAATGAACTGGAACTCTGTCTCCGTCTGCTGTGGATGGGAGTTGAAATTGAATATGTACTCTGTCTGAAGTTTGTGGTTATAGCCCTTATGTGCTTCTTTAAGTTGCCTTTAGCTATACTGCCAGTTATAGCTGGCTCAAAGCCACAATGCATAATGGAGATATGCAGGATATACACCACATGAACAAAGCCATCTCCACATTACATCTACAAGAGCTTCTCAGCAATGGAAACCCATCTCATGAAGCTGTGGTGCACAGTTTTTGTGCTGTGCTTAGTACCAGCAGAGTTTTGTCAACTTTTACACACTATATACTTCAGCACTCAGCAACCCCACTCTGTAACTTTACATGGTTGGCCTCTTAATTGCTGAGCTATCTAAATGCTTCCACTTTGCAATAATACCACTTACAGTTGATCGTGGAATATGTAAGAGGTGACTCGTAGCTGTGCTGGGATCCTGTTACGACACTCAAATTCAGTGTTTGATTTTGTACACTTGTAGGGATTGGACTGAAAACAGCTGAATCCAAAGATTAAGAGCTGTGGCCCAGTATTTTTGTCTATACAGCATAGATAAAATGTTTGATCATTACCTTGCTTTTTGCCACTTCCCAGTTTTAATCAGAGGCATTTTTTAAAAATTCACGACTGATATTTATAAACCGCATCATACTTGCTTGGAGGTGTTGCATGAACCCTGTACAGTGGTGACAGCAAAGCCTGTATGTGGAGTTAGAAATAAAATCCCTTAACGTAGGTAGGAGACAGCAGCTGCAATTAAATCTGTGAATCTATGTTTTCAGATGCACTGCTGTCTTTTAAGGGCTTTAAGTTTAACAATTGCATATTTACTGTAACTGGATATTGTAATGCAAGAAATGACATTCGGGGGGAAGCAAAAATGTTGTCAGAGATTATTCACTATCAACATTTTTTTCCCATTTGCCAGATGTCTTAATTAAAAACATTTCCTCATTATGCTAATGAAAAACTAATTTGATTACAATTATGCTTCCTTAAAAATGCAGCTACTGTTGCAGTACAATGTAATTTCTAGGAAACAGGTTTGATAAAATTACATTAACGTGTGCTCCTGCAGACCCTTCCACACCTGTACCTGACAGCGCTTTATTCTCTTACAGAAACATGACTATCATATTGAAAAAGTTAGTTATCCGTTTTCCTAATTTGTTGACTTCTTCTGTATTTTGACTTCCTGTTATTGTTTGTCCATGGTTCCATTTAGCCTGAAGCGTCCAGTCATGTGTGTGTGTGTTTGTATCTCACCAAATAAAAATATTGCGGGGATGAACATAACTAGCACCCACCACTGACAAGCTGCCAAGTGTTGGTTTTGTAGTAATCATTTAGAAATAAACCAAAGCCACTCAAGGTCCACCATCAGCCACAACAATAGATGCTACCCCACAGCAAAGTCTGGGACATTATTACTGTAGTTTTTCAAACCAAGTAGCTACAAAGAATCCATTTTTCATTCTTCAGGCAGAGATATTGCTTGTGAAACAAGGAAGCGCAGAAGTCTAACTGGCTACTGATGACCAATGACGGCTGTGACCAATTTTTCACAGCCCGTGGGCTTGCTGAGCGGTTTCCCAGCTTTCTCAGTTCTGTTTATTGGACACATATTAAACTGGCTTGGTCCACCACCTGCTGAATATTGACTCATTAAATATTGCATTACACTAAAACAGTTGGTCAAAAAAAGTAGAATTACATATCATCTGTTCGATATTTGAAGATCTATATCTATAGCTATATATATACATATGCTAACGTCATTTCTGTGTCTGTATCTTTGTTTTGTCCAGTGGTGAGTCAGAACCTGGTGACAGATAACGTGACCGTGGTGGAGGGAGAGATGGCGATCATCAGCTGTCGGGTGAAGAACAATGACGACTCCGTTATCCAGCTGCTCAACCCCAACAGACAGACAATCTACTTCAGAGACATGAGGCGTGAGTGTTGTACAACCTTGAATGACTTCACTGCCATTCTTTATTAATTAGCCTATATTTTTGTGTGTTTGAGTGTGTTGATGTAAGAAAGTAAATAGACTTTTTTTGTGAAAGAAAATCAATTAGTGAAGCAGCTGATGCCTATTTCAGTTTAAAATGTCAGCGTTTTTACATTACAATGCGACGTGCCAAAGAGAGTTGTCCGTTCAGATAATGAGATACCAACATGAATTTAACGGGCTGATTGGACTTTATTGTTGCTAAGTATTCAAGCATTGGGTAGGATCAGGCTTTTAGTTTTTATAGGGTAGTGCAGTGGAGATTTTAGATATTTAATAACTTACCTTTCTTTCCATTTTGTTTGAGCTAGCCGATTAGCCCTCGTGATTACAACTAAATCCGGCAAGACATGGAAGAATTTTTTTTACACAACTTTTCCATGAAAATAAAGGATTTTTAGTTTTATTTTGAAAAGGGAGGGCCTTTTGGGAGTTTTTTTGAGCCTATACGTGTCACTTCCAAACACTACCTCAAACAGAAGTGGGTCGAAATCCAGGAAGCGCTCCTTCTCAAAAATAATTAAAGCTAGCTTAAACTTGTTGGCAGATAATTTCAGCAGTAGTGTTAGACTTAGTTGTGTGTTTTTACTGAGGAAATAGAGATGCTAGGAGACAATCTTGTGTATTTTGCGGTGTCGTATTGGAATGATGCAACAGCAGAAATATGAGGCTACAGGCAGGAGACAGTCTGTGGTGTAACGATAAAAGGCATGGAGCTACAAAAAATTTCTCCAAACCTCAAAGTGATGGAGGTATTAAGACAAGTGTAGTCATAGCAAAGTAAATGACTAAGTCAGGTTGTCCATTTAAAGAGAGCATTTATAAAACAGCAGTATTTTACATTTTCTATGTGCATCAGATTTCATGCCAGAAGACTAGGGTGTATGACGCATGGGAAAATCAAAGATCATTCATGTTCTGCATGACTAAGATATACCATGCTTAGACAGCTTCTTGGTTTATATTTATTTTGGAAGCCTTTATGTGGAACATACAATACAACAATATTATTAAGGTATTTTTTTATTTTTCAGAAAATTAAACAATATAAAAATAAATCACATATGTTTGACCCTCAAAGTGATCCCCCTTCCCCACTGTGGACCTCAGTGAAATTGAGTTCAGCACCCCTCCTTTAAACATTCCCACTGCTGTGGGAAAAAGTCAGTGAACCTTCAGATTTAATAACTGGTCAAACCTCCTTTGAGAAGGAAACACCTCAAAAAAGTGTTTCCCATGGCAGCAGATCAGGCCTATACAAAGTTCAGGAACAATTCTTCTTCTGCTGTAGGATGTTTCGTGTGACTGGCTCTCTGGATTTCTGGCCTCTGACTGTGTTAGACTCATTGACTACTCCCCGAAAAACATTTTCTTTCTATATTAGATTTACCAACATGTTTCGGGTCATTGGTGTCTGGTCGCTGCTGCATTACCCAACTTCACCCTGTACCCGAGTAAGCAATATTTTTAGATGGAGTTTCTTAAAGACTGGGTGTTTCTCAACCATTAGAAATGGTTGTCTGAAATCACATACCCCAATCACTTATCGAAGAGACGTCTAACAAACAGCAGCTTTAGCTGATGGAAGCTTGTTTGCGTTCTACAGATACTTTACTGGTTTTACAGCCTGACATCATCCTGAAATATACCAGGATGGTTTGCTGTTAACTACAGGAGATGCAAATTTGCTTAGATGAATTTAACTGGATTGCTATGTAACGTAACAGCACAGGATCAAGACCACAATCGACTGCTGACAACTGGTTGCACACATTTGTAGTCTGCTTTATGGGTGTTTGAATTTAAGGTGCCAAATAAAATTGAATTGAATTGCGTATCCAGTTGTAATATACAATTAATTGAGTGCTATAATAACAAAATAGATTGTTTGTTCAGTATTGTAACTTATGATTATAACTGGGGTAAATTTGGCAGGTTGGATGTGGGGGGGGATTATCAGACAGATGACATCCTGCATGGGCAGGATGATCAGGAACGATTCTGTTCCAGCATTTCAATATAGAAAAGAAATGTTGTGTGTCAACCAATCTCAGCAGTGGCATCAGAATTCTCTACAAAAGTGAGATTTGCAGATGTGTCTTTCATCTTGTTGAACTGCAGCTAAGCACCTGACTACTCTCTGCAACATTCTGCAGAAATTACACACATGGTTTGTTGGCTTTGCATGCTAACGCCACTGCTGTGATAGGCTGATGGAGAGGAGCAGACACACTCCGGTGTGAAAAGATTAACCCTAATCTGACCCTCTGACCCTTCACTGCATCATTCACAAGTTAGAGCCCACAGTTTGTGACGCATTTGGGTCTCACCTGTTTATTAACTCTTTCAGAGAATGAATTGGGTCGAGAATTAACGTCCTTCCCTGTACAAAGATTTACAGATGTGACTAAAAATGGGCGATGCATTGCAAACAGCGCTCATGGAAAAGTAGAAAAAGTCCGCTTTTAAAGCAGTTTGTATTTTAGTTTTTTATGTAGGAATCTGCCACAGCGGAATATTTATTAAGCCCAGTATTTCTTAAAAATTAGGCACTTTGTGCTGGTGGAATTTGAGCTTATTTCATATTAATTATTTTTCATTGGCTCTTCTGACACGGAGAGCAATATTAATAACATGCTCTTTTATTTCATTTATATTGCATGTGATGTACTAAATAGCATAAAAAGCATCCAGCGATGACGTTGTGTGACATTAATTAATATTCTTCTTACATTATTTGCATTTCCGGGCAGCTACTTTAAGTTTGACCCACATGTCTGCAGCCAGATTAATAGAGAACGAAGTTAATATAATCCACCATGTTCAGCTCTCAGCATGTCTGCTTCAATAAAAGCAGCTCATACCCCTAAACATTTAATGACCTGTGTGTTTATTCTTATCCTCCCCAATTATCGTGTCACAGCTCTAATTAGCCGTGTTTAGCTGGACATATTCTGTTCTCTCCTCTGTTGTGCCAGTTTCTTTGTGTTTTTTTAAGCCGCCATGCGAAATGGTGACCTGCTCTTAAAATACACATTGCTCTTAGCAGCTTTCATAGTTTTCAAGCTGTATCTTGGAAATGACTGTTAAAATGCATGTCATTTTATTAGCAGTTTACATTTAAAAAGAAAAAAGGACGACGTGGACCATATCTGGTAGAATTTTCATGTTAGCAGCAACAGCATGTTTTGTATGGTTACACTGAGGTCACTTAATAAAGTCGCAAAATTAGATTTAGCATTCATCATGTTGGTTAGTCTGCTCTAAAAGCAGGCTACATGCTCCACTTTGTACAGCTGTGACACCACAGACTCTGGATGGCAATAGATCAAATGGCTGCTACCACCTGAGGGAATTTGCCCCTCTTAAATCATTACAGTTGGTCCGGCCCATGCAGCTTAGTCGTTCCATCACAGACACTTGTTCAGGAGAACAAATGAGCACGCAGCTACTGGTGAGGGACAATGACGTCTGGTAATTATTATTAAATATGGTGTTGTCAAACTGTCACCAAGAAAAATGCCCGGTTGAGTCAAATGGCCTGTTAAGTATGCAGCTAAATATTGCATAGAATTTGCCTTAAATGTAATTTCAAAGGAAAAAAGTGATCTCTAGAGAAATCTTAAAGAACAATCTGTGCGTGAAGTAAAATGTCTCGCTCATTAAATAGTTTTGTAGCCTCTGAACAAATGCGGTCCCCTGCTGAGAGCGATGATGGCAAAGCAATTAGCCGTGGAGGACAGGTAGAATACCAGCGCAAGCGGTATATATGAAATGATGTCGTTTACTAAACACACACACACAGGGATGATAGATAGTTTGGTGTTCACATACAAAAAATCAAACCAAAACAGATAAATCGTGCTAGTAAAAATAAGTCCAGTCATATCAGTTTTATACTGTATGTATGGCCAATTTAAACCCAGTGAGCTCCATATAAAAACACTTTAAAATCTAATTATTACATAAATAATGGATTAAAGTTGTTTAAT
Organism: Oreochromis aureus; assembly: GCF_013358895.1. Lineage (NCBI taxonomy): Eukaryota > Metazoa > Chordata > Actinopteri > Cichliformes > Cichlidae > Oreochromis > Oreochromis aureus. The sequence continues at coordinate 27,180,133 of NC_052951.1, forward strand.
CAATAGCTGCCCTGACTGACTGCTTATTAATTACTGCTTTTTTCCCCTTTTACTATCAAACACACGCTGAGGGAAGGCACAAAGAGAAAGGGGCACAGATAGTGAGCGTTTACACTAGAGCGCACCAAACGAGGACTTTGCTGAGAAAACTGAGAAGAAACACATCAATAAGAAAAAACTACAGGATAGTAAGAACTGAACTGTAACCTCTAATTGCCTTCACTGCTTTAAGCCTAAAACTCCTGAACTGAAAATTAGCTTCCCTCCAGCCCTGGGCGAAGCAGTTAAGTTTAGGAAAAGATTCTGATCAGGATTCCAACCTATTTCAATTTAACTCCAATGTATTTTTTAAAGTCTCTTCCCAACCATAACCGAATGTTTTAGTGCTTTTATTACCTTATGGTTTACAGACACTAGACTTGAACTTCTGGTGACAATTTTGGAAATTAGCAATTTCAAAATAATGTTTATTCATACATGTAGCGTATCGGGCTGTTCAATATAATGATATATATTGGGTGACCATATGAAAACGTCTATCGTTTCGTATTACCTGTCGTTTGTTTCGCGGTGTCGCAAAAAACACTGTTTACGGCAATATTTTTTCATCGTTTTGATGGTCACTGTCGTGGCTATATTAATTTCTTAAAGTTCTCTCTTTCTCTTATATTTTAAATAACCACACTACGGATGGATAAGCGACTGTTTTTATGCGTTGTCGTTAGCAACAACAACAGTGCATCTTCATGTTTCCCTCTCACCACATATCCAAACCGATATCATATCACTATCAGTAACATCATCCTAGTAACGTCATGCTAGCTAGCATGCAGTAAGAGTTATTGTAACTGACTGTAAAAAGTCAGCACAACGAAAATAAACTCCACCTAAACTTGGTTTATATCTGACCCAGATAGACTGCAGGTCATAACTTCTTACCTGAAGTTCAGTTCACCTGACACTCGGACCGGCGGCCGCCTCGAGTCTCTCCTTCTCCTGCCTCCCCTTTCCCTCATCCACCTGCTGGCCTCTGTGGAAGCTCCGCCATAGACACCACCAAACACATTGGCCAGCATCTGGCCAATCCGCCACCTTTCATTGTTTATACCGTTACAAAAACAACAACAACAATAACAAAACCATCGGCCCGTAAAAACGAAAAATCACCATCGGGCATACCGGCTTTTCCCGGCAGCACGCCGTGTAATAAATACTCACAAGGAAAATATCGGCTGTTACAACTTGTGTCTAAAAATGTATAGTTTTACGCATTGGTCAAAACACTTGACTCCAGGTACACGACGCCAAGCTGGAAACACTTCACCCAAGTCGAGTTGCCCGAGATTCACAGAATTTACAGAAAACGTAAATTTTCCTTGTGATATTTGTCGTTGTCGGGACGATAAATGTCTTATGAGATTTTGGACATATCGCACACCCCTAGTAGCGTAGTCTCATAGTATATTTATAGTTTGGTGCCACTGTGCTAACTTCTGCACCACCACGATGCTTAGACAGATACAGAAATGTCAACCAAATTTCTTTATGTAGTTGGTTGAACGCAGCCTGTCTGTGTAAGTAATGCAGTATACTATACCTTTTTAGTCACTCTATAAGGCACACATTTGCTTTGAAGCCTAATAATTAGCCCCAGGGAGCGTATGTTTATGTAAACTCTACTTGTGAGGACAGAAACTGATTTAGTTTTATTTCTGAGAGGATAAGGCCGCACGGATGACACGACATGAGCTGTAGTTTCTGGTGTCAGAGTCCTCTGCTTTCCATGGACAGCCATCAGTGCTGACAGAGATGCACGGCTCTGTCGCACTCGAATCACTTTCAGAAACAAAGAGCGTACAGTGCAATCACAACAGTGCTTGTCGTCATACCTGAATAATCAGAGCAACAAGGTAAATGTGTCAGAGGACAACCATGAACATTGCTTCGCTCTAAATTACCTGAAAAACACAGTCAGTGGCTTCACCAGTGACATGGAGTTATTTTGGCAACTATTCCACTCACTTGCGCTCTCAGCCTGACCCATACAAGACCGGTTGTGTGTGTGTGTGTATCACTGTGTGTATCTAACCTTCCTCCTACACACTGGCACTGAACAAAGATGCATTCTCTAACATTTGAGGCAAAAGCTGAGTGAGCGTTTGAGCAGAGAAAGTAACGCTCTGTGTCTTTCTCACAGTTCGATCATTGTTCCACCACATGATAATCTAATACTGTAATTAAAGATAAAAAAGAAAAACAGCTAACTTTGCGGTTGTTAATTTCCAGAAGGTTTGTGTATAAATAACTGCTGCTTCTCAAACAACAATATAATGCATTAATGCTAAGATTTATGTATTTATCACCTCGGTCGCTGTGGGATTCAACACAGTGATGTTGCCATGCTAACAGGAGACAAATGCAGTACCTAAAATTATCATAAAACAGTAAAGATGATGCACTGATGTGAGAATGATGCAGCACAGTGAGATAGTTGAGGCTTCAGTCACTCAGACCTAGAGACCAGTCCCTGACCCCTGACAGCCTCTTGTTGCTAGGGAAAAATACGTTGCTAAGATGTTGCTGGAGGTTGTGGTCTTTCATCAAGTGGCATTAGTCACAAATAGGTACAGTACTACTACAGTACTACACCAAAACCTTGTTATTTTCTTCGTCACTAGCAGATTGTCGCAGTCACCTGTATTTAGCAGAGAAGACTTGATTTATCTGCAAACACTCACAAATTTGAAAACCTGAAAAAGTGCAGATCACACTGGAAACAAAGAACATTCATCTTCAAAGAAAAATTTGTGGCTCACCGCCGTAACCAGTGTGCTTCAGAAAGCACACTTTTATTTTATAGGAAACTGGTGTGCATTTCCACTTTGTGTCACATTTTTCACAGTTTCACAACCACTTAGTGAGTAGTTTGCAAGTGTTTGGAGTCAAGTTGGCGTGCAAACTGTCAGCTACTTCCTAAACTTTCTACCAACCAAACAATCACTTGGAGATATTTGGTGCAGCTCTGCATACCTTGATGCAATCAATTTCACCCACCAACAGGCAGCAACCACTTGCCAACCAGTCAAGAAACACACATTTTTCTCCTTGTGACTCATGGTTGCCAGGGAGCCACCAACAAGTCTCTAGGTCTGTGTGGCCCAATGAATGGGTAAATATAACATTTAGCAGCAAAAGGAAGATAGCAGCTAAATAAGTCCAAGAAACAAAAAGAAAGAATTAATATTACTATTACATTCATCCGATGGAAAAGACAAACGGCTGCTCCTTGTTTGATGGCAGTGAGCTGTTTTTGCTAACATGTAAGTCATGAGAACAAAGGCTAATTAAAGACAGAAGTATCAGTAAAAAAGTCCCTTTGTTACCTTCGTTGGCTGTATTTAACCCTAGAAAAAATTACAGTGCACAGCTCACACATTGTGTGCACTGCCTTTTTGATATTAATTATAATAATAACTTTATTTGTACAGCACTTAAAAAACTGAGTTACAAAGTTCACCACAGTTTAAATAAAATTCACCATTAAAGATAACTAGGCATGTTTGAACATACAGACAGTCTAATCAGGGACACCTGATTCCCAAGCTAGCTTCAGTCCAACACATCCTGGGTCTGACGTTACAGTTGGACATCTCTGAAACACCTCAGCTAGGAGGTGTTTAGGAGGCATCATAACCAGATACCCAGGAGGTGTAGTGACTACTCTGAGCCCTTAGCTCAGCCACCATTCAGAAGTTAAATTGCACCACATGTGTCCGTGATCTCATTCTTTTGGCCACTACCCAGAGCTTGTAACTCTAGTGAGGGTAGGAATGTACATCAACTAGCAAATTGTTTGTTAACAGTAAAATAACCCTTAATTATAGTTTAATTAACAATTAAATTATAGTCCATTGGTCCATTTTTTGTTAAAGTTCCCCTTTCCTTATTTCAGTGTGAGCAGTCAGGGTGCTTTATACAACTTGCTTCATTGACCCATTTTTTAATGGTTTTTCTACAGAAGTGCTTACAAGTTCAAATATCAGTGACCTCAACTTCAAGCTCAGAGGTCAAGTTTTCAAATAGCCCTTTTCAAATTAATACCATAGGTATATCTACAAAAAAATCTCAGACGAGTTTGAATATAAGTGACCTTGGTCTTGAGGTCAGAGTAACTTTTCTGAAAATCTTGTGAATGTGGTAACTTGAGAACATGTTGATGTAGGATTTTGAAATCGATACCATAGCTTTGTCTACTAGAAAGCTGAGGGGTAGCACTGGTGGTTGCCATTATTTTTTTTTCTGTCAGACACACAGAACATGAGCAGATTTGTGTAGTTATGAGTCTTAACTAAGATACTACAACAACGCAGTTTAGAAATAATCTTGTTTTACTGCCACAAGTCATGGATGAATCATTTACACCCTCCCCAGCTCTGCTCGGATCAGCCTGATGTTGTGTTTGTGGCTTTCTAAAAGTCTGTTACCAACAAGAAAATTGCAGAGTGCCCCCTGGTGGGCAAACTGTTTAACATCAACATTCGTAACACAGTTGAAGGGTGTTTTTACTGTTTCTATTGGCCTTCCAAAACCTATATATGTGCGAATAGGTAAGACTGGCTGATTTATCAGTGCTGCCAATATATAGATTTGGCTTTAGTTACTTTTTGTAATTGCACATAAAGTTTCTCACAGCCTTCACTATTTTATTTCAAACCTGCATTTGCAGTGTGTAAATCCAGTTCTGTTTATTTTTTGGTGTTTGTCTTCAGTTAAGACTCTATGCATAAACACAAACACACTGTTTATATACACTCATTACTTAATGGTTTATACTTTATGACTCACCAGAGACATCCAAGCACCCGGTGAGGTGGAGTGCCAGGCCCTCCTTCACATTTACTACCCCCTCCTCATTCATCGCCTTTCAAAATGCACCTTCTATATACTATACAAGGGCACGCTCGCAGAAAGCCCTAATGCGTATGCTAAAGCGAACTTGGTATTTATCTGCTGTTGTGCCGAGCCACGGTGAGCTGACTCCCACAAGCTGGCTGTCAAGGGCAAGGTGTTCGTCTTTGACGCAGGCTCCTTGATCTTCTGTGATCCCTCCCAGGCATCTTCGCTGCAGCTGCACTGCTTCATTATGACATAACCTCCACTAGGCAGCTTCCAAACAACATTGCCCCCTTCAAAATATCACATCTGCCATCGCAGTCTGAATTCGCAATGGTGGATTATCTTTGTGAGTGTGAGATGGAAAGCAAGAAGGAGTAAAGAGACAGAAAAAGAAGAGTGCTTTGAAACTGGCTCCAGTTACTTTTAGCGAGGAGCCTGACTATTGGTCATCCTTCAGTTACACTTTATGTTCACCGAAAGCAGCTCTTATGCTTTCTGTAAACATTTTTACTCAGTTTAATCAATTTCATTCAAGTGGAATCGAGTGCCATGAGATGCAAGTACTGCGCTGCTTTTCATTTTACATCCCTGTCTCTGCAGCTCTGCAGAAAAACACTGTTTTGTACATTTTATGGGCTAATTCAGCAATTCAGTGTTACGCTTCTATAATACTGGGAGACACCAACAGGCCAGTGTCTTTTGGTTTCTTATTTTTGTCAAGCTTCAGAATATATCACATGAACCTAGACTTTCATGAATCCCCCTCTCCTTGACAAAAGCAACCATTGTCATCAGGGGTCCTCTTAACCTCTGACGGTGATTACCTGAAGTCTATTCCCAGTGCTATTTTACATAATAAAAACCAGTCTAAAGATGTTTCAAGAGTAGCATAAGAATGCTTGGTATTTGACTCAGTCTAATCTACAGTAGTTTAGTTCTGTGCAGAGTAAAACATACGACCCTTTAGTACAGACTGTTGTTAGCATCTAGCGTTTGCACAGATGGTGATATTTCAATGAAACAATGACATTTTTATTATGTGAGTGCTGCTGTGCTCCATTCGAAGTCAGCAGTAGTAAACACACAGCTGGCAGGTTTCTGCTCAAACTGCCTTGTGTTTTATAGGAAAATATACATCGGCAACAGCTAGTATCACACCTGAATTGGGAGTTTTCAGCTCATCGAAAGGCTGTTATCAGTTATCAGTTCCACACATAAAAGAAGACAGCGTGCTCTACGTTTTAGCCAGGCTGTTATCCATTCACTGTAATGAGTGATAAAAAAAAAACAATGCCATGATTATGTAGGAAAGCTAAATCTGGTGGTAAATGTTGGTGTAAGCTAGCGACTGTGACTTTATAAGATCTGCTTAATTAATGTTTTTTTTTTTCTCCTTTGTGCCTCAACCTATCCAAACTGTTAAAAAGATTAAAAGCCAAAAAAGTCACGTTAGACCGTTAGGCCATTGCCACTTCTCTGCCGCCTCTCTCTTCTCCCAGTGCAGAATTGTGTTGCCGTTTTAACCTTGAAGCACGTTGTCCTTTTCTTTGGTTCAGCAGGGCAGAATGACTGATGCTGAATGAGGTAATAACTATCTACTAGGAGCCAGAGGAGGCCACTTATGGGTGATATCTGGGGCTGATAACAACTGGAAACTGCCATTCAGGTGGCTGATAAGATTTTAAATAGGTGATCACTGTGCCAGCAAGACTTAGATATTGCACCATTTTTGCATTATCTTATGAGAACTTCACCATTGTCAGAAAGAAAATGCACACTCCTTTAATTAGCTTTTAAACATTGATGTATTATTTAGAATTATTCCAGAATTGACACTGATATATTGATAATTAGGAGGTCTGCTAGGACCATTGGTGAATGTCTGGAGGGTAACCCTGTAAAGCATGTCAAAATTTTCCTTCCATGCTAACCAGATTCACTATTTCTTAGACTAATTAAACAGACATCTTACCCCTACCATAAAACCTACTGTCATAAGTGCATATCTGTTTGGCTTGAGGAACAAAATCTAGTAATATATGTTGGGCTGCCTGTTCTTCCCTATTCTTTTCCCAAATGCTTATCTTCATGAATCTACTCATACATGCTTCCATTACCACTCACTAAAGCATAGACAGTATGTTCTACTTCAAATATACACCTACCCAGCTACTTGTATAAAAGGGCTAAGAAGAGCGTTCACGCACACACAGCCTTGTTCTCCCGTGGAGGATCGGTACAGTTGCAGCTTCTTGAGCAGTGGATGATTTTTCCACTGGAGGCTAGCAAGGTTCAAGGTAGAAGGCTTTTGTGACAGCAGCTTAACAAGCCAGGTGAAAGTACAAAAATAAACCCAGAATACCCCTATGCAGCTAAATTGTATTGTAAAGCTGGAGTGTTGGATCATACCTAAAAAAAAGATAAACGTATATACATAAATATTACAAAAATACACCTGCAATATATTAGCCAGGTAACAAATGAAAAGTCAAGTACCGTGCTTCATTAATGCATTGAGTATTGACTGATCTCAGTGTATAATTTCCAGCACCAGCTCTACTTAATACAGTAAATGTTATACTTTAACTCAAGCTATTTGTATGTATTCCAAGACTGAAGGGAATCAAGCCTATTATGTATTACCTTACTGTTACTCTTATATAACATAAATACAGATGATCATTACTGTTTTGGGTTTTTTTGTTTCTTTTTATTTTACAGTCCAAAACAACACCTTTGAATTCTTTTAAGGTGGAAGCAAGAGTAACAAAACCCCTCCAGTAAAATGCAGCTGAGAGGTGAAGTCTGTGAGAAATGGCAACACTACACAGATTTTTCAGCAGGACTCGTGTTAGTTATGACCAGGAGGATCAATTCAGTATCAATCAATACAGAATTGGAGGAAATCAGTTCAATGCAATGTACTGTAACTTTATTTGCAAATATAAACATTTCATTATATTTAAATTACACATTCTGTTTTTCAAATGAGTTTTTTTTTTTCATTCTTCTTAAACAGGTAGATTTGTAACCATTTAACACATTAGTGATACTGACCCATGTCATACTTAGTATTGTTTTATGTGATAAAAATATACAGCAGAAAGCTACATTCAGCTGCTCCTTTATTCACAAGGGGTCACCGCAACAGGCAGCTCGGCTTGTTTGATTTTCTTCTTATGCCTGAGGCCCTTCCTGACACAACCCCAAAGGGATTTGTGTCTTTTCCCGGGATAAAACCAGGGAGCTTTAGCTCGTTAGGCAGACGTGTACGCTACAGTATAGAGCCTCTTCTGAGCACATGCAGTACAACTGACAAATAACTACGTATACAGATACCACTGTTCATTTCAGTCCAAACTAATAACCTTGTTATTTCAACCCAGTCTCATTCCTAGAGAATCAGATACTGCTGTTTGTAAAAGTGGTCCTTCAGACCTCGCTCTGCTTCAGAATGGTCAACATTTGCTTAAGGCGTGACAGCCCAGCCCTAACCCTGACTCTAGTTCTAGGCAAGTTCTAGTTCGAGTCTTGGCAATCAGGGATAAAATCCTAAATGACAACATAAACTATTTTTTCGCACAAAAAGTCAGTTTTGCTTCTTTTCTCCAAAATACAGGGTTAGTGTTACCAGGGTTAAGAAAAAGTAACTCATTATATTCATCTTTGACAGAGATACATTTAGAGTGTTAATTTCAAGGAGACACAGATGGATGGAGTCCAGCTGAGACGAGCTGCCTCACAAGTCTTTCAACACTCTGAAGTTTTTTAAACAGCTCTTCACAAAGTGCATCTGTCTTCAAATATGCAAGATCATTATACGTGCATTGCTGTCTTTCCATTCTCTTAGAATGAACATGTTGCGAGGTGGGTTTCTTTTTAGACATTCGTGAGACTGAATAATTTGGGGCATTCCCAAAAAAATCAGTTTACAATATTGATACTCCACATTTCAAGTGAGGCTGTTGCGGTAATTTCAGCCAATTTTCCCATTAAGTGGTTAAAGAAATAAAAAAATAAATGAAATGTATAATTAAGCTAGTCATTTACAAGACCAGGTACAGTTAGGTCCATATATATTTGGACACTTTGTTTTTTTACCAGTTTATTGAGACATGGACATAATGTGTAGACTCCCAGCTTTGATTTAAGGGTATCCACATTGAAATTGGATGAAGTGTTTGGAAGTTTCAGCTCGTTAACAGGTGCCACCCTCTTTTTAAAGGGACCACAAGTAATTGGACAGTTGGCTCAAAGGCTATTTCATAGGTAGGTGTGGGCAATTCCTCTGTTATGTCATTATCAATTAAGCAGATAAAAAGCCTGGAGTTGATTTGAAGGGTTGTGTTTGCATTTGGAACATTTTGCTGTGAGCAGACAAATGCAGCCAAAGGAGCTCTTTGACCACATGTGAAACAAGCCACCCTTAAGCTGTGAAAAGAGAAAAAAACTATCCAAGATACCGTTACAAATGTAGGATTGGCAAAATCTACAGTTTAGTAAATCCTGAAAAAGAAAGTGATGATGAACTCATTAAAGCAAAAAGACCTGGACGCCCTCGAAAGACAACAGTGGTTGATGATCGCAGATTTATTTCCATGGTGAAGAGAAATCCCTTTACAGCAGCCAACCAAGTGAACAACACTTTCCAGGAGGTAGGCATATCAATATCCCAGTCTACCATAAAGAGAAGACTGCATGAAAGTAAATAGAGAGGGTTCACTGCACGATGTAAGCCACTCATAAGGCTCAAGAATAGAAAGGTTAGATTGGACTTTGCTGACTTTTTTAGATTGATGTTTTTTAGCACTGCTCTGGAAAAACTTTCTTTGGACAGAAGAAACCAAGATCAACCTCTACCAGAATGATGGCAAGACAAAAGTACGGAGAAGCCGTGGAACAGCTCATGATCCAAAACATACCACATCATGTGTAAAACACATGCAATGGCTTGGGCGTGCATGGCTGCCAGTGGCACTGGGATACTAGTGTTTATTGATGATGGGACTCAGGACAGAAGCAGCTGACTGAAGTCTGAGGTGTTCAGAGACATAGTGTCTGTTCAAATCCTGATAAATGCAGATGGACAATGACCCAAAAACATACAGCCAAAGCAACCCAGGAGCTTATTAAAGCAAAGAAGTGGAATAATCTTGAATGGCCAAGTCAGTCACCTGATCTTAACCCGACTGAGCATGCATTTCACTTGTTGAAGACTAAACTCTGGACAGAAAGGCCCACAAACAAACAGCAACTAAAAGCCAGTGCAGTAAAGTCCTAGCAGAGCATTAAAAAGGAGGAAAGCCAGCATCTGGTAATGTCCATGAGTTCAAGACTGCAGGCTGTCAAGGGTTTTCAGCTAAGTATTAGAAATTAACATTTTATTTTCAGTTATTTAATTTATCCAATTACTTTTGAGCACCTGAAATGAAGGGATTGTGTTTAAAAAATGCTCACAATTCAACCCACTTAATTAAAGCTGAAAGTCTGCCATTCAACTTGTTTCATTTAAAAAAAAATTTGTGCTAATGTACAGAACCAAAATGATAAAAAAGATGTCTCTGTCCAAATATTAATGGACCTAACTGTATTTGTTTTTTGTTAATATTAAAAATAATGTTTCAATCTTTAGGTATGCTAGCAAATAACTGCCAGCTAAGTATTTAACTTTGTTTTTAGCGTAAATAAAATTGTGGTTTGTATAAAACAGATATAAAGAAGAGTGTTATAAACGGGAACAGAGCTGGGATTTTTAGCTTGATGGGAAGAAATATTTTAGTGGCACTGAAAAGCAGCGTCCTCTTTTCAAAAGCAGACGTTACTAAAGTTCTTTACATGATTTTGAGGTAAAGAAAAGACGATACCAATGAATTTAAAGCATAAATATATTAGTAAACTGAAAATAAGAAGAAGGTCAGCGGCATCACAGCGCGACTATGACTGTTAACAATTACTGAAGTAATAGACTGGATTTAGGTGGTGACAAAAGCTAGAAAGCGTGGACTTCACCTCCTAGAGTGGTGAGGAGGCTGGTTATAAGAGTGTAATTACCCCCGCCCCACCCCGTCTCGCCCACTCTGACACCCAATAATAAAACTTTGATGTGCTCCTCTCAAAAAGTAGCAGCAGCCACTAATCACAATTGATTGCAGCCACTTAGGCGAGGCACACTCATCATCTCCCGCTCTCTCTGGATGGGAGTCATCCTCGGCAAAGGCTGGAGAAGAAAAACTATTCAAATGAAATGCAGCAAAAGAATGAAGATTAATCAAGAGAGGGGAAAGAAAAAGCAAGATGAATTAAAATCACGCAGTCAGCAGAGGTGAAGAGGGGAGAAAGAGGCAGCAGAAGATATGTACAGCCCAGTCTTCTACTGCTTTGTATTAAAGTTTCTTTAAGTCTCATCCACTCTAATTTTATCTTTGCATTGAAGCGTAGCAGAAAGCCGAGATCACGGCTGCGTGAGGGATGACCTTTTACAGCCTTTTTCCACTTTTCCCCTATTTGAGTATAATTTGCTGGCTGTTTGTAATAAATATAAAACATGAAGTTTATATGTTTTAATAACTCAAGATAACCATCTCAAAAACTAAAGAAAATTAAGGAAGTAGATAGTGTCATAGTTCAGTTGTTAACAATGTAAATGCACATATTAACAATTCTTTGCCTATGGCTGTTTATGTTTCTGTACATGCAAGTAGACAATAGAGATACAGCAGCAAAACAGACTCTGAGGTCACCAGAGTCCATTCATCACTTTACACTGTAGATGTCACAATATGAGGAGTGCAAGATGCGGGACTCAGGAGGCCAACTCTCATCCACAAAGGTTGAGCCTTTAATATAGGCTATAGCAGAAAGTCCAAAATAACAAAGTCCAGAAGGTGAATAAACAATAATCCAAAAAGGAGTGAGGAATAACGCAGGGCTGAAAACAGGGAAGAAGCACTGTGCACAAACACTGTGACAAAGAGTAAGGAGAAGACAGGGCTGTTACACACAGAGGGCTGATTAGATGTAATGCCCAACGGGAGGGTAATGAGACACAGGCGAGAGTAATCACACACAGGTGAAGACAATCCGGGGAGACTCACAGCAAGCAAAAATAACACAGGAAACCAAGGAAATGAACCTTCAAAATAAAGCAAAAATGAAAAGTTGGATACAGGCATGATGTATGTAAACAACCCAACAGGAAATACATTGAAAATGAGTCAAGGAAACACTGAAGGACAAACACAATCATGGATAGACATGGAGGGAACTTGAGCTACTACTAACAGATACCAACACATGGACCAAAACACAGGATGCAAAGTGGAGCTCATCATTAAAATAACTGTAAGGTAAAACTGAAATCAAAGGCTCAAATATGTCATAGCAAATAAAGCTTGTGGTCTATTAGAACGCAGAAATCAAACACAGAAATAAGAACTATAAACACTTGCAGTAATCATAAAACCTCGGCAGAGGTTCAAATTACTCACCAGCAAATTCAAAATCACAAAACTAGAAACATCCAAAGAATATCACAGCAGGGGTCTTAGGTCGGACCATCCCTCAGCTTACCGATTCTTCGGATTGTACGAGAAGCTGGCCTTTAAAGGTATATTCATCCCTGAATAGAAAAAAGGTCAGGTTTGTGATCAGTATCCAGAAAAAAATCTAGTGAAAATCCCTGCCTGGTGTTTCAGCCTGAAAACAAACCCCCACAAAAGCATCAGTGGTTAGCTTCATCACATGCATATGTTTTCCTGAAAAGTCAACTTTTGTGGCAACAACAGTTAAGACGATGACGCATTGAAAAAACATTAGAAGTCCCTTCCCATATGTCCTTGAATAACATCAAGTTCTGCATCACCATCAGCCTGTGAGAGGCATTTGAAAGGCACTTTGTCCTGTTCAGGTTAAAATGAGTGCTAAATGTACTGTGCCATACATGCACAGTACATTTAGCACTTAGAAAGTATAAGTGCTGAATGGTAATATGAGTCGGACTGAGGTTTCAGCAGTACGGGGTCTTATACGGACATTATGGAACAAGCTGACTTTTTCAACTCTATCTTCCAGTACTCGTGTTCCACATGTAGGTTGAAAGTTATTCTAATTATTCCTCCTCTGCACGGCGTCCACGAAGCAAAGCCTGTGTCTGCACCATAAAAGATGACGACAAAATCCAAAGTACGGCTGAAGAGGGGTGTTTTGCTTCACTCTGTGGTGGAGAGTTACAAAAGCGTTTTTAAATAGCAGTTTGGAGAAGAGTGATTTCAGGGACGACCTATTGATTTGGCTCCCTCAAAGACTGCTCAGTTCACCTACCTATAAATCTATCAATTTTGCCTTCACATTGCACTAACGCAGCATTGCTTATTGCTTAAGCACTCACCATTTACTCTGCTCTTTCTTTTTACTAGTTTCCCTTTATGTGGAGTGGAGAGGGGATCACACTAACAGTAGTATAAACATGATCTCTAATGAGAAGTGGTGCTATAAGGATTCTGGTTACTTTTTGTTGTTGGTTTGTAGACCATAGATATCCATCATTTGGAACTGAGGAGACTGGTTGCGTGCAAGAAAGATTAAACTCTTTATTAGGTTTAAAACACACCAAAAACATATACTTTAAAGATATACCAATTTTTTGAAAGAAAGCCAGATGTGAAATGGAGGTCAGAGGTCAAATGTGACATGATATTTGGGTTTCACTGAAATTTAGAATCCCCATATACCAGGATCATTTCCCTAATTATTGCCTATACAAAGAAAGGCAGTAGAGTTTTAAGCATAGTTTTAAAGATAAAATGTGTTTTATTCAAGTTTGATCTTATTTGACTGCAAAGAAGAGGTCAGAGGTCAATTGTGGCATGATATTTTAAATACACATATATGGTATTTTCTATGTGTTGACAGTACACATCACGCTTGTAGGAGTCATAGTTTCTAAGCAATAAGGCTTTTTGTCCATTTTTCACCCATTAAGTTGACTTTGAAGACATTGGTGCATGTGAGACATTTTTGTCATTCCTGGGTCATTCGACACAGCGTTTTGCATTTTCCTGTATTTGTGTCATTTTGTATTTGTATTATGATTTATGTATAAGTTCACTTTGTTAGTCTTAAGTTTATTCTATAGGGTCTACATATCCTGTTTTGAGTTTCTTGTATTCCCTGTTTAGTTCCTTGGTTATTTAGCAGTTTCCCCCTTGTGTCTCCCTCTGTGTGTCAGTGGTGTGAGCTCACGTGCATCGTTTCCCCTCCTTGTGTTTTATTCCGTCTTGTTTATCTTATCCCAGCTCGTCATGTCCTCTCTCTCCCTCCAGTCTGCGTCTCTGTGTACTTCCTGTTTTACTTTGATAGTCTCCCGTCAGTGTGCGTCATCTTGTGTTTGCTCTTTCTCTGTCTCATCATGGTTATTCGTGTCAGCTGTGCTCCCCGTGTGTTCTCGCTTCCCTCATGATCCTTCTGTGTATTTATGTCCGTATCATGTCCTCCACCATAGCTGTGCGACTCTCCCTGTGTTTCCCCGTGTGAATGATCATTAGAATTTCCCAGTTTAGTTTTGTGCCGTTTTGCCTTTTTCCAGCAATAAAGTTGTGTTTTTTGAGTTCACGTCCTGCTTCAGTGAGTCTGCATTTGGGTCCTCCCCTGCCTGCACACAGCGATTCATGACACATTTTAATAGATTGTTACCATGACGCCACTCTACACCTCTGAACCCATGTTTTAGAGATGAACAAAAACCTTTTTTTTTTTTACTTTTTGGAAAAAATAAATAAGTTGTTTTTAATATGTGTCCGTTAGAATGATGATGTAATTTGTTTGTGTTCTTATAGCCTAGGTTTAGGGTCATCAGTGATGATGACTTAGATCTCAAGGGATTATCTCAGGGTTGACTGAAATTGGTATTTCACTCATTTAGATTTCTAAATCTGTCCGGCTAATTGAACAGGATGTCAGTTTATACCGGAAGCCCCAACATATTGGCTGCCGTCCCCACAGGCCAAGTCAGAAGACAATAGCCTATAGTTTTTCATATTGCTATAAACTTAACTTAAAGTGGTCACAACATACTAATGAATGGGATTCATTAAAGCCACCATGCTGTTAGTTAGCGCTAATTAGCATGCCCAGTGGCACTGCACTCAGCAGCTCTTAAGAGGGAGGTGGAAAGTCAGCTTCCTCTTAAAGTCTCCTTGGCTAAACTTCAGGACAGCTCTACTGTACGCTCTTATCACTGCTTTTAAATTAGCTCAATCACCATAAACTGCAAAAACAGATACATCAGATAATTTACAGCCTTTCAGGGTCTGGACAGACAACTCTTATCCAAAGACCTGACTATCAATTACCTTTGTCGGGCATCTGTGATGTCCCTGCTATGCTATCAGATATGATAGAACAAGAGAAGGAGGACGGGACAAAAAGAGCATGAAGATAAAAGGTCACTCTCTTTTCTGCCTGGTGCACAAAGAAAAGTGAAATATGTATTCCAGTTTGCTGTGATGTTACAATAAAAGGACCGTCTGCAGTGTTTCTTGGCTTGCCTTGTCTTATTTTTTTTTTCCTGAAATGTACCACTGTGTTCAGTCCTGCTGTGTTAACCAGGCTGTTCTCCGTCATATGCCCTTGCATCTCTTTGAGCCTGCAGTATTGTTGTCCCAAACCTTGAGCATGGGGAGCTGTCCTTGCCAAAGTGCCTCCGTTTTTCCTTTCATTATTTTTTAGAAAGTATTTATTCACTTCATGCTTACACGGCAACGCCTTAGTTAGAAGTGACACATAAGAGGATTAAGAGATCTTTGAGAAATGCTTTTATGGAATGGATTATATCTGATTGGCACGGGTTTTTTAAATTGTTGACGCACCAGATTTTTCATTAATTTATGGATGTTTCAAAGTATCCACAGCATAAGATGTTTAGGGTTTTAGCTAAGCTTGGGTTGCTTGATGGTGCATTTCTGAATCCAGGCATATATGTTTAGGACTGGGTTTTTTGTGTCGTTGCAGGATATATAAAATTTTCTGATGACATGTTTTTGTTTCATGGCTAATTACTAGCTCCTCTTATTTGGTCAGATGGATCGGTGTTGTGCTTACCGACTCTCTTTCTATGATTTGAGCTACAGTATGCAGCCAGTATGAAGATTAGCTAATTTGTTTGCATTTTTTTCTACACGTGTAATCACAGAAAATAACATCACGTGTGGGTAAGACTGATCCATCTAAGCAGTTTCCCAACGAGTTTAACATTAAATTTCTTTGCTTTACTCCACATAATCGTTCTGCTCTGGTATTGGTCATGTTCTGATCATAGTCATGGATCTATGCATCCGCCTCCCATCATGCACTGTGATTACTTTTACTGCTACAAAGCTTTGTCAAACTAAACTGGCATTGTCCTGAACCCAGCCGCCAACCACTGAACATTTGGTGTGTGTATTATCGATATATAGAAAGTACCAAATAGAGATTTAAAATATCATTTCACATTTGACCTCCTTCGAAGGTCAAAGTGATAGTAATGCTATATCGAGTGATTTAAAATGACAACATGTTAGTATTTAAATACAAAAGAAATTGGATACACTTGTAAGTTTCCTGCAGTTTTTTGCTAAGCCTATCAGTGATGATGACTTAGAGCTCAGTGACACATGTGTCACTCACTGCTGACCATAGCATTTAATCCATGTTGTGTAAAAAGTTCAAGGAAAGCAACTAAAGGACAAAATGTTCAGCTGACAGCTGAAATGCTGCTGAAGCTAAAATTGTTCTAAGGAGACTGCATGTTGCTGTTTGGAGGGACAAAGCAAAGGAAGACTGAGCAGACATCAGAAAACAAATGGCTTTATTAGTTTAATTCTACAGTTGTTACACCATATCTCTTCTTTAAAGCTGCGCTGACACACTCGGTTGTCATTTGGACATTGAACTACTGCTCCTCCGTACGGCAAAGTCCAGGTTTATACTGATGATATCGTGTTTTAAATCCTCTTAAGATTTAACACTTCTTCAAATGATATTTTGTTTTTTAGTGACCTCCTAAAAGAAAACTTTTACAGGTTTTTTGGATTATTCTAAGCTCCTTTAACAAATAAATTGTTTTGTTTCCTCAGTGAGATACATTACACTGCCATAAATATTTGCATGCTGGATTGCACTGACTTTCTTTCTTTTTGAAACACAAAACATTGGCTGTTAATACAAAAGTCGCTTCTTTAAAAAAGAAGAACATGTCTCGTCAGTAACAGCTTTGCTTCCAGGTGTTTTTTTTTCCTTTGCATCTCTGTATTGTAGCATGGGTGTGTTTGAATCTGGGAACATTTAATTCAATTAAATCATTAGGATTAGATGCTGACCTCTCATTTTAATGAGGGCTAACAAGGCGTTTGAATGAGCAACACTAATTAGGGGCACATTATTCATCTCCTAGAATAAGGGTTTCATTGTAGTTAGACAAAAGAAACTAATAGCTGTGCTAATGGAACCAAGCATATAAGTTGCCTGTTTTGTTTCTTTCTCTTTGGAAAAGGTGAGGATTCAGACGAAATAAGAGCTTTTATGGAAAATAACTTTCTTGTATGCCACACTTTAACACTGCATCATTAAATCTTTTCTGGATTGTTTGCACTGCTTCTTAGCAATTTGTTGTAGTGTTGTGAGCAGGATTTTCTGGCAGAATAATCAAAGACTAAGAGAAGTACCAGGATAACAGCAGCATCTTAGTGATCTCTTGTTCAGATCATCCAACATCATGGCCAGCGTTTTTAGGCTTTCTTTTTCGGCCAAAGAGGAGCACAGGTGTATATTGGGATGCAGATTTTTTTTCTAGGTGATATCATTTCAAATCTATCTGATATTCACAAATAACGATGCACCAAATCAGTTTTAGCCTCTTGCTTTTTGCATGTCTACAATACCTCTCAGCTTTAAATCCTGATAGCGTATGGCCACGGAAGCCGCGTAAAATTATAATGGACCCCGGAGGTTCTTCTATCTATTCATGTCTGTTTTGAGGTGTTTTGTGTCAGAAGTCTCCGTGTTTAATACTTTAAGCTGGTAAAAAAAAAAAGAGTGCCAGAGGATGAGTACACAGATCTAAGAGAGTGCAGAGTGCAGAGAACCTGGAGTTGCTGTCAGTCAGAGCAGAGTTTATCAGCACATCGAAGAGGGGATGGGTATGGGTAGGCTTTCATCTTAACCACATGTTGTCATTCTACATTAGAGCTGATAGAGTGTGCTTAGGTAGGTGGGCAAACAAGGTTAGGCAAGATGAAAGTGACTACAGATGAAGAAGAGACAGGATTTATGGAACTGCTCTCAATTGCTGTGTAGGCTCACTGAAGGACGGCCAAGGATGAGGCTTGTGTTAATACAAACAACGCTGTTAACAGCCACAGTATGTCTGAACAAAACTGCATTTTGGATTGAATAGAAGCGAGTAACAAAGTGCTTTATACAGAGTTGCACACTTAGCTCTGTGATTGATTGTTGACTAATTATATTGAGGGGTTTTTTTTACCCATGTGAAAGCTCTTTGAGTACAGCTTGAGGTTGTGAAAGCAACAATGGCTGGCTTGTATTTGTCCATATAAATAAATTCAAATTTGTAAAAAAAAATTTTTTTTACCAGATTTACGCCTACTCCCGGAAAATGCTTGGACTGCTAAACGGCTCTTTGTTTTGCGCTAATATAGAACCAAAAGAACTCAAAGAATCTTCTTATGAAGAAAAAAGAAACAGAAAACACCAAAGTCCTGTCGTTTTTATTACAGTATTGTTTTTGTAAAGTAACAAAATTAAAAATGAATGGATTCTTCAATAATGTTTTTTTCATGCTTATGATGGACAAAAAGCTGTAGAAAGTTAAAATACTGAGTAATTTCTCACTTGTTATTTGTCATAAGAAGCACACTTAAATTGTCATGTTTGAGTCTGTATTTAAAAACTGGAGGTATGAGTGGAGATGGTGGTGCTAACAACGCTGGAGGTGGCAGAATTTTATAGGCCCAGATTTTTGTTGGGAGTGACCAGAATGGAGAGCATTAGAATTTAGTATATCAGTGAAGCTGGACGAGTTTAAATACCTGGGGTCAACCATCTAAAGCGATGGACGATGCTCAAGAGAGGTGAGAAAGAGTGCAGGCATAGTGGAGTGGGTGCTGATGAAAAGTAGCAAGAGTGAAAGGGAAGGTTTACAAGCTGTTAGTGAGTCTTACTGTGATGTATGGTTTGGTGATAGCGCTGGCAAAATGACAGGGGGTGAAGATGGAGCTGAAAGTATAAAGATTTTCATTGGGAGTCACCAGGATGGACGAGATTAGAAAGGAGTCCATCAGAAGCACAGCTCAGGCTGAGCAGTTTGGAAATAAAGTTAGAGAGGCGAAGCGGAGATGGTTTGAACATGTGCAGAGGAAGGATATTGGATACACTGGAGAAAAGATGTTGGAGATGGAGCTGCCAGGAAGGAGGAAAAGAAGAAGAGCACGGAGTGGATGTAGTGAAGAAGGAGATGCAGAAGGTTGATGTAACAGAAGAGGATGCTAGAGATAGAGTGAGGTGGAGGCAGATGGTCCGCTGTCGTGGCCCTTCATAGGAAGAAGTTACAGCTCCAGTGGAGTTGACATAAGGCAGTGGACAGTTTGATATATTTTGTGCTTTATACCCAGATTCTTTTGAGGCCAAAAAGAAATAAAATGCACATTTTACATTATGATCTAATGTTGTTGTTTGTTTAATGAGATAACAGGATATATTTGTCCCACACCCTGCTCTATTGGATGCTGCAAAATCCTTTTTTTAATGGTAAATGGACTGGTTCTTATGTAGCGCTTTTCTACTCTTCTGAGCACTCAAAGCGCTTTACACAACTTGTGCATTCACCCATTCGCACAATTTCGTAGTGCTTTCTAACTAACATTCACACACATTCATACTCCGATGGATGCAATTTGGGGTTAGTATCTTGCCCAAGGATATTTGGCATGCAGACTAGGGGAAGCCAGGAATCGAACCACCAACCTTCCGATCAGTAGATGACCCGCTCTACCGCCAGAGCTACAGCCAGGTGGTAGAGCAGGTAATAACAATATTCACAAGCTAATAATATGTCTCATTATTAGCTATAAGCCTCATTTGAAGACTACTGGTGAAATCACACTTACAGGGGTATGGGATCTCATACCTTTATAATACCAAACCCTGAATAATGACAAACAGCAGCATGAATGCAACTTCCCTTTTAAATTGCATGAACAATACTAACTTCATAAAGTCATATAAAGCAGAGTTCTGCATTTTTGAATTTAAAGAAAACACAATATAAATGTGTTACAGACTAAAAGTAACTTAAAGTAGGAAGTCACAATGACTCTTATACTGTGTGAGTGTATATATTTGATGTCACAGCCATCATTAAACTTGTGATTATCATAACACTGTCTGTATTGCCAGTATTTGTTGATAAGCCATTAAAGTTGTATTGTGTGTATGTTTTTTTTTTTTCTCTTTCAGCACTGAAAGACTCTCGCTTTCAGCTTGTGAACTTCTCAGACAACGAGCTGCGAGTGTCACTGTCTAATGTCTCTCTGTCAGACGAGGGTCGATATGTTTGCCAGCTGTACACAGACCCCCCGCAGGAGGCCTACGCTGAAATCACAGTGCTAAGTAACAAAGCGCACAAACATATACATACATGTGCAGACAAACGCTCAGTGTTATTGTTAGAACTGAGTAAGTTAAACAGCAATTAGTCTACACAAGGTCTTAACACATTAATAAACTGTATTTGTATAGATGTGTGAGACGTGAGATTGTTTTTGACTTTTTATGGTGAGCTTAGTGAGAAAGGTGTTCAAATAACAAACAAAATATAACTTTTTAGATAAAATTTTCACAGTTTTCCCTAAATTTAGAGACTAGCCCAAACTTTATAAGTAGGCATACCTTTACTAGGATATTTTGGAAACAAAGCTTGGGACTTTTAACTATAACTGAACAATATTGCGCTATAAATGCTGTTGTGAAAATAGCTGATAAATATGAACATAAAAATATGACATCAACATGCATTTTTTAAACTTCGTGTTTATTGTTTTATGTTTTCAGTGTTTCAAGCTTGTGATTTTCAAATTTTTAAATATTTGTCATCTATAACTGTAAATACACTTACTGGCCACTTCATTAGATACACCTTGCAAGTACTGTGTTGGACCCATTTTGCCTTCAGAGCCGTCTTAATTATTCATGGTAAAGATTCAACAAGGTGGTGGAAACACTCCTCGGCAACTTTGTTCCATATTGTCATGATAGCATCGCACAGTTGCTGTAGGTTCAGTGATGTGAATCTCCTGTTCCACCTCACCTCAGCTGTGCTCTATTGGACTGAGATCCACTGACTGTGGAGGAAATTTGAGTTGGTTTGAATTTAGTGACATGGTGTGTTATTCTGGTGGAAGCAGCATCAGAAAATGGGCACACTGTAGTCGTAAAGGCGTGGACATGGAACAGCAACAGTACTTAGGTAGGCTGTGGTGTTTAAATGATGGTCAGTTGGCCCTAAAGGACCCCTAGTGTGCCATCCAGTGTGTCTGCTGCTGTAGCCCATCTGCTACAAGTGGTTGCTACAAGTAAGTGGTTGTTTGAGTTACTTTTGCTTTCCTGTCAGCTTGAAGCAATCTGGCCGTTGTCCTCTGACCTATGACAACAACATGGCCCAGAGAACTGCCACCCACTGGATATTTTATCTTTTTCGGACCATTCTCTGCTTCCCTTGGAGGTCGTTGTGCAGAGAAATTCCAGTAAATTTGGTAGATTTTAAAATACCAGCAACCATGCCATGCTGATGTTTGCTTTGGACCTCAGCAGGTTATTCCAATCATGTCTAAATGCTTTCATGTGATTGGCTGGCTAGTTAGTGTTATTATTAGTTGAACAGTTGTATCTAATAAAGTGGCTGGTAAGTATATATTGAATAAATAACTGCAAAATATGAGTTATTTAAACGAGATCCAACATGTTCACAGTATTGCAAATGATAATTCCTGAAGTAGATTTTTGCACTTTTCTAATTCTAATCTCTAAAAGAAAAGCTTTCTAATATCAGTCCTGTTTTCTTCTCAGCTTGTAGTTTTTAGGGTGTACTGCATTGCCTCAGTGTTTACACAGTTGTGTTTGTGTGTCCTGTCATAGTTCCTCCAGGTAACCCCATCATTGAGGCCCGGGATGAGGTCCTGAGCGAGGGCAACGAGACAGAGATGACCTGCACTGCCATGAGCAGTAAGCCTGCTGCCATCATCAGATGGATGAAAGGAGATAAAGAGCTTCCAGGTACTCTAGGCACTGTACACTGACTTTGAGAAAATCCCATCCAACAGTCAAGACCTTTCCTGTCTTAACACAAATAAATATATATACAAGTATTATCTCTAAATTAGCTTTGAAATGAAACTGACCATTAACTCATGTGTGCAAAAATAAATGAATAAATAAAAACACATTTTCTTTCAAACATCAAAATTTCAAAGATCATATTCGTAATCCTGCCTGTGTACCAACTGCAATGCAGTTTTATTTTTAGAATTCATAATAAACCCACAATTTTATTCACCTGTTAAAATCCAAATGAAGTTAAATAGCTTAAAATTTCCTTTTTGTCCTCTACAGAGCCGGTCTTTTTCTCATTATCCTTTAGGGAAAATAGGTGGCCACATATTTGGAAACCCCATAGTTTTGTATTTAGTGAGCAGCATATTGCAAGATTCTGTGAATATACAAACAAATAATTTGGATACATTGTTACATATCAATATTTTTTCCCTCTTTATTTTTTAAAGAATTAAAACATTTTAGTTTTAATCATATTAAGCTAAGGTTTGGCTGAAACGTTTGCACAAGGTCAAAGCTAAAACCAGACCACAACAAACATGTTCTTGACTTGCAGTACTCTGATCACATTTTTCTATGAGTTTATGAGTTCTTCATGGCAAAAAAAAGCTTTAAAAGAAGAAGCAAGGTCAGTGAGTGATGGGTGAATATATTAATACTGCTACTGAAGCCAGGAGGACTGCACTGTTTGGCATTTAAGAAATGACTTGACAAATAGATTCTAAAAATTATTTAATTTTTATATAATTCCATTTATAGGCACACTTTCTTCCTTTGAGCACATATTAATGGTGTTACTTTTTAAATGGAGCTCTGCTGCGACTTTGAATAGATTCCATTAGAGCAATTTGCATTTGCAGTAATGGCTGAGGCCTGTTGGCATCCTGACAACCTGCATGCCTTCATCAAAGGTAGCTGCGCTTTAGAACTCTGTGCAGAGCTCAGGGGTTGAACAGGCCTCCTGCCAAGCAGCTCCACCTCAGAGCCCAGACAGTAAGCTTTGTAAAGACTTTGAAACAAAGGTCCGAATCAGAAGCTGTTCTAAAAGCCCGGAGCAGGTTCACCTCCGCACCGAGGCGCATAAAACCTTCAGTGGCCAGCTCAAATCGAAGAATGTTCCATTGTAACAAGGTCAGGGATTGGCTTACAGCTGGCTTTTAACATCACAAAAAAGACTCATTATGTTCAGTATGGCAAGAACGGCAAATTCTTTGGGCATTGAATAGCCAGAGCCAATGGCCTTTTAGTCACTGATATCACAGAAGTCTCTATAAAAATGAACCTAAATTGTAATTTGAACTGATTTTTTTTCTGAACAGATGCACATACATTAAAAAATGTATTTCATGTGATATTATTGTTGAGAAATACAGTTAGCACCACCATGAATAGATTACAGTTTTCCTAAACTTACACATTTTACTTAATGATATTTAAGAAATGCATTTATCCAGAAAGCTCAGTAGCACTGTTACTTAAGTGCATTAAAGTGCATTAAAGCACAAAGACGAATGGTTTTTTCCAGCATACTTACTTTTGTAAATGGAGAAAGTGAAACTAGTGACCACTGTGGCTGTTAGTCACAGTGAAATACTGATTCAGGGTTTCCAGTAACTCATTTAAATAGGAGCTTGCCAGTCTCTGCATACAAAATCCATTCCCATTCAGCATTTTCTATTTATTTAAAACACTGTGCTGTGTCATTGTTTGCTTTCACCGAGTATTCCCAACCTCTTTAACTGAGCTCTCAAACAATGCCCATTTGTTTGTTTTGTGGAATGACAGAAAAATTATTTGTGTAATGCTAAACGCCCTCCAACCCCGCAGACATGTTTTCTCACACTTGTTGGGAATGGATTGACATTTACAGAATAGGGTCAGCACTCTGTGAAGCTCTACAACTGCTAGATACAATTTTTCGCAGTAGCACAAAATACAGGTGTACTTAATGGCTCACTTGTCACAACACTGCGTTTGGAGCATGCTGTTTGCTTTTATCAATTTTTGCCACAGGTGAAAAGGTGCTACTAGCTGAAGCAGCCTCAACGGTTGCAAGTTTGCCCAGATAAACCATCCTTTATTATTGTACCTACAGGTGTGGTCAAAGTTTACATACACTTGTTATGGGCATGGGTGCTGTGGTCATCTTGGACTTTTAATTTTTTTGAACCCTTCTTTTTCCAGGATGGGATGATTGTGCAACATATATCCTTAATGATTTTAAAGTCAAGAATTGGGTATACAAATTTGACTTTATTTTGGACCTTTTGTAATGCACACAAGACTACAAGTATATATGTATATATGTGTATATATATATATATATATATATATATATATATATATGTATATGTATATGTATATGTATATCTCTGTGTGTGTGTGTAGCCTCAAATATATAGATACATCCCCATTAATATCTGGTTAAATTCCCCTTACCAAGTTGCACCTCGACCAGATGCTTTTGGTAGCCATCGATAAGCTTCTGGCCGAGTAATTTACCACTAGAGTCCATTTAAGTTGGTTTATTTCCTGGTATGCGTCCGTCTTTTAAATCTAGTCCAAAAATGTTCTATTGGGTTGATGTCGGGGCTTTGGAAAGGCTTTTCCAACAGTTTAATGTCTGCATGCTTTATCCATTCAAAAAGTTTTGATGCATGTCGGAGGTCATTGTCTTGTTGGAACGTCCAATTATGTCCAAGTTTCAACTGTCTACCGTTTGATTTGAAGAATTTGGAGATAGTCCTCCTTAATTATTCTGTCCACTTTGTGCATTGTGCTAATACCACTGGCAGGAAAACAGTCCCAGAGTGATACCACCACCACCGTGCTTGATAGATGGGACAGTGTTCTTAGGTTAGAAAGGTTCATGTGTTCTCCTTATCGTTGTGGCCAAATAGCTCAATCTTTGTCCCATCTGACCATGAAATATTTCTCCAGAAGGCATTTAGCTCGTCTATGTTAGCAGCTGCTAATTTCAGTAAGGTCTGAAGTTGCTGATTTTGGAACAGGCAGCTTTTCTGTCCATGACAATGTGAAACCTGCTCCACTGTGGACAATGATGCTGGTGTTCCACAAGTTTCCTGTTTATCGTAGGCTTGAGTCTTGGTGGGTTTTTGGGCTGTTCTTGAACAATTTCCTCTAAAGTGTGACAGTTTTGGGCTCCTTCCACACCTTAGCAAAACGGTGACACATCAGAATAACTTGTAACTACATGAAATGAACTGATGTTCCTGGAAACTGCACTTGCTTAGAAATGACTCCAAGAGAGATTTCTTGGTCTCTTCCCCTACAATTCTCCTTTTTAGTTCCTTGTATTTTTCCATTGTTCTGAGTGTTGGTCAATCCCATCAGTGCTGTCAGACAAATCCTTTTTATGCTGACAAACAGAAACTACCTGTTGTAGTCAATCATGGTCATAAATGAGAAGTTACTCAGTCTTGGCCTTGTCAAGTTAAAAGACACTGTAGAACCTTCAGCACCACTTCTTAAAAGATTCAACTGAGTGTATGTATATATTTGAACCTTCATCTATACTTTTCAAACTTGTTGTATGCTCTGCAATTATTCCACCCTGGAAGTTCAAAGAAATCTTTAAATGCCCCAAATTACGATGACATTCATGTCCATAATTAGTGTATGTAAACTTCTGACCACAACTCTATATCTTTCCAATAATAGCTGCTTTGTTAATCCTAGCTGGATCTTTCTTTTTGTTTGTTTGTTTTGTTGATGCCACAAAAAAATCATTCTGTAAATAAAATATGGGGTTGTTCTGCTGATGTTGGAACTATTTAAGACAAAGGAGTGCAAGAAGATGAAAGATGAGAAGAGAAAGAATGGCCCAGGGTGCTGGAGATCTGGCACTAGAGTAGAATTACTTAAACTGCCTTTGGCTGTCCTTGCCTAGAAGACTTATTTCTAATTAAATGTCTCCGGAATTTAACATAATTACCTTAAAGGATAATCACACTCTCTTAAATATCATTTAAAGGTTGCAATTGTCATGCTTGCCAATTTAAATCCTACCATCTTTCCAAATATGCACAGACCTATTATCTCATCATTATCCTTTTCTTTATTCCTGCTCTTATCCTGCTTGTTTAGTGCTTTATTAACATATGCCCTGACACTAATATCTCCAGTTTTTTAAGCTTGCACAACAATTGAAATCGTAAGAAAAAGGGAATCCTAGCCGTGCAGGTCATTCCTCCCTGTTCATTTAAAACTAAGGAGAAGAAAGCAGATAGAAAAACAGTCAGCAGGGCACTTCATTGACTGACAGGGACCAGAGCAGCCATTAGCCTCAAGTGTTAAGAGACTACCACAGGGTGATTTCAATTACCCTGCTCTGCCCCAGTAGGAAGACTGGACAAATGGATAAAAGGATATTTTGGGAAAAGTAAGTGATGGAATTGGAGAAACATATATTTTATATAACATTGCATTGCTTCATTTCTTTTCCACAAGGATACTGTTAGACAGTAAACGTTCAAGAAATGAAGTATGTCCGTGCAGGGAAAGAGGACTACTTGAGTTTTATGGTTGAATCCGCAAAAAGTTAAAATACCACTTCAGCTTTTATTTGACCTTCCACTGCCTTTCACTGACATTCATCTCTGCTGCCACAGCTCCAAAGTTTATGTCTCTGTATGTTTTCAGTGTTTAACACAGGCTTGATACAGAGAACTCTTTACATTTTTCGGGCTTTTATAGCTGAGAGAAAAAACCCCAGTTAAAACAAAATTATGATTAATAAAAAATCTTTATATTTATTAATCACTGTCTTTAAATGATATTTAGATAAGTATTGAGCAGGATTAAAACATAGACTTTCAGTGGTATCTAGCGGTATTGTGGTTTCTTCTATATAGCAGCCATAGCAAAGCGCACTGAGTTGTGAAACTGCTGTTGCTGGCCCAGTCACCTCAGCATTTAAAAATAGATCACCAGAGGCAAATTACTTCCACATAAATTTTTATTCATCAAGGCAGCGTGGACAAACCTAAAATATACAGATTCGTGCCGCTAAGCTAACAAAGCATGACCTTGACAGTGCTGGTCTTTAGGGGCACGACTTCAAAACAGAGGGAGTACGTTGCATCTGCTCTGATATAACCAGGCTCTGCTAGATTTTGTACTGTTATGAAATTTGTTTGACCAGCAGTTAAACTTCAAACCCTACATTTCTAAGCTCATCCAGTCTTGTTTGCTTCATGCAAGGAACATTGCAAAAAATCTAATCTACACTATCAGGCAGCAACTTGGACATTTTAGTCCACACTTTAATCTTCTCTTGTCTTCTCTTACATTCCTGTCTTCACTTGGTTCAAAAAGCAGCTCATATACTAAATAATAGCCAGTGTTCACTCCTCAACCCTTTTCTTCCCTCCCCGTGGCTCCCAGCGAAATTCTGAACTAATTTAAAAACGTTATTAATTACTAACAAAGACCTAAATAGAGGCTCCGTGGTACACGTTTTCCTTACAAGTGAAAGACCCCTGGCTCAGTCCTGGGAGAAGACATAAATTCCTTTGGGATTCTATCAGGAAGGCCATCCGGCATAAAAATCTGTCAATTCAAACATGCAGAGCTACCCCTTGTGAATAAGGGAGCAGCCGAAAGTAGCACACACCGACAATGCCCATGCTCCTGCTTATTTAGTGACCTGGGAAGTCTTTATTCCAGCAGTTGGTCAGATTGGGGTCATTTTTGACTATTGCATGGTCTCATTTTAAATCCAGAACAGGCTTTTGAGGTTATAGCTCCTGCGGCTATAGTACCCACAAAAATACATACGTGAGGCCAAATATATGACTTTAAGCCCATCTCTGTGTATGAATGTTGTATAAATCTTCATCCCAGTTGTGAAGGAGTAGTCCTTAACAGGGACAAGCAGGAGTCTTCATGGTCTATGACATTTGCAAACAACATCAAAGTCAGAGCAGGTGGAAGAGAGCCGAGAAAGGTGGAGGTATGCTAAAGAGATAAGAGGAAATGTGAATGAGAGGGACTCTGGGGTAAAAGTGAAGAGTGAGTGAAGGTGGCTGAGTTTAAATACCTGGGGGTCAACTATCCAAAGCAACAGACAATGCACAAGAGAGGTGAAGAAGAGAGTGCGGGGAGGGAAGATAGCAGCAAGATTGAAAGGTAAGGTTAAGATGGTAGTGAGGACTGCTATGATGTCTAGCTTAGAGACAGTGTAACTAAAAAAAGGCAAGAGGCAGAGCTGAAGATGTTAAAATTTTCATCAGTAGTGACCAAGAGGGACAAGATTAGAAATGGGTACGTCAGATGGAAAACTCAGGTTGAGTAGTTTGGAGATAAAGTTGGAGAGACAATACTGGGATGGTTTGGACATGTAAAGAGAGATAGTGGATATACTCTACAATGGATGGCGCTGCCAGGCAGGAGGAACAGTGGAAGATTCATGGATGGAGTGAAGGAGGAGATGCAAAGGACTGGTGTCATACCAGTGGAGGAAGCTAGCGATAGGGTGAGATGGAGGCAGATGATCTGCTATGGTAACACCTAAAGTGTTAGAAGAAGAAGAAAAAGAAGGAAGATTAGTGAATAGTTAGCCGTCATGAGCACCTCTTGGATAAACTCTGCTAAGTGGCTGGAATTTATAGCATGCTAGTAGACAATTACATTAGATAGTTGCTTGTGTAGTTTGATGGACTGAAATTGAACATGAGAAGATGTGGACTTGCTGGAAACGATTATTGCATTTGACCATGGAAAATAAAAAGTATGCTGCTTTTAGCTGGCTTGCTGGGATTCACTGGCCACATATCTTTCTCGCATTGTCTGAATACAGCTCTCTGCCTAGCTAAAAGCTACACCTTTTGGGTTCTCTTAGTATGTTTCATGTGGTAATACTTATCAGAGTGAGGTCAGATGTATGCTCTTAATTAGCAAGTGTCGGCCTAAGTAGACTGAGGAACTATAGTTGTTAGCACTGTTGGACTAGCTAACCCTGCAAGCCAATACTATGATGCCAACTTTCAAGCACATACTTGGTTTTCACATATGCCAATGTCATTGTGATGGTTTGTGGTTACCAGGCCTATAACTTGGTCTCGAAGTCTGCCTTAAAATACAGACAGAGCTACAGGCAAAGATGAGGAAGTTAGCTGCATATGTACTGCTTCATTCCTATAGCACACAGTGGATGATACACACAGGAAAAGGCAGAGTGGCTTGGATGTGCCAATCCAGGAGCAGAATGTCAGGAAATGACTTTTCTGGAGTGTTGGAAATGACAGATGGTGTAAAAAGGAGGATGGGGAGGAAATAAGATGGCGGATCATTAATCATCTCAGAAACCATTTATTCTAAATATACCTTCTACTTCCACACCTTTGTACCTGCCTTTGTGAACAGCTTTTGTGGGTTATTATTTTTATTGTGATATAAATTGTCAAATGTAAAGCACAAGGTTCAGACACCCAGGACTTGAATGAAGACATCTTTTCACTACTCTTTCATGCATCTCAAAAGACATTTTGATTTGAGCAGACCCCTTCAGGTTCCCATTTCAGGTGCTTGCATACATCTAAAGCCTCTAGTGGTATTTATTCATGACAACCTGTTCCTTTACACCATCCACATCACACAGGTTTGCTTTCCCAGCTTCCAAAAAGACAGTTGTCACCACAGTGACAGGAACACCCCAGTGGCTGAGCTACAGAAGAGTGAGTGGAATGTGCACCGAGTACATATTTTACAGCTAAAATGTGAATTGATGGATGCAGCCGTTCATATTAGCACAGAGTTTCTCCTTTTCTGGCGTTTCTTTTTTGCAGGCTCTTTCTCTGATGTTTGTTTTATTGATGGGACACAAACACGCTTGTGCAAATGACTGCGAGGAAGTGGGACAAAGGGATAAAAAGGATCAATCTTTTTTTGTCACTCTACTGTACAGCAGTCTCTGCATCTATGTCCCTCATTTTGCGCAATGAGGCTGTCCTCGTCGTTGCATTTGAGAACATTTTGTCTGCGTGATATTAAAGAGCAGCCAGTAATAAGACGAGGGACGCTTTGCGAGCTTCAGATCTGGCAGTGCCGTACAAAAGGTGGCCACACAATAAATCTGGCTTGATAAAGCCTAATGAGTGATTCACAGTCGCACAGTAGCCCCTGACAGCAGGCAATTTTTAGCTGATTCACCTTATCGGACCATTTTCAAGGACATGCTTCTCACTCCCACTGTAAATATTTTGCAAGGTCAGGGGAAGAAAGACATTCCCCTTGCAGGCGAACAATGGCTGTCTTTGTCAGTCCTTAATATTTCAAACCTTGGTTGTTGTTTTTTTTCTCTGGTAGCCTTGAGTGCAAAGCTGTCATCATTGATATTTTGTAAAGTAAAACTTGCGCTGACTGTTCAGCAAAATACGTTGGGTTTTTTTATAGCGTACTCCCAGAGGAATCAAGGATGCATAAAATAAAGCTCTGACAGAAGTAAGGAAGAAATCCAAAATAAGTTTTGATAATATTTACCCAAATAAAAGCATATAGAAATTATTGACATTTTCTCTGCAATGGCAGCCTAAGCCTTGGGAGCTCTGTTTTCCTTAGATGACCTTTGTGGGCAAAGCATACATTGAAAATCAATTGATCCCTCAAGCAGGAAATCAACCAGCCTACAGAATACGAGGAGTCCTTTAAATGATTAGGACAGCAAGCTGTGCAGTTTTTATTTTAAACCAAACTCCAACTTTTTACACTGTTTGCTCACACCAACTAAAGTCCGGGTATGGCTGCTGTGATTGGATATCCAGGCAAGCTTCCTAGAGGTGCTTCTCCCACAGTACAAATACTGTCCCACCAGTTTCAGTTCCAAACCCCAGTACCACTGGATAGATGAATACTTCAGATTTTCTTTACCTCCAGATACCACCAAAACAGTGGGTCCTGCCAGAACCCACTGACTGAATTGATTTAACCTCCTTTATTTGTTTTGTCTTTGTTCTTTCTTACCATAGGCAAGCCCAAAGTTGAACTGACCTACGACAAGATGTACACAGTAACCAGCCGACTGACGTTCACCGTTAGCAAGGAGGATGACGGCGTACCTGTGGCCTGCATCGTCGACCACCCTGCAGTCAAGGACTTCCAGGCACAGAAATACCTGGAGGTGCAGTGTAAGTGCTTCAGCTTGGTAATAAGTTAGAAATCAGCATGGATATTTGATGGATATTTAAACAGCGTTATACTTTCCCTTTTTTCCTTTTTCTGAGTATCATCTGCCTAACTCATCATCTTAATTCAGAAAAATGGACCGGATTAGAGAAGAGTGTTCCATTCCTACTAATTAAATGGAATAGATTTGCTTTTTTCTTACCCGCAACTAAAAGTTTAATGCATGAGGTGTGGCAGTGACATTGAAAGAAAATTATGCATGTTATAATGAATAAAAGAGGAAATTGGACTGTAACACAGTAGACAGTTCTATCTTCACTAATTAAATGACATAAACTTTCCACAACCTCTCCCCCCACCACCCTCTGAAAGTTTGGTGAAAGGCTTTGCCATTGGAAAAAAAAAAGATTCATCCTGTGTGAGTAGAAAAAATTGAATGTAGAGGTGGTTTACAGATGTAACGAAGGAGAAAGTGTACAGGGTTCATGCAAAGCTGAGGATGCAACAGAGAGGGTGAGATGGAGGGTGATGATCGACCCCTGAAGGGAGAGCTGAAAGAAGAAGACTCGTGTGTTTAGTTTCCTCCAGAAAAACATGTCGGTGTTAGATTTGAATTTCACTTTGCTCTTCTCACCTCTTTGTGAAAAGCATGGAAAAAAATCTGCAGATATAGTTGAATGCAAAACAGATGCATACTTAAAAAGCTATTATCTTGGTGGCACAATGGCCAGCACAAGCAGATACTTTCAACTGGTGTTTTCCTGACTTCAGACATGCTTTGCCTGCCTGTGGAGTATTTTGGTGCAAACAGCAGAGTGCACAGTGTGCAGGTGGTAGTGTTTTGTGGAAAAATATTTCACATGTGCATCGGAAATAAATATTTTACAGTGGGTTTTTTTCCCTAACCTAATGTCAATCATTTCATTAGGAAGGGCAAACCGAATGCACAGCAACTCTTTACTACAAATATTTGCTACAAATGCACAGCAACAGTGCAAAAGAATATAAAATAAAATATAGATGTAAATATAAATAAATCTCTATAATTCAACCCTAGCCAGGCAACGCTCTTAAATTTAGCATCAGAAATTAAATGCCTGTCAGGAAGTCTGCATTCATTTATAAAATGATCTGTCAGGATCCAGTTCTGTTATTGATATGTGCTTCATGCTGCACGTAAAGCTTTTGTATCAGTTTACACCTGTTATTAAATACTAACAACCAATCTGCAATTTGCAGTTTATCTCTGATTTGACAAGTATCACACCAGGCCACTCTCTCTTAAACGCTTATTGTTGTTCCAAAAAGCATCTTTTAGCACTTTCACGCTTCCTTGTGGTGAATGTCTGTGCTTTCATTTAGAAAGGTTAGCTAAACCATGTTAGCTCAGTATTAGAATTTAAATTACAGGGTAATCTGTGACAGCTAGGATCACTTTCTTGTCCACCTTTGACGGCGTTAATATTTTAAGTCTGGGCTTCGTTTTGATGTTGTGAGAGAAATGGCACTGGAAAAACTCCATGGTACTCCAAAAATGTAACTATTTTCAATTGAAAATGTTTTTTAATACTTTAATGCTGAGGGTATTTTTAAATAAGGGACATCAAGTCAATGCTAAACCTTAAGAGCTGTTAGGAAGCAGCTAAAAGCTCCCTGTGGACACAGAATCTTATATTTTGCTAACATGAAGTTTATGTTTGTTATAAAAATGAGAACATTTATTTATGAGTTAGTTTTAGTCTGGGTGGTGGGGTGCTGTTGCAGAAGCTCAGTCATGTTTATTTCTCAGTCTTGTATGATGCACAGCCCTGATCACATGACCTCAGGGTCCTGGTGGGATGGATGGATGTCAATGTACAGCCATGCTTCTCCATGCAGGACCTTGAAATCGCATGGACAAGCTAAGATCCAATCCTTAATTTCCATTTGTTTTTATGTTTATTAACAAATATATATAGATAATACGCACTCATTAGGTGATCTTAGTATTTATTGCTGAGCAGAGAAGGACTTGATGCCTTGTGCTCATACCATGACACTCTGCACCATCCAGACCATTCTATAATTTGCACTTCTGCGTTTAGATTAATTAAACTAACCAGTGGCTTATAGATTTATACAACTTCCCTCAAAAACATAGAATGTTACTTATTTTCCTCAAGTGAATGAGACTCTAAATTTGCTGTTTTGATTGTATGTGAGGTACACACATTCTCAGAATTCATTAAACTCTAAAATAATCCCCCTGTTTTCATGTAGGAATGGTTAACACAATGTTTATCTATCTAATCATCTGACCTTGTTTATTTAACTAAATGTTCCTTAAAAAAACAACATGTGGCCCATAATGGAGGCCAGGGGCACACTTTTGCAGCAATAGCCACTTTTAATTGCAGTATTATTTATATATATATGTATACACAGACGAGTCTTCTCAATAACAAATAGTAGCAATAACATAACGCTGCTATAAAACGGCGTGTAACAAGTAATTAAAATCCTAGACTGAATGTTTAGATCTTTTTGTTAATAGTGAATGGTTAAAGTTCTGTATTTATTGTTTCTGTAACCTTATGTCTTTGGCCTCTGGCATGTCCTAGCATTTTATTTAAAAAAATAAAATCTCTTCTGTCACTATCTGACCTTTCTCTATGAGCATGAGAGGAGGAGATCA
Source organism: Oreochromis aureus (assembly GCF_013358895.1). Taxonomy (NCBI): domain Eukaryota; kingdom Metazoa; phylum Chordata; class Actinopteri; order Cichliformes; family Cichlidae; genus Oreochromis; species Oreochromis aureus. The sequence goes on from NC_052951.1 coordinate 27,214,229, forward strand.
GCTCATCTACAGAGGCAGAATGGCATTTTGCTGGCCTCTGATAACAGGGAGCTCACACGGACCACCCGGCTCAGTGCCTCACTCTGCTCCGTGCAGGGGCTGCGGCTGCCATGCTCTTTGCATACTGTAGTGGGTAACAAACAGACATAAACAGTCCTCCTCTCTACCTTCTCTTTGAACTCTGTTACACAGTTTAATATTACATAGCAACTGCTTTCAAATTAGTGTATCCTTTCTATGTCCAGAGGAATTTTGTTTCTCTGTGGACTGTCTAAAGACTAACAGTCAACTGGTATGAATTAAGTAGATGTTTACTAATTGAGCACTCGGGGATGTGATAAAGTGCGAAATGCACAGTTTTGAGTCACGATTCTGTGTGTTTTTTTGATTTATTTATTTTAGCAAAAGGACCAGTGTTGTTTAAAATTAGTGGAAGTATTACTGTGTTTCAACCAACACCTTTCACAACTTTTACTTTGAAAGCTTTCTTAGTAGTCGTGGTTTTCACTGATCATACTGCCCCTACTGGTCACTAGAGAAAACAGTGAAGGAGCAGCCGACGACAAAACGTGCAATCGACACGCCGTTCCACCGTGTCGATTTCACTATTTGCCCATTAAAATCGTGAAATCGACACGCATGCAGAATTTGCAGTAAGTTGCAGTAAAAGCAGAGGGAGAAATTTTATTTCAAGCCAACATGAAAATAACCACGGGAAAGCGTTTAAACAGACATTATTAACACATTTCCATGTAAATACATAATAGCTGCTTAGGTTTATCGTTTCTGGCAGTTAAGGACCCTGAAATGACTTTAAATATATTATCTCCCTCTGCTGGTAGTCCAATATCTGCATGCAGTAATGCAACTTCTGCAAGCGAGTCCATTTTATGTTTTGTCTGTTACAGGTTTTATGGATGAGACAACGGGACAACCAATATTATTAATCATTATTAATCATTTCAATGAGACTCTAATAAACTGATTGTTCCCAGTTAGTTATTGGATTCAAAGCAACAGAGTCATTCTGCTGTCAGTTTGGGATTGACTCGGGTGAAGTTGGCACTTGTATTATCATATTATTATTGATTACTAGTGATAAATTGACAAAAATCTGTGCAAGCTACTTACATTCTACTTTTAATGTCATCCAAAATGGTAACATTGTTGCAGGATGGAAATTTACCTACAAATTTACAGGCACCCTTGCTTTTATATAGCATGTATAGCCAGAATTTAACAAGTAGTTAGTTAAGTTCAACCCTGACTACAAAAACGAAGCGCAGAGGAGTCGTGCTCATCGGTGCACCCTGACTCAAATTGATTGCAGCATGTTGGCAATCTGCCTGCGTTTATTACACTAGATGAAAATTAGTCACAAACGTTCACCAGTCTGTCTATCTGAGAATGACTCCAGCCAATCCAAGACTGACTGCAATTGTTTGGAGATGGGATGCCTCCCAAGAGGTGTTGTGTGCAGTTGTCTTGCAATCAAAAGTGCTCAGCCTGAGGTGGAATGTGCAACAGTTCATTGCCACACTTACGAAAAAATTAAACACAGTCACCACAACCACCGAGTACTCCTAATCAGCAAGGAGGTTGCTCTTGGACTATTTTTACTCTAGTGTGACTGAGCCGTTAGCTAACAGAAAGCTGTTTGGAAAATTCAAACTCTGGTTTTTGTGTCCCTTAAATGTCGTGAACTATATGCACAATCTATGTATCTTTACAACCCCAATGAACTGTCTGCTTTTTCCTTCTAATTGTCACCACAGAGCCCTTCCCATTAACATATCTAAAAAATGCATGTGTCTGGTAAGAAAATTATGAATGACAAGACTAAAATAAAGCCTACTTCTGCAGTTTCTACAGTGACATGCAAGTTTGCTTACTGATTAGATGCAGTACACTGGTTGATTTACATTTCATTCAGCCACTGTGTAGGCAATTTGTGAGTGGAATGGAGAGCATTGTGTAGTAAGAAAAGGCGGAGGAAAAAAGCCCATTGTCAGGGGACAGCATAATTAAATAAGACACTAATGATTATGTGTATAAGAAAGCAAGCTGTTTGCTCGGATGCTGGGTTGTTTTTCCCATAAGGTCAGCTGGCTGCCGAGAGATGGATAGTGCCGTCTTGAGTGCTTATGAGGTGAGGCACACAATAAAGCAAATAATTCAGTTAGCATAATGATAACGGCTCTCTTGCATATGGTAGACACTATTTCATTTCCACTGAAGTGGCAGCATCCGAATCTGGCAGCACAGTGTTTTTCCATCAAACAGAGACAAGAAAGCTTTGCCATAACTACTTGAGGCTATCAAAACAACCTACAGATGCCTGGCGTCCTTCATGTTTATGGCTCCGAGATGACAAGGTCAGATGACGTCGTGAGCAAAGAAAAAGTTGCAGGATGCCATGTAGTGCCTGGAGTGGAAATAAAACCAAAGGGTTGCTGTCTAAATCCAAGCATGCCCACTGAGCAGAAGACTTGGCTTTTTGCCCATCTGCTGTCCATCACAGAAACTGAAAGCCAGCCACTGACAGGGTGTGATTTAGACAGATGGATGGCCAGACACGTGTTGTTTATTGCCGAGAAGGTCGGACAGCAGCGTGGAACTTTACCGCCAGCTTTGAAATCATAACTCAGCCTCGATCATTCCATCTACAGGCTGATTAAAAAACACACCAAAGAGTGGATTTAGGCGATAAAAAGAGGGAGAGAACAAGAATAATTTGCATCATGACTGGTAAACTATAATTACTCTACTTTGAAATAAAATGGTTCCACTGAATGGCATTTCTCTCTGCCATTTAATGTTTTCAGTTTTTAACAAAACTAGAACAAAACTTTTTTTTTTCATGGGGTAAAAATACTCTTATGCTCTTTTTATTACATTCAAGTAAATGGTATTTGTGACATCCATTCTATTTACAAAAAAGATGGGGATGATGTTTCCCTGTTGTGATGTGCTGTTGCTGAGCAGACAGCAAGATAAAAAGCAAATGTTCTTCGGTTTTCTGTCAGTAGGACACCTCATTGACTGGAACCATCAACCAAAACATACCTGGCATTTTTAAACCTTAGCAAAAGGTTGTAAGTCAGACGAGAGCTTCCGTTTCCCATTTCCCATTCAGTGCATGGCAAGAACGAATTCAATCCCTTATCCATTTGATAGATTGAATAAAACATTACATTCAGTCATCTCTTACGCCAAGGTGAAAAAAAGGCTTTGATAGCACCAGCAACAGTCAGTGCGATGGGAACAACCAAAACTCCACGGGTGCAGAGAATAGCACAGCGGTGACTGTCAAAGCACCCCACTGATTTGTCAAAACAGCATTCTTACATGCTTTTTTTCTCCAGCTGTAACAGCTACTGAAGTGCTTTTGCAACTTTAACAGAAAGCATCTTTGAACATACCAAGCTACTTGTGATCCTGCCCAGTGCCCACCTATCATCTCCTAGTGCTTTATGTTTTGCTGTCTTCTTTAATTTACATAGCCACCAAAGATAAGATAAGACAGCCTTTATCAGTTGGCTGGGGCAGGGAACAGTGGCAAAAAGAAATAGAGCAGGAATAAAAATAACTTTATAACCTAGAACCTAAAATGTACACTACACAAAAATATGCTCACGTATAGCTGGTTTGATGCTCTGTAATCTGTATGCACAGGCTGTAATAGCAGGAAATTTAAAGGAAAACACCTTGAAAGTAATTTACTGTTTACTTAATGTCAAGTCAAATCCCTAATCACTAAGCAACATAGCAGCTCAGTCCTAATAACAATAACACTGCCTTTTAGCAACTTAAACATGACCTGGCCTCCTCTGATGCTCGAACACTGCTGAGGCAGGTCATGGATGTTGCTCTTGTTGCTGTATTTACTGTTAATCCTTGCACCTTTTAAGGATTGCTCTTCAGGCACCATTCCCTTTCTGTTTTTTTAAAAGTAGAAGCTATTTCAAATGTTTGCCCTGAACATTTTAACCATTATTAACAACTGTCTGTCTGTCTCTACGGTTTTTAACATGCCACTGTTTATCTTCCGTGTAAGGAGAACGCATTCAATGGAAAGATTACCTTTTGTGGTTCCTGTGTTTTGTGGGGTTCCCCAAGAGTCTGTACAGGGAATCCCTGATTTTTTACCATGTACTATATAACCCTGGAAAAATCAAATGTCATGTGGAAAAGAAAGTGTTTGCAGGAGCTTTAAAAACAAAGTACATCCCAGGATTTATCAGCCTGTAGAAGCACCTTTAGCAGCGATAACTTTATATAATTGTTTTCTGAGGGACTTTATCAGTCTCACGTCATTGTGGAGTCATTTTGGGCCATTTTTCCTTCCAACATTGCTTCATTTCAATGAGGTTTGTGGCATCCGTTGAGGCACAACTCTTTTAAGGTCCCACCACACCATTTGAGTTATGTTGACTTTTACTTGATCTTTGCTGCATTCTGTTGCGGCTGTGCTTAGGATCATTATCCTATTGCATGACCCAGTTTTAATCAAGCTTTAGCTGTCAGACAGATGGCCTCAGATTTGACTCTAGAGGAATCAAATTTAAGAACAGAGAAGTTCATGTTTGACTCACTGACTGCAAGGTGTCCAGGCCTGTGGCAGCAAAACAAGTCCTATTTATCACCCAACCACTGACAGTTGGTATGAGGTGTTTGTGCCGATATGCTGCGATTGGTTTTCCCTAAAGGTAGAGCTATGCAATATGACCAGCCATCTCAACTTAAGTCTCATCTGTCAAAAGAAGATTGTTCCAGAAGTCTTTTGGTTTGTATATAACTGTATGTCCCCTTTAAAATCTCAGATTTCAAGTGCTGGCTTAGTATCTCCAATTGTCACCAGAAGGTGCTTTATGTAATATAAGGTAAAGAGCCTACATTAAAAAAGAGGCCAATTTCTTAGATGTACTTACTTGTTGTCTGATGACTAAAATTATGCACCAACTAATACATTTAATCAATATTTGGTTGCTTCTTTCATTTGAAGATCCACAAAAAGGATTCACAGTGTTGTTCATGGGTTCTGATTTTCAGATTACTCATTTTAAGCCTTGAATGGTCAAGATTTTAGATGTGATCTCCCTGCTCCTTAGACACCTTATTAGTGCTCGAAATCCTCCCTCAGTTCATATAAATGCGAGAAGTCGGCAAAGCTGATTGACACCAACCAATGCCTCGTGCAACTTCATTGTTCTGCACGTAACTCCCAGGTTGAATTGGATTTAGCAGTTTTACGTTCTACTCCTGACCACAAATTTCAGCTTTGATGCATGTGCTTATCATTTTGTGGGGGCTGGATTATGTTGATACTTAAGATATACTATAAATAATTTTACAGCAGACCAGAATTCATGATAAGAACTTATAGTTTGTCACTAATGTTATCTGGATATTTAATACTTTGTGTTTTTCTCATTTTTTCAGACAAACCAGAAGTTAAGATCGTGGTAGAATTTCCTCAGGGTCTGACCAGAGAAGGAGAGAACCTGGAACTGTCGTGTAAATTCAGAGGCAAACCCGAGTATGACACAAGCAAACACACACAAACATACATATTTTACCAATTAAAGATAGCCATGGTGAAACAGGTATGCCTGCCTGCTAACAGTTGCACATCAGTGTATTCACTGCATTGTGGCGTGTGGCTCTGTCTTTTACTGTTTTCCTTTTGCTGTTGAGAAGTAATGAACATAGCAGCAGTTAGCTTGCACTGGCATTAAAAAGCGTCTGTACATGGAAAAGACATCATTTCAAAATCTATGATTATTCAATCACTTTTCTGCCTACAAAAGGCTGTGCGGGGCATTTGCTGTTAGTATTAGGAATACAGTACTATGCAAAAGTCTTGAGCTACCCCTGATTTCTTCATGTTTTATTTCCTCAAAGGCAGACTTTCTTATTATATTTAAAGTAGTCTTGAGCAATCGTTCTCCAGGCTTTCTGACAGTCTTCCAAAGTTTTTCTTTGGATGTTGGCTGCTGTTCACTCATTTTCAATCCAGTCTTTGTACCTGACCATTTTCAGAGGAATCTTTTTTTTTCTAAGCTGCTCAACACTGAACAAAGACTACAGAGTTTGACCATCGTGATTCCCATAGAGCTGTTCACTGAAAACTTTGCATATATGATAATTGAGGACAAAAGAAGAATAAGCACGCCTAAAAAAAATACCTACAGCAGATGAACAGTATCTGAAAGTCATGTCCTGAAGGAAAGGGAAAAATCCAGCTCAGACTTGACACAGGACCTCAGAGTTGCACCTGACCCCGGATGATCTAACAATGGAGAGTCATCAGAAATGGTCTCAGTGGAAGGGTGGCACAGCATGACAAAGATCCCAAACACACCAATTTCCCATTTTCCTAGAAAATGTGGGGTGGCTCAAGACTTTTGCACATCACTGTACATGTTTTTGGTTTTTGGTATTAGAAATTTGCTCACTGCTGTATTTTTTGTTCTACAAGAATATTCTGTCTGTCGAATTTGTACTGACTAAAGCACTATTTACGCTTTTTTAATATGTTCATTTAGGTACTCACAACACTTAGGAAAGACCATGGTGTACTTTTAATACAGTAAAACACCAACAGCGACCTGACACACAGTGTGTACATTCAATCAAACCCAATTCAAAGTGCTTTTGTTGCCTAAACCTAACCACAGATGGAAGTCTGGATGTGAAACCCAGTCCTTTGTGTAAGAGTCGCTTTGTACGCCCACCATCCACCAAAAACACCTCCTGCTGTCTATGTTACAATTTGTAAATGTGGCACATTGGCACACAAAAACTAATGTTAATCTAATGCAGCCAGACAGTACATTCAACCTAAGCATAAAAAAAGGAAAAACACAAAAGCACTATTAGTTTGTGATTTATTGGCGCCTTCGTTGAACTATGAGAAAACATGCAAATATGGAGTGCATATTGCTATTCACAGTATCATGCATTAATTTCATCTGAGGCTTCCAGACCATTCATGGTTACACTGCACCTTTGAAGTTATAAAAGGACATAAGTCCAAAGACTTTCCCCTTTGTAGTTAGTATAAGACCACATAATAAAAGTGAATGGAGAAAAGCAGACAGAAAATATTCTACTGGATTTGAGAACTCAGAAGCAGCAGTGGGTTTAGTTTAGGTAAAATGGCAAGGATACTATAAATTTAGTTCTCTCATTAGAACTAAACTGGCATAACTTATAATGCCAGTGATGAATCATTGGCTTATTGTAAGCATAGAGTTTTTATTCTCTTTTGATGGGTAACATAACATATACTGCACGCACCTCCAAAGTATGTGTCTGTGTGTATGAGTGAGACACATTATATATGTCTACTGTACAGTACTGTGCAAAAGTCTTGAGCCAATCCTTCTTTATATTTTGCTCAGAAAATGGGAAATAGGTGCAGCAACTTATTGAAACGTGCAAACATATATGGAACGACTGTATATAAGGTCAAGAGTCAATATTTGATATGACTTCCTTCATTCTTTAACATAGCCTGAACTCTCTTAGTCACCTTTCTTGTCATTTCTTTAACTAGTCTTCGGGAATAGTTCTCCAGGCTTCTTGAAGGCCATTTATTCCACACTGCTTCAATAATGTTGACGTCTGGGCTCTGGGCAGGCCAATCCATGACTGATAGTGCTCCATGGTGTGTTTTTCTATCCAGCTATGCTTTTACTGCAGTGTGTTTGAGAACATTATTATGAAAAACAAAGCCGTTGCATGATCTCCAACACCACTGGGGAAGCTCCAAACCATGACAGAGCCTCCACTGTGATTTACAAATTACTTGCCACTCACTATTCTACCTACTGGAATCACTCCATAAGACCTGCTGGCATTGATTTTTAGTCCAGATCCTTTGTAATTAGCATGCGTCTCCGTTTTCTCCCTGTTTTCATTCCGTAAGAATGGCTTCTTGACAGCCACCCTTCCACCGAGACATTTCTGATGAGGCTTCAGTGAACAGCAGATGTATCAACTTAAGGGCTAGATGCGTTTCTGAGGTCCTATGTCAGGTCTTTGCAATACATTTCCATATTTTTAAGGACATGACTTTCAGATGTTTTTTGTCTGCTGTAGTTTTTTTGGTCTGTCGCTTCTTTTGTCCTCCACTTGTCTAGTTCCATCGACTTTCTTAAGGATGCACTGTTTTTGGCTAATAGCTTGGCTTGCTATTAGCATCTGATTTTGGCTAATAGAACCTTGTTGTTCTTAAAGATACAATTTAAAAATTGGTTCTTTGGTCAATTTGTTGTTATGTTAAGTGGCTTAGCAAACAAAAGTAATTTATCTGAAAACACCTTCTGTGGAGATACTGTTGGTTTTGTCCATTTTGGGTTATAGCTGTGGCTGAATCTATCTACAACCTTTTCCCTTTGTAGATATAAAAGGGCTCATTATAAGTTAATGAAAAAAGGAGTATCTTGTTAGTCCCTTTATTATGCTGTAATATTAAAACCACCTGATTAGTATTGTTTTAGGCCCCATGTGTCATTTAAAGGTGTCCTGTCACGTCTGGTGGAATGACTTTGGTAGCAGTTCCCTTGGGCCCTGTGGGTTCTGGGGTGGAGCCTGCTTGCCTTTGTACATCACACGGGGATCTAGCGAGTTTGAAGGACACGTTAGTACTTTGGACTCTTGGTCATGCTTCTTGAGCTTGTCTGTGGACTGTTTACTAATTGGTGGGCCACTTTGTCCAGCTGATATAGGCCAGTGCTACAGGCAGTACTATTATCATGTGGAGCGTGCATAGTCTGTTTTGCTCAAAATACCACCCACATGAATGCCACTACCCAACTCAATTGTAACGAGATGATCCGTGTCATGTCCTGGCATTAAAAAAGTGACTCATGAACATTGCCTCACAGGCTCAAACTTAGTTTTTGATGACAAATTAGAAAATTGGAAATGCCAAATGTCACAACTCTGTGGAAGAGGAAGCTAAGAGTGGTACATAAACCTGACAAGCACAGTGTGTTGTTTTACTCAACACTGGCTCTAGAACTAATCTTCTCGCAGACAGCAGAGATTTCTTCTAATTAGCCGATGGAGTTCAGCTGATGGATAGAATGGCTGTGAAAGTACAGTTTCAGGAAGAAAAACTGTGACTGGAATGTGATAAGGACCTGGGTCCTGGCTAGTCTAAATACCCATTACTGGCTACATAATCACGTAATTGAATGGCTTCTATGTTCGTTTTTCAGACTTCCAAAGGGGAAATTTGAAAACTGACCTGTAATTATGAAATACATCAGAATTACTGTGTGATATTTTGAGCAGGTATTTAATTACTGCTGCTTTAAAAGTGGAGGACCGAGCAGAAGGGCATTAATAATAGTGAGGGGAGTGGGTCCTAATGTCTTGCAGTTAGAATTTCAGTAGGCAGAGGGTTGAATAGGCTGGTGTTTTTTCCCCTAAATGATGAGTGATAATATTGTGAAGGTATCTAGGGAAAGTGTATGAGGCTGAGAGAGAGTATGCTGATGGATTTGAGACACTGGATATGCACTCATGAAGTCAATTTTGTGATTAAAGTTAAATGATTGTTTGAGGTACACAGAGCTGTGAACAGAAAACTGTCCTCAACTAATTTTTCTCACCATTTTGAAAACTTACAGTGACTCGGTGCAAATAAGCCCTTTGAAATGCCTAGCCTTATCATCTGAAAGCTCCAGCTTGTTGCTCATTAGGATATTATTTCACCTGCATCATCGGTAAACCCAGGTGTTGGTTTGTTTAGATGGCAGGTCTTTGTGATATGAGATGTAATGGAGTGCAAATGAAACCATTAGGGAGAGCAGGGTTGAGCGTAGCCCTGAGAGCCTCCGGCAGGAGACCTGCTGAACTGTTCAAATATCAATAAATTGTAGTTGGTGCTGTTGAAATCTATCAAATTAGTATGTTGACAAGCTAGTTCAAATTTGAACAGAACACAATCATGAGATGAAGATGCTGTTATGAAAATTACATTACAAACAGCAATGTGACCAACTTGCAGGTGCTTCTTTTGTTCAAATTCAAAGGTAAATGGCAGCCTTAGAAAAAGGCCCACGCCATGAAAACTTAATGGTTTCGGGAATCTGCAGACTTGAAAAGCAGTTTGTATTTTTGCTTTTTAGCATGAAAATATAGCTGAGGTGTTCACAACATTTTATACTGGATTTAAATGCCAACCAAGCTCGTTTATGTTTGTCATGCCCAACTAATGTCAGACAGTGTATTTATGAAGACAGACATACAAACAGATAATCGTGTTAGTGACAAATGGAACCTAATAATTGTGTAAGTGACAAATGGGCCCTGTGTATCTGGGAGCGTACTGAGCACATAAATGCATACAGAAAGTGAATTGTGCTGCAGTAGAGGGTTAAAAAGTTTCAGAGGAAGTTTTTATACCTCGTAATGCGGTCGCTGGTGTCATGGACTTCAGCTGTCCTCTCTGCTGGAGAGTTGAAAGTTCAAAAGTGTGTGAAATTTAGTTTTTCGGGGAAGTGTTTTGCTAAGGGAATTAGAGGCATGAAAGAGTGATTGATGGTTATTACTGAAATGTGATTGAAATTAGTTTCCTTCCTTAGAGGTCTGAGTGAGGTGTAGACTTTCTAAGCAGGTTAAAATGCAACCAAACATAAGCAATCATAATTTCTTAGTGTGTTATTAAGTCTTTTTTCCATCTACAGCAGCGGTCCCCAACCCCTGGGCCACGGACCGGCACCGGTCTGTGAGTCGTTTGGTACCGGGCCGCGAGAGTTGAGGCTCTGGTGTGAAACTTATGGTTTTCAGGGTTTTTATCGTTAACTCGGTTTCCCTGGGTCTTTTCCCGGTGTTGTAGTTGTAACAATAATAATAATAATAATAATAATAATGCATTGGATTTATATAGCGCTTTTCAAGGCACCCAAAGCGCTTTACAATGACATTATTCATTCACGCTCACATTCACACACTGGTGGAGGCAAGCTACGGCAAGCTAGCTAGTTGTGTTTTATTTTGAAAGAACTATTTATGCATTACCATAGCGACCAGAGAGGATTAAGGGGCAGAGAGGAGGATGTTACTCACAATGTTGTTGGTGCATTTCAGGAGGACGCTGCTAATAAAGTTACACAATTACACAGTGAATTTGCGTTTATTATTATATTTACAAAATACCACAGTTTTTCTTTTGGTCGTATCATTTTATTTTGTTGTATTTATCCACAACACCTTAAAGGCCGGTCCGTGAAAATATTGTCTGACATTAAACTGGCTTGTGGCGCAAAAAAGGTTGGGGACAGCTAATCTACAGCACTGTGTCTCATGTCACCCTTCATTTCTTATCTATATCTGTTAAATTAGGATTTTCCATCACTTTTTTTTCAATATTTGACTATATACATTAATGGAAATATAATATATAAGGTGAAAACAGTTTGGAACAAGGTTAAAAAGTCAGTATGCTGGTGGTGCATTTGGCATCATAGTCATGGTAAAAAATGAAGCTACTGCCAATCAGACACTTTCCAGATGTTACTGTGTGGTGGATCAAAATCTAATCTAATCTAATCTGAAAATGGTTCAAGATACAAGTTCAGGGCTGAAAAGGGGTGAAAAATTTTAAAGACCTTCAGAAAGCCTGGAGAGCTATTGCTTCAGACCACTTTAAAAAATGACAAGAATGTCTGGTTTGTTAGAAGCGAAATACAAGGGAACGAGTGGTGACTCTTGACGGCACTTTATTTGTCAAAATCTTTGTGCGCGAAACCCCCCGTAGGCACCTTCGCATTTGCCTACACAGGCAGCTCTAATACATTTCATCATGGATGACGTTATGAGTATGACATCAACAGTTGAACACCTGCAGAGGGGGCAGGTTCAGCCAATGCCAGCTTTAAATTGGCCCTCAGATTTAAACCTTAGTCGTAATCCAGTCTTGACCATGAATCAAAGTAAGAACCAATCTTTAACTGTCTTCACTTTTCACTTTCCCATCTGAGGCTCAAAAACTCAGTATGAAACTCTGAAAGGTAGAAGTACAGAACAGGCAAACACACACACACACACACACACATAGATCAAAACAGTGTGCACTCTTGAATGCCCCTCCCGTCCACCCCAATCCCCCACCCCCTGCAGTTTTCATACTTGGCATAGAGACAAGCTCACTACCCGTATTCATTTTATAAAGATGAAAACACAATCAATACAGTGAGCCGGGAATTGGAAGTCATTTTCATTAGAGCTGCTGAGAGTTGTGCAGTCATTACCAGCAGATAGCACAGGGGGCCCCGACTGCAGGCAGCCATTTGTATTCTAGACGCCTGCCCTTCCTCTCTCCTTGCAACCCCATCTTACCTCTTCCGTCTATCTATACCTCCTTTCCTAGATTCACTTTTCCCTCCTCGCAACATCCGATGCACCTATAGAAACATTTTCTTCTAGGTTATATTTCCAACTCCATCTGAGAAAACGACTGATATTTCTAAATGGTTTTTTTTTAATTTACATTTCACTTCACCTACAGAGCACTTGCAGCAGACACGGTCCTCTCGCTTTCAAGCCATCCACCACAGCCATTAAAAACACTTGTGGTTTGTTTGTTTGTTTGTTTTGGAAATGAGCTTCGGCAGCTATCTCATATTTTCTTTTTCCTGGATTTTTGTGCCCCCCACCCCCCTCCCATTTGCTTGCTCCCTTCACACCAAATGTTTTCAAATGGAGGGAAACAAGTTAAAACACCACAACAAAATGCAACAAGAGAGACCATCAGCACATGCTCTGGGGAAATAACAGTAGCTGGCAATGGCCATTGAAAGTTGCAGCAGCAAAATAGAGGTGTTTTGTCTTTTTCTTTTCTCTTCACCCTCTGTGACTCTGGGCACTTTGAGCTCATTGTCATAAAAATGGAATCTGTCACCCTGCTATAAACCTCAGTCAAGGTAGAAAAGAGAACAAAGAAAGACGCTTGGTAGGCAGCCACCTACAGAGCTTCTCTAAGTATACAAGCGTGAAAAGCCTGCAATTTCAACACAAGGCTGGTGCACGGTTATTGTTACTTTTAGCGGTATGCAAAGGTACACATGTCATTTCAATACGTCTCGGTTTGTAATGGTCTGAACTGCCATTATTTACCATTATTTATTGTTGCTTTAAACTAAAGACAAAAAAAGATAAAGCTGTGTTAGTTATCTTCAGAGAAATTGTAATCAGTTACCACATGTGGGTAAAGTTGTTAAAAGGAACTGTAAATATATGTCTACTGTAGAACAATCATATATTAAAGTGTTTTTACTGATTGGATCGATTTGCGAAACCTCCCTGGATTGTAATAAAAAGAGAAACTGAGATTTAGATAAAAAGGCAAACTTGACATTGGAACGCATATAAAACTTTGGTCTTTTTTTTGTTTCATGAAATCTTAGCCGTTGAGCATTACTACCTAAGTGCAGCGTACCACAAACATACAGCCATTTGTAAAACAAAACAAACTGACCTCTGAAAAAAAAGAAACAAAGAATTGTGGGCTACCGTGATACTGACTGCACTTTGTAAAATGTATTTTAGCTTGAACAAAACATGCAAACAATTGAGCAACAGTTGTCCACGATCAGATACTGATGTCAGTCCAGAGGCTTGTTTAACCTGTTCATTTTTATATAGCCCAAAGTGCAAAACAAATGCAGACTTATGATATAAAAAAGAAATATAAAACTCAAAAGATGAAGTTCTTGGTTCCCTTTCGACCTGTCCTCATAGATCCATGGGATTTTGTGTGTGTGTGTGTGTGTGTGTGTGTGTGTGTGTGTGTGTGTGTGTGTGTGTGTGTGTGTGTGTTGCATGACCTTTACTCTAGGGCCAATCCTTAATTATTAGTTGGCCATACAAGATAATTATTTGGTAGATTGACAGGAGATTTATTACATGCATATTGCCCAAATATGAAACCTATAGAGAGCACATTAAAATGGTAATATAACCTTGGTACCATTGCCAGTGCTTGCTAGACTGTCTGATCACTGAGGTTCTGTCTTCAATATTACATAGACTCTTTAATATATGGGCTTTACCTTACAGTGAATTTCCATTATATTTTTTAAAAAAAAGTATGACTTAAAAAAAAAATTACATTTTCTGTACATATACTAAGTATGTATGGCTATAATGTTACAATGTTTTGTTATTTTTAAAGAAAAATAAAAGGAGTATAAAAGAATGCAATTAAAATTTAAATTTTCTCACAATTTGAAAATTTAGAATGTGAATAAAGATGAAATTTAATTGTCAATTCTTAAACTTTTTTTCCATTTTCATTGTCAAAACAGTCGTACATTATACTTACTTAATATATTTACTTAAGATACATGAAAATGACAGTATGATTGCATTTTATTTTTTTAAATAAAAAAATATTTTCTATATTTTTATATAGATACATATACACATAAACATAAACACTCTCAGCCTTACTTAGTTGTTAGTCATACTAAATAAAGGATTATGAAATAGGCAAGGGTAATTTAACCAAGCAAAACTGCCAAGATTCAGCTTTGAAATATCAAGAAACAGAATTTGATGTAAAGTACTTAATGAAAAGGTTTTTCAAATAAGAATTTGTTCAATTTATGCAGTGGACTCTAACTTGTTCCCACTTTAAAATGGCATGAAACTTGATTTTACAATTCATTCATTGATAATATGAATACTATTAATTTTAAACAAGGTATGCAGTATGAAATATATATATAATATATAAAATATAAAAGGTATTGCTGATATAGGGGATCAATAAGAGATCTAAAAGACTGGCCAAGACTAGCTGATGAAGAACAATGTGATCTTACTCGTGTACTTACTCTGGTGTTTTAATTTCAGGCCACAGCGGGTGAACTGGTTGAAGGTGGATGATGATGTACCGTCCCATGCAGTTATCACCGGCGCCGATCTTTACATTGAAAATCTAAACAAGTCCTACAATGGAACCTACCGTTGTGTGGCATCCAACTCAATTGGAGAAGCTTACGATGACTACACCCTCTATGTCTATGGTACGTTCATCTATCACTGATCCACTAATATTTTATTATCTCTTACTGAACAAACTTCCAGGTCTTTTCCTTTACTTTCTGAGGCTTTCTTTCTTTCTTCAGAGGACCAGTTCTAATAAAGTATGAATTGTTGCTTCCTTGTACTCTCTCTGAGCTATATTAACATTTAAAGATCTTCAAACCTTTGGCCTTTTTGAAGAAGTTGTAGGAGAGTGAACATAAATAGCAGAATAATTTATTTGTAGAGTGATGAATGATTTTTAAGACTGGAAAGCTGTTAACACTGGTGCTCATTACTAGCTCTTGGAGCACACTGAATACTCTACTGGCATAATCCAGAGTATGCAGGCCGACTTTTAAATACAGTCTCTGTTTTAGTACAGCATACTTATATGGACTTATTATATTTATATGAACAGCTTGTCACTGTACTCTATTCACTTTGTTAACCTAACTGCCATGCACCTTCATGTAGGAAATGCATTACAAAAACATTTGGTCTCTAATAAGCTTTTAAATGCATGATTATTGTTATTTTAACCGGATTGTTGTTCGTCTCACCTGTGCCTCAGTAACACACCTATGCTCAAGCAACTACTTAACATTCACAGAAAACACAAAGATCCTGTCTCACAATTGTGTCTATGTATTTTGATTGGTTTTTTTAAATTAGACACATTTTTGCATTTTACATTTTTCAAACTAATTCTTGTGACATGTCTTGAAATTTAAATACTTTGCTGCAAAAATGTAATTCCAGATATAAGAAAGAAATGTATTGTTAGTTTGACTAGTGGATTGAAGATGGCCTTGGAATGCAAATATAACTTAATAATTAAACTCTAAAGTAAGAAAAATAAAAAAATATCACATTTTTTGATGGCTTTAACAATATTAAGTTCACTAAGTAGTGTGTATTAGTTCCAGACTTCTGAGTGTAATAAACTAAAGTTCTTGTAGGGCCTAGAAGCACACTAGAAGGTGGTCGGCAATTGGAGAAAACAATAATGGCTGCAATTCCCTTCAGTGTGTGGTTTGTTCTAGAAGTAAACATCACTACATCTGCTCCATTGAGTTATTGCATTTCATTTTTAATATACTGGTCCTGAGACCACAGAGTATTATTACATCCTAATATAGCTTAAGTGATTTTCATGTATGTGCCCTAAAATTTGCCTTAAATGGCTTTATGATCTCTACAAGATATACCACAATAATACAGGTAAGCAAAAATTACTTTTATAGATGATGCAAAGTATGCCCTCAGCTTGCTGCCTGTATGTTGGATCTGCTTGAGGATGCTCCACCTGTGGACTCTGATAGGCTCCAATGCTCATGTGTACAACGACAGTGAGACCTGGAGGGGCATGATTGGGAGGAACGGCCTGCCAGATCTGAACTCGAGCAGTGTTCTGTTACTCGACTTCTGTGCAAACCACAGTTTGTCCATAACAAACACTGCGTTCAAACATAAGAGTGTCCATAGTGCACATGACACCAGGGCACCCTAGGCCTCATGTCGATGATCGATTTTGTAATCGTTTCATCAGATCTGCAGCCATATGTTCTAAACACTTGGGTGAAGAGCAGTGCTGAGCTGTCAACTCATCACCACTTGGTGGTGAGCTGGACAAGGTAGCGGGGGATTCTGGACAGACCTGGGATGCCTAAACATGTGCCAGAGGTCCCTGTCCACAAGATCTTTAACTCCCACATCCGGCAGAACTTTGACAGCATTCCAAGGGAGATTGAAGGAGGTCACTGAGGCAGTTAAACAGCTCCTTGGTGGCAGATCCCCTGGGGTTGATAGAATAGAATAGAATTAGAATAGAATTCAACTTTACTTTTTGTCATTGCACATGTCACAAGTACAAGGCAACGAAATGGAGTTTGCATCCATCCAGTGCTTTAGCCATAATATAGATATATTACAAAATATATATATTACATACAAGTTATATTTCCATAAATATATATTACAAAAATGATGAGTTTCACCCTGAGTTCTTGAAGGCTCTGGGGTTGTAGGGTTGTCCCGGTTGACTTGCCTCTACAATGTTGCATGGAGATCAGGGGAGGTACCTCAGGGTGGTGGTTCCCATCTTTAAGAAGGGGGACCAGAGGGTGTGCTCCAACTATAGGGGGATCAGACTCCTCAGCCTTGCAGCAATGGGCCAGACACCCATTGCTACCCATTGCTGATTATATAACCGCTGCAACGCTTGGTCCGCATAGCCAGCAATAAGTCGGACTAATCCCCAGCGGGTGTTGGACTCCAACGGGGCTGCTCTTCGTCCTCAGACAGAAAACGATGGAGTGCCCACTTCGGGTCAGGGACAAGTTACTTCCACAAGTGGAGGAGTTTAAGTATCTTGGCGTGTTGTTCATGAGTGAGTGGAGAGGGAAGCGGAAGATCGACAAATGGATTGCTGTAGCCACAGTGAGGCGAATGCTGTACCAATCCATTGTTCCATTGTGGTCAAGAGAGAGCTGAGTGTAAAAGTGCAGCTCTAGATTTACAGGTTGATGTACATCCCTACCCTTGCCTATGGTCACAAGCTTTGGGTAATGACCGAAAATCAGCTTTCTCCGAAGGGTGGCTGGCTTCACCCTTAGAGATGGAGTGAAGAGTTCGGCCATCCCCGAGGAGCTCAAAGTAGAGCTGCTACTTGAGGTGGTTTGTGCATCTAATAAGGATGCTTCGTGGGCGCCTCCTGGGTGAGGTGTTCTGGGCATGTCTCACCGAGAGGAGGCCCCGGGGCACACCCAGGACAAATTATATCTCTCAGCTGGCCTGGTGTTCCCCCGGACAAGGTTGAGGAGGTGGCCAGGCAGAGGGAGGTCTGGGCTTCTCTGCTTAGGCTATCCCCCTAGAAGAAAATGGATGGATGTATAGATATGATGCAAAGTGTACACGGCTATGTGCTATCTTTTCATCCCCCAGCTGGGATCACTGGATGAAGGGTGTGTATTCCGTTAAACACTGGAGCTCCTGTCCACACGCCTGAGGTTATACCACACCACCTTCAGCCTACTTGTACCAGTTTTACTCATTTCTATCGCTTCCATGTTGGTCTCTTCTTTTTCTGTATGCATTTCTGTCATTCTCATAAACATATTCTCAACATGTTTTTGTATTGTTGATACCAATAACATTTTATCCCGGAGCAAGGCATTATACTCTAATGCGCTCCTTTTCCCTGACCAAAATTACTTCACTATCCCTTTTGGTAGACCCTGAGCATGCAGAGAAATAATTTGGCTGCTATTGTCAGATGGAATTAGCAGAGTGGAAAGGCTTGGGGTTTTTTATGTGGGGTGTGAAATACAAGTTCAGTGCCTGATGGACACCAGCTGAAAAGATGTTATTTACAGCAGAGCGAGCTGCTGTGCTAATGATGAGTACACTAAAACAAGAGAGGTACCACTGCAGACCAGGAAATGGCTCACTGCCACCTGCTGTATTATACTTCTTAGTTATTATGCTAGCTGTGTCTTTTCCAGAACATTTTTTTCTCCTTTTTTTCCAAGGATAGTATGAAATCACTGCTACCTAACTATAGATGTGGAGCTTTCTCCAAATTTGTAAAATTTATAAAAATGAATAAAATTTTTGACTGAAAAAACTTTTCCACATTTACTGAGCCACTAGGGCACACCAATTGGTAACAACTGCAATTGAACCTCAATAATTTGTTCATGCTGGAGAGGCGGTTTAAATCACGTGTGAAGCCTCCTGCCAGAGAGGCAGTCCACACTGACAATCTCTCTCCACAGGCATTATACTAAATAGCTGAAGGACTAAATACTCCATCCTGTAGGGAAATATGATGCTGAAAATATTTTTTTTAACTACACGTATTCAAACAGAACAATTTTTTAAAATATTGTCATGCTGATGTGTTTATCATAATGGGCTTTTTTAATAATTATACTTTGCACAGAACTGTAAAACCTTTGTAACAGATGTAACAATGTAGCTAAGGCTGTAATGTGATTACTGAATTTAGTACAGTACGGTATTTGAAAGAAAAATTGTAAATATAGGTCAAAATCTAGCTACATTTTTAGTACAGTCATTGTACAATGCAATGTGACCACAGTAATAGTGTTATTTTGTAACAATGTAAAATTGCTACTTTGTAACACGCACACTAACCTTAAAAGACCCTGTCTGTGCATGCAGATGTGTTTGTACTCAATTACAACACAGATAAACGCATCAGTAGCAGTAAAAGTTTACCTTAAACCCATGTTCTCCCTAAGTAGCAAAATTCATAAATCACAACTTTGCATTTAGTATAAATTTTGTGGTATTTATTGCTAGCATTTTGTGCCTCTCTCTCACTCGTCCTAACCAACAAAACCCCATGGTGAGGGCTGCAAGTCGGCCTCTCTTATCCACCCACACTCCCCCTGGTGAGAGAAACACAAAGATAATCATGGTGCAACATGTGGGCAACTAAAAGCCTTGCACACAAAAAAAAGACATCCGCCATTAAAACCACAGAAGACCTCCATCCTTTTAGAGCTAGTCTTTTGATGACTTTGATGTGTCTGTGGGTCCCACACTCCTAATGCCTACAGTAATTCAGCAGCCAATCGTGCCAAACATTCGCCTTGCTAATGGGAAGACAGGATGTTGTGGTAGAGCTGTCAGAAGCTGATTCTCACATTATGTTTCAGAGCTCCTTCCAACACACATATGCACACACACACACACACACAAGCATGCCACCTGCTGCTCCAGCACTATCAGCACCATGAAAGCATCTCTGCAGTCAACCTTTTACGTCAGCAGTAGCTTTAAGAAGGGCATGGCTCTGCACAAAAACATGAGCCCTATAGGCAATAAACTGCTTGAGTGAGTCACACTGACCTCAGCTTTGTTCTCGTGTTTGTGTTCTGTTTAGATAAAAATGAGCTCTGATGCATATGCCCATTTCATTTTGGTTCGTTTTGGGTTGGTGCGATAGCTGCCAGTCACACTGCGAGAGCTGTCAGTTAAACTAAATACAAGGATCGTGACTACGTGAAAAATAGCATTCCACACAGCATTCCACTGCTTGCCGCCAGACGCATTGCAAGATTCATTTGAGATGGTACAGAAAAATAGACCAATCATTAAATTTTATAGTTAGATATTATTTTTATAGTAATTCAAAATCTAGATTACTTTAAAAATCATTAACAGACTGTTAGTTGTTATGGCTGTAATTTACAGTATAACAGGATATTATAAACTTATAGTGAAAATTAAAAGCCGAAAAAAGGTTTCTCACCAAAAATGTTTCTGGTCAAGTTTGTCTCTTGCTCTTCTCTGCTTTTCAAACAACATCCCAGGAAATGTTAGTAAAATATGTAAATTATAGCAAACTATTCTCACGTTGTATAAATGATTTAATATTATGTGTACCTGAGTGATTTGTGAAGTTCTGTCAGCCTAATGTCAGACAGAATGTTCTTATTGTTACAATACACTTCTAACTTACACTCAATGCCTACTTTATTAGGTACAACTTGCTAGTACAGCATTCCAGCCCTTTTTGCCTTCGGGACTGTCCTAATTCTTCATGGCAAAGATCTAACAAGGTGCCGGAAGCATCAGAGATTTTTCTCCATATCGATATCATAGCATCACACTGTTGCTGCAGATTTGTTGGCTGCAAATCCATCATGCAAATCTCCCATTCCGTCACATCCCAAAGCTGCTCTATTGGATTGAAATGCGATGACTGTGGAAGCCATGTGAGTACATTCACTTGTCATGTTCAAGAAACCAATCTGAGATTTGAGTTTTGTGACAAAGTCCTTTATCCTGCTGGAAGCAGCAATCGGAAAATGGGTACACAGTGGTCATAAAAGGATGGACATGGTGAGCAACAATACTCAGGTAGACTGTGGAATTTAAATGATGTTCAGCTGGTGCTAAGAGGTCCACAGTGTGCCAAGAAAATATCCCACACACCATTACACCACCAGCAGCACCTACAAGGGGATGAATGCATGTTTTCATGTTTGTTCAGACCGAATTCTGACTCTACCATCTGAATGTCACAGAATTAGACCAGGCATATTTTTTTAATCTATGCCACCAACAAACATGCAAGTTTCAAAATCACTTAGATCACTTTTTTATCCACATTCTGATTCTCAGTTTGAACTTCAGCACTTAGATATTTGTTAATTAAATATTTGTGTTAATGAGCAGTTAAACAGGTGTAACTAAAAAACTGGCCAGTGAGTGTGAATTGCATCCAACCTTACTGACTAAAGATTGGATTTTCCCTGACAAATTAACAGAAGCAAAAATACCGAATTTAATTTAGCCTTATTTCTGCTGGGATTTTAAAAGTAAAGCAGAGCAGAGTAGCAACAGTTCTGCATGTTTTTCCAACTCTCATTCAGCTTTGCCTGGAATAACAAAAAGAAGTTGGCACTAGCTGTTTAAAAGACCTCTTAACAACAGCTTCACCAAAAACTGCGGTTTCATGTGGCAATGCCAGACAAATGAGTCAGTTCTTGATTTTAGGCACAGCACTTGGTCAATAATGCATACAGTTAGTTATACCTTTATAATGTCTTTGTTACACAATATGTGCCTGTGAGGCAGAAAAGAGCAGTATGGGCTGCTGTTTAGTCCCCAGCCTCCTCTTTGGGATCTTAGTATAGCTCTTGAATGAAGAAGCAACAATATGTCTTGCTATTCCTTGGCATAGACCAAATGACCTGGTTTACATGTGTGAAAGCACACTTGTGTTTACTGGGCAGATTAAAGAGTTCCATAAAATAAGTACATACATGCTAATTGTTAGCTACCATATGTTGCCTCCAGGCTATTTCATTCAAGTCCAGTATATCACGAGATCCCGCATATATATGCAGGGTAATAAAGATTAAGGCAGTAATACTAAGCCAAAAAATAGAAACAAATGTAACCAATTACCAGTGTTATTGCTTTAGAATATCCAGCAATGCACAAGGAGATGTCATGAAAAACCATCAATTTTATTAAATGACTTCCATGAAATGAAAATTCTCAGCCACTCTGTCAACCTCGGGCCTTAAAGCACACACATTACAGCTCTGTAACTTGCAGCTATGTAAAGTCTTCATTGGACCGCCACCATCATTACTCCCTGTGCTCGGCAGCCAAAACAAATACAGCCATATAGCCGGCATCTCCTCTAATGCATTTGAGTCCTAAATATTGTGACCCTAAGTGATGGAGAGCACCATGAGACTGGCTGACACTAACAATGTTAACAGTGAAGAAAGCAGTCTGTATTGCTCCAACTCTCACTGCCTCTCATACTTCACAGGGTAAGAAAACACAACCATCAGGGTTTTCCTTTCACAGTCGAGTGAGACCCAACGCCGAGGGGTTTTAAGTTGTTTACAGGCTGCCGCTTACCCAATAACTGAGTTCTCTTCTTCTCTGCTCCTCCACCAGCACTGGATTTTATTGCACACTAGCAGCATGTTTAGTGACCCTGTTGCTCTCAGTCATCCTTCTACTTGCTTTACACTTCTTCTCCTTCAAATTGCATGGCAGTTTTTCCCCACAAATCACTGTTATCTCTTAGAGTCGCATCCAACACGCCTTGAAGAGTGTCCCAAAACACCCCGTTCAAGCTGCCTGTGCTCTTAGTTGCTTAAATTGCACTTGAGTGGAAGTGAAATTGCAGATGTAAAATGTTCTGAGGAGGAAAGGTAATTCATCACTTCCAAAACAAATTTGCATGGACTTTATGTTTTAAATCCCTTCTGTCTGTTATTAAGACCTAACAAGATATATGAGAAGCAATATTTTAGATGTTTCTTTAAAATTTATCACCATAGGCAAGATGGATTGTGTCATAGTGGCTTTCACTCTTAAGTTACAATTACACACAGTTTCACATGGACAAGGCTGTCAGGTCCTGTCAGGCTCCCATTACATTAATGAATACCAAAGTTTATTTGTGTGTGTTTATACATATTCTCAAATTAGAGAGCAGCTTTTTCACTTTTTGTCTCCGAAAGAAAGAATCTCAACTCTGAATAGGTTGTACACTGGATTCAACAACAACATCCTTCAAGAATTGTGTTGTTGCTATATTAGTTGCTTTTTATATATTTTGTAATTCCTCCGTGGAAATGGAAATCAAACTTTACAGTTCAAAGATACGCAATAGGCTGATTTTTTTATACACATTTACAACTTTGGAATCTGTAAAAAGACAATTTAACAGTTGAACCAAGAACAGTTCCTGCTTCAAAGAACAGATGAAAAAAGGAAAGGGCTCTAACTGGATTACCTAAGAAAACAACAAATCAATGATGCATTTGTGCAGCGTTTTAGAAAAACAGAGGCAAAAGAATGCAAGTAATTAGAGACAGCATCACACGAGGCCACATCTACAATGTTGTTTAGCTGCTAGAATTAGGCTAGAAATTTCTGAATTTAGTTTGGAAAATATTAACGTTTTACCCGTTGATCTACATTCCCGCTCTCACCTACGGCCAAAAGCTCTGAGTAGTAACCGAAAGAATGAGATCGCCGATGCAAGTGGTGAAAATGAGGTTCCTCTGAGGAGACGGAGTAGAACTTCTACTCCTCCACATCTAAAGGAACCAGCTCAGGTAGTTCGGCCATTTGACTCATGTGCCTCGTAGGTGAGATGTTTCAGGCATTTCCTACCAGGAGGAGTCCCAAAAGCAGGACCCAGGACAAGCTGGAGAGATCAAAATTTCATGTCTATCTTGGGATCAAATTGATGTTCCCACAGATGAGATACAGGAGGAAAGGAAAAGGGAGGGTCTGGGGATTTAGACTGCTGTCCCTTGGATCCAGACCCTGATAAATGGAAATAAATAGACTGTACTATTCAACAGCAGTACAGTATGCTATAAACTAGCCAGTGATTTACCACAGCCAGGGTATTTGCCTGTACTTGGCTGTAGCTCACGAGGTAGGACAGGGCCTCTACTAGTTGGAAGGTCGGTGGTTCGATCCCTGGCTGCTCTAGTCTGCTTGGCATATATCCTTGTGCAAGATCCTAACCCCAAGTTGCTCTCTGATGAGTGTGAATGTTAGCTAGAAGGTGCTTAAGTATATTAAAGTAAAAAGCACTTGTATAAATGGGTGAGTAAGGCATGTTGTATAAAGTGCTTAGAGTTGAGGTAGAGTAGACAATTACTATATAGGAACCAGTTCATTTACTTGGGAAAGATTAGTTTAATACATTTTAATTATTAATTAACTAATCTGGAACATTGTGTGTGATGTCAGTAAAAGGATAGTTAAACTCATCTGCAAAAAAAAAAGGTTAGGAATTACAAATACTCCAGTGTTGAATACAATAAGTCTATATGAATGGTGGTACATAAATCAAAGCATTCAAACAGTATTGTTGTTTTATTAAAACCATTGCAAATTTAAATAGTTTTTGCTGTCTACTATCATTCAGTCTTTGCTGCAGCTCTTTCTTTCCCCCAATTTCTTATTGGTTGGTGATGTTATTGTGCAAATATAGGGTTCCTGTCTCATCTGGTGCTCACACAGAGTTCTTTAACTCGTTGGCTTTAGCAGGAATGATTCCTGTCAGGCTGTGTCTCAGGGCTTCCTGCAGTCCTGCTCCTTTCGTTCAAACCAGAAACACTGATTCATAAGCCTCATCAGTAAACAAGGCCCGGTGACTCAGCGGGAGGAAAAACACATTCAGCCTGTCACATTTGAAAGTCAATGAGCTCCAGCATTCTTTGATACATTGCACCAGCTAGCCACCAATAAGGAGAGATGTAGTGTACGTTCAGACAGTCTCGCCAGTGTTCCTTTGAATCTTTTTTGTAATGCTAAGTTTTTAATGAGTTGTTGACACTGATGATCCCAAACATCTGCTGGACCCTCACAGTTCATGATGGGATAAAACCAATTAGACAGCACCACCCCCGAGCTGGAGTTTGTTGGCTCTCAAGCATGTGTGAAACTCATCAGTTCAAGCTTTGCATGCCAGCCGACTTCCCAATGGATCATTTCTCTCTCTCCCTTTGTCTGCTCATTGGTCTGTACAGTCTTTTGTATTGTCAAGGTTGTCTTTAAATAACAGAACTGTGGATAGATTAAAACTCTAACGTACATCAATAGAGTTCCAATGCTAATCCCGATTACCTGGAGGCCTCAATTTGAATTGTCAATTTTGCTTCAGGAAGAGTTCTGAGGGGCTGCTTTGTATTTGAAATGCTTGATTCACTTTTAATTGAGTGCATAAAACAGATACTTTTGAAACCAACAACTGTGATTTTTATGAACTTGCCACGAACAGCTTCTGCCCTCAGGGAGGATTCCTTTTATATAATAAACAACCTCTGTACCCTTACGGAAGACATCAGAAACAGCAGGGTAATGTTTATTATCATTTTAATGTATCTTTGGAATATAAGCTTTTTAATTCAGGCTCATTTCATAGTAAAAAATATATGAGCTCAAACATTAGACTTTGAACATTCAGCTGGAAAGTTACCATGGTGTAAACCCTAATGCAACTTTTTAATACAGTGTACCTTTTTTTTCCTACTGTATGTGGCTTTTTAAAATACTAATACAAGTCAACACTTTTTTGAAACTATTTTCATAAAAATACAGAAAACTCAATAAATGGACTACTTATTACATTCTGTGTATGGAAAATGACCTCTTCTGCTTCTTTGTGTTGTCTGTACAAGACATATACATTAGAGTGCTAAAGTCTTGAGCCGCCCCTCATTTGTTTATATTTTGCATTAACGGGGCCACACTTTTTGTCATTTTTAAAGTGATTGTAAGCACAGATTTCTGAAGGTCTTTTGCTTTGCACTGCCCTCTGACTCTTGCAAGTATTAAAACAGGCACCAAACTCAATGAATGAGTGAGTGTTTAGTCTACATATAACAGATAATTTAGCAAAGAACCAATTTAGACACTTTGTTACTAGCAGCCTGTTGTAAAAAAAACAAAACAAAAAACAAAACAAAAAAACATGAGCTGTTCCCATTGGCTTCGTTTAATCTATGAAAAATGGCAATGATACCACAGTTTGAAGGGCATAAAATAATATTTGTGCCCCAGTAAGATGATTTGCAAAGATTTAGTGGCAGAAAATTTCTCATATTGTTATAGCGAAGAGGTATCAGACCTAAAACAGCATCTTTAGCAGATGAACAGTATCTGAAAGCTGTGTCCTTAAGAAAGAGAAAAAAAATCCGTAAAGACCTCCTTATTAAGGAAGGGAAATGGAGAGAAAAGGCTGAGGTATGCCAAATTTCACAAAAACTGGACTGAAAGTCGGTGGCAACGGGTCTTATGGAGAGCTGATTCTAACAGTAAGCAGTCGACGGGACACTATGTGGTCCCCCCAAATGATTGAAACAGTTTAGGATCATGTGCACAGAGAACAGAGCAAAAGGCAGCCAACATCCAACGAAGAGCTTTGAATGTCCCTCTAGAAGGTCAGAGAACTATTCCTAAAGACTATTGAAAGAAATGACAAAGTTTCCCTAAGAGACTTGAGGCTGTGTTGA
Source organism: Oreochromis aureus (assembly GCF_013358895.1). Lineage (NCBI taxonomy): Eukaryota > Metazoa > Chordata > Actinopteri > Cichliformes > Cichlidae > Oreochromis > Oreochromis aureus. Next base: position 27,240,817 of record NC_052951.1, read on the forward strand.
AGAATAAAGGCGGTCATAGCAAATATTCACTAGACTTGCATAAACTCTGCTTGTGCCTTCAAGCTTTCTTCTATTCTTCAAAATATAAAAAAACAAGTGTTGGCTCGAGACTTTTGCACAGTTCTGTATGTTGGTGTATTACACGCAGTTACCAGTTGCAACAGTGTGCTATTATTTAAAATTAAAAGTAAACTAATAAAGAGTAAGAAAGTGTACTTGTTTTACACAGGTTTCAGTTGCAGTAGGATCTCTATGTAGGAACATATCAAGTGCAGCAGTTTGCCAAAGATAAACACGAGCTTACTTTTTAAAAATAATTTATGAAAATTCATTTCACTAAATATAATTATTGCAGCATACATGTGCCATCAATTAAAGGTAAAAAATAGCACTATACAGTGCGTGCAACTGTTAAGTCGACCCTTCTTCTGTCTCCTTCACCTTTGTCTGCTTAACTTTCCTCTCCTTCCTCCTCTGTCCATAAACATTTCTTTCCAATCATTCTTATAACCCAATACTTCATTAAAGTGTGGACCAGCCTCCCTCCTTATCAACAGCCACAAATTACTTATTTTTTCAGCACCTTTTAATAACCCCAACAGGTTTTTCAGCCCATTGCTAGGCAATCAGAGCGGCATGGGAGGTCTCTAACCAAGCAGCAATCCCAGTGGCTTCATATCAGTGCAGCCCTGCCACTCCAACAGGGAAAATGTCACTTTGATATCTCCCCCTGGTCATTGTCAGTGTGGGGAGTCTAACCCAGCTAATGAAGTAAAAAGGAAAAAGCTGTGGGAGGAAAAATGGTCTGTGGTCAAAATCTGTGTTCTCAACGGCCCTGCTTGATGCCTTTCATTTGTTTTATATGTGTGTGTTGTTAATCCCCTCCTTCTGTTTAAGTGCCGTGTCATTTATCGTTTGAATTTCTCCATCAATCTTTTGCTTTTTTTTTGTTTTGGGCTAGTATCATCACCAACTTTGTGCTGTTCTCCTCCAAGAAATTAAGAATGCACAGGCATATTTATTTGTCAAAACTCCTCACTGCATAACAATGACAGCATAAGTACAACCCCAGCACTTGTTACTCATTAGACATTTAATCACTTCTAACAAACATGTGCTTGCTATCTTTCATGTCATGGTGTAATGCCTGTGAATAGACATAAAAGAGAAGAGTTCCCAACAAGATCTTTGATCATCTCATTCGGGTGGGACGAGATGATCTGTTGAAGTATCATCATTGTGTCAACATATTTAATGCACTGCGATCCAGCTAATTTATCAGAAAGTCTGCCGCAGACCTTTAAATCACCCACACACGGTGGCACACAAAGAGCTGCTGGCCCGAGATAGTATCAGTAGTGTTCACAGTGACTTTATTTTATCTTCATGGCTTTTATACTTATTTGTTTCCCCGCTTTTGTTTGTCATGTATTTGTCCCCTCATCCAGATGCTCCCACCACCACCCCTAAATCCACCACAGCCACCACCACCACCACCATCATCACCACCACCATCTCCTACCCCGAAATAAATCAAGGTACAGTATCACCTCCACGCAACCTGTTTATCTCTGTGTGCTTATGATTGTGTGAGTGTCCGTGTGCGCGCGCATGTGCATGCATGCTGCCTTGCTCCCAGTGTGCTGGATCCTTCCCTGTGTATTCCCATTTTTATTCCACAGTGGCAGCTTTATTTAGTCATGATGTTTTTGTCTTTTACCAAGTTATACACTGAAGCCATCATTTAACAGCTAAACCTAATGAGGCTGAGGCTGCAACAGGTATGCACCATCCTCAAACAAAATGCAGTATTAGGATGTTAATCTTGCTTGTTTCTTGGCTGTCAGCTCGTCTTATATGATAAGGAGTTGAGCAATCAAACTAGGCACATAGGTTCCTATCTATGTCAGACTTTATGATGACATCATGTTGCCTAGCAATCAACTAGCAGGGAGCTAAAATTAACCAATTTTGCCGAACCAATCAGGAGTTAAATAAGCCAAACTTGGCATACAGGGACATTTTGGGAATGTTCTTATTTACATCAGATATTATGACATCTTCATGTTGGATGGGAGCCTATCATAACTTGGCTGTGAAGGCTATTTGTTGTCGACCCAAATGCAGAGCATTGGAAGCAAAATGAGCATTTAATGCTAATCCATAATACAGGAACTTACTAAAGGGTAACCTGAATGTAACCAAACTAAGAACAGAAGACTCAAACAACAGAGCTAGCAATTAAACCAGAAAAATTATAACCCTACACACATCCTACACCTATACAGAAAAAGCCCAAGGAAAACCTAAAATAATGGACATCAAATAATAAGTAGAATGCAAACAGGCCACTGGATAGGAAATAACAAATAACACTATATAGACTAAATAAATCATAATACTACATTTCAGAGGGAACAAAACAGGAACAGAAGTTGAACATAAATCACAAAACCACTAACAATAAAGAACTAATAGAAAACTTGAAACCAAGGCTCCAAATCCCAGGGACCATGACACAACAGTGTAGCAATGTGCTAACATGACCCATTTTTCCTGAGATGATCAGGAGTTGAACAACCAAACTTGGCACATAGATACATCTTAGGCCCCTGAAGGTTCCTTTTTATACCAAATATTATTATGTCATCATGTTGCCTGGCAACCACCTATCAATAGACTAAAGCGACCCATTTTAGCTGTTATGCTCCGATATCACCTTCTAAAAGCATTTTATTATATTAGTTTTACAACAACACAAATTTATACTGGCAAAAGTTGAATTATGCGTAATATCTTAAGATGCCGTCACGTTACCTGGCAACCAAGTGCGTTTTCACCTTTGTCTATGTGGAGTTATACCAGCAACACAGAGACGCCAAACAATACTGTAGCATGGGCATGCACTAGTAATAATAGTGAGTTCCAAATAATATCTGAAAACAGAAGCTACACTAGCTCACCCTGAGCTTCTATTCACCGATGAAGAAAGTGAGTTGCAGGGGGCTCGTGAAAGAAATAAGCAGATGTTGTTTTTAGAGCCACATTTTTTTTTTTAAAGTATTGATATGCTGTCTTTCTGAGAGCTTTGGTCAGGATGAGACCACCGCAGACTACACTGCGTTGTAATACAAAAGCATCAAGTTGATATGTTGCAATCCCATTTATACAAAAGAAAGGATATTTCCCACAATTTTATTCCCATCTGCAAAAAAGCAAATACTTAAAAAAATAGAACATCACAATGTGGCTTCTGTTGCCTTGTAATTTTCTGGTGCCATTTAAAAAAGTGCATCTGATTGTGCCATTTTAAATCTTTCTCTGGCATCAAACAATTTATTCTTAGCAATTGCACCCCAGAAATGGTAGGGTTGCAATCTGAGGCATTAACATGGCAAATTACAACTCATATACACAAATAAAATGCACAAAAGCTCTTTGAAAGGCTGATTAACATGGAAAGATTAAATAAAAAACTAGCAGAATTTAGACAACCTCAGCTATATTTTTACTTTGTAAGTATGTGTGCAAGTGAGTGGGTGAAGACGAGTTTTGATGTTCAAAGGACAAATAGTAGGCCAAGGTTTAGTACCTCATGTTGTTTTGTTGTCAGTGGAAGTAACCAGGCGGTCGTCACTGCTTGTTGTTCCCAAATCGTTCTCAGCAGGGTTTCAAAAGAAAAGCCAGGTGCATAAAAACATGTTGAAAAAGAGTTCATTTTTCAAATTAAACTGCTGCACCACTATACTTTGCACCAGATCACAGTAACGTGACACTTCACTATGGCATCAGCTTAATTGGCATGATGTCAAGAGCTGGTGCAAGCAAACATCTATATGAAGCTGTGAATAATGAAACATAAATAGTGGGATTACTATGACAATTCTGTGAATTCGATGCTTCTGTAGCATTTACTCACTACAGACACACGAGTCGCCTTTTATTTGAAACTCATCTCTCATTCAGAAAGTCAATTATAGATCATACACTAGGTGGGTTGTGGAAAAAGGCGAACACTAGGGGTGAACAATAACTAGAACATGAGCAGTTGAAAATTAGACCCTTTTGAAATAAGCAAATTTTATCTCGCTCTTTCAACAGCAGAACTCGAGGCTATTGTGACTATAAATCTCCAAAGGGTGCAGATAGAAAACATCACTTTATGCCTCGTCTCAGAAATCAGCCTGAGCTCCAAATGCAATCAAAGCCTCTCTGACAGACCGCTCAATTGGAACAAATCTCACAAGGCTGGCAGAAATCACAGGCATTGTGCTTGATTATGCCATCTGATTGGATTAAAGAGAATACCTATCTATGCAGGCTGATTGATAGCTCCTTTGCCTCAGATCAAGGAGTGTGGAGTCTGCTCTGGCCTGTTCTGATTATAGCAGTCCTGACTAATTCAAAGTGAGATCTGTGCTGCTTTGCAAAATAATTATGCTCCTGCTGTGAATAATAGATTTACTTTAAAGGTAAATAATAAGAGCAGAAAAAAATATTTTGCAACCTCTGCTTGCACAAAATGAGCAAATTAGTCAGTGAATTAAAAAAAAAGTCGTAACCCAGGCCCTTAATTTCATCTTTGCTCAGTTCGGATCAGTCATGCTAAAACGACAGCTGGGTGTAGCCATGCTTTCTTGTTTCTTCAAAACGAGCATCTTGAAGAACATCACTAACTCTGTGATGCCGACTTTAGAGCTCATGCCGTTGACGGTAATTTGTAAAGACTGTGGCTGTATGTTAAGGGACATCTCGTGAATTTGTAACTGATTAGAAGTCTCCCAATGGCAAGAAGGAATCACAGTAGGGCTGAAGCCAGTCCCAGCTGTCTCCCAGCTGTGGGCAAGAGTCACGGTACACTCTGGAGAGGTTTCTGAGCTTTTGCAGGGATAAAAGAGACCATTCACACCTATGGCCAATTTAAAGTCACCAGTTAACCTTGGGTGCATGTGCGGGAAAAAATCGGAGAAGCCTGGCAGAAATGGGAAGAACATACAAACGTCACAGTGGGGACATTTTGGTGATTCGTCTGACAGCAATCTGTGTGGTGATTGCATGCACTACATAATGCTTATTGCAATCGTTTTGCTTTAAATCAGGTCACTTATTGATCTCCAGGTGAACTTACTCAACATCAAATATCTGCTTTTGTTCCACTGGGATAATTTAAGGTTTGGTTTTTGGGTTTTTTTGGGTGACTGTTTGCATGTTGACAACCAGTTTTTTTGTCTTGTCCTCTTGAAATGGAAATTATTGAGAGATATGATATTGATTGGCAAAACTACACAGTCAAGATCAAAGTTGTGTTAAACTTAAGTCTAACTCTTTGATAACTATAAATTTAAACAGCACAATGCATTTCATTTTTCATCTTGGAGAAAATACAACAATTTTCAAAATAGTCAATATGCTGGATAAGATTTTTATAATTCAATTCAAATTTATTTTCACTAGTCAGATGACCCCCGATGTGAGCAGGCACTTTGGCGACTCCCTTTGACAGGCAGAAACATTCGGCAGAACCAGGTTCAGGGAGGGGAAGTCATCTTAGTCAGTCAGGGGTGAGTGGAGGGAGACAAGGCACACTGTGGAAGAGAGCCAAAGATTAATAATAACCAATGATTAAATGCAAAGTGATGTATAAACACAAAATACCTGCTCGGCTAAACTCAAGTCTACTTTTGGTTGTTTCGATCATTTTCCATTACAACTGAGTAGCACATATGCGGTTTGGGGTCATTATAGCAACGCAACAGAAAGTCTCGTGACGTCATTTGGATGCAACACAAGCACATCACAATAAGGGAGGACGTCAAGGTGATTGTATACCCGCTGCTCAGTCCATGGACCACAATGTTGGGCTTCAAAAATTGCGATTTTGCTTTTCATGGAGTCACTCTCGTGAGTCATCAAGTGATGCCAGTGACTGGCCAATCGGTGGCATTCAGTCTGGTGATGTTACACTTCTGGATTGACTCAGATGGCTTGGGACCCTGGCTGGGTACCACCACCTTACGGAAACCCTAAAACTGAGTCGAGCTGAGGGGAGTAGATACAGGCTGGAAAAGGGCTAATACAGAGTGAAAAGAGGTGAGTGAGGAAGAAACACTCAGTGGATCATGGAAGGCCCCCAGCAGCCTAAGAGAAAGTGAATGTATGAAACTATAAAATATTATTATGAAAAATCTATACAGTTTTTATACTATTTATAAATAAATATAACATTTATGGTGCAGGTGCATCTATGAGAGAGAATAAATGGAGCTTTCACTGTCACCTTAGACTCTTAACAAAAGCAGGCTCAGCTGTGATGGCATCATGTTGGGTATTTATGGGTGTGTATATGATACCAGTTCTCATTTTGCCTTCCACTTTAATGCCACCTCTTAATAAGTACAAAAGAATGTCTGGAGAAAATCACACCCTAAACAGACTCTCACTGAAAAAGAATTATGATCATTGACTGTCTCTGCAGTAAAAAAAACAACAAAAAAATCTCTGTACAGTATATTGGCAAGTTATTTCAGTCCCCGGTGAGCAGAACTTACGTTGAGATGCGTGGGCTTCACCTGATAAAGCCAACCTCATGTCGGCAGGGCCAATATTTTCAGGTTGAAACAACCCACTTATAGTTTCTGCCAGATGTCCTCTCTTTGCTTTCAACTATCAGGGGCATTCCATTATTACTGTGTATATAGATTGAAGGCAGCAGACTCATATGGCCATAATACGCTCTGCCAGTTGATTTCATTTACCCACAGTGTGCCGCACAGATCAGAGACCCACTGCCAAATGAATCTATCAGAGTGGGATTGGATTTTTTTTTTTTTTTTTTTTTTTTTAGCAATTTCCCATTAGAAGGACAGAAAAGAGAACTTTAAAAAAAATCTGTTAGAGTCCCACCACATGGCTTTTAAGTGCTTGGCAGGGTTTAGAAAGTGACATGGGAAAATGACTAAATTACTGTTTTCACCACTAAATAAATTTCTAAATGGAGATATCTTGCTGACCAACTCCTGCAATTAGGATATAGTAGTAATTTCCACTTACAGTCACATGTCATTTTTTATACTTATTAAACCCTTTTCAGGAACTGCTTCTTCTTTTTCAGTAACCTAACTTATTTTCTCTAATGCTTAGCTAGTTGTATTCTTCTTATTGTCAGTGTCAGGGTAGAAGAAAGCTTTTCCTTGAAAAGTAACTTTCTGAGCAGCACACTTTCCTCGGGTGCATTAGGTTCATAATAATAGTCACGGCCAAGAGAGAGGAGAAACTGACCTTAAAACCACAAATGTGCTGCTTTATTCAACATTATGATGTCTCCCATCAACAAACTATGGCTAATCTTTGCCTAATTCGATACAGCAACAAATGAATAATTGTTCCTAAGCCAGGAATGAAAAAAATGCATAATGAATGGGTACCTACTGCAAATAAAACAATCAGGCGGCAGGGTAGCATTATTTTTAATTGATGAAAGACCGTAAACGGCGCTGACAACCAATTCATTTAACCCACACTATAAACAGAACATACAACAAAACCGGCACGGGGAGGGAAAGGAAACAAACATTCATTACATTTGTCAGGGTCTTAAAATACATAAACACCATCTGGTGAAGTGACTTAGGAATTTTATGAATTTAGATGTGCCTCCACCTTCTATTCTAACCACTAACACATCCTTACATAGTAATGCACTGTCACATACTAATGTGTGGTATTGTTACCACTTTGTTCAGTTTGAGTTCCTATCCATTTTCAAATTGGAGCCAGCCAGCTATAACTAATTTGATTAAGGTCAATAGCAACACAATAATTGACGTCATGTGACATTAGAGCGCCTCAGTGGAATTATAGTGCTCAGTATCATTGAAAACAGCAGTCAGGAGCCCAACATAGCTTCTTAATGTGAGAGTATATTGTCTTTTAGAGGTATTAGTGCATTTTATAGTGACCACAAGGAGATGAAAGTTGTAAAGCAGGGCCAGGAGGTAATCAGGTTGCCACAATATCTGAAAAGTATCACCAGCAAACACAGTTTTGCAACCTTTCAAATTACAGCTCCTAAAATAAATGCACTATGTTAACATGTTTTTGGACAACTGCAGAATTATGTCAATAAATCCTGTATTTCTATTATTGAATTAGTGGTTTTTGTTTAACACTATTGGATCGAAGCACCAGGGTTTTTTAATCCTGAACCTATAGCCGTGCTATGACACACAGTGCATGGACATAAGTATGTGAAACGAGATGTCAAGAGAGGGGCAGATCTAACTGAATGGCCTGTCAATCACTAGTTTTTAGCCAAAGAGCGTATCCTGAATCATCATGCTTTGTAAAACTTGGAATGACCATAACTTACAAAATAAACTTACTTAGAGAAGATTCATGGATGTAGTGAAGGAGGGTTAGTGTGACAGAAGAGGGTAATGGAGAATGGAGGATGAGCCACTGCAGCGAGACTAAACTTAAATGGTAAATGAACTGGTTCTTACCTAAAAATTGATCCCATAAACCCATGAGAAGCCTTTGCTGAGGACAGGTCAGACTGGCATTTTCCAGAGACTAAGGACAGGAAGTTGCTGGTTCAAACTACAGGCAATGCCCCCAGTTGCCATTTTAAACAAGAAGCAGGTTTAAGGCATTTCCACATTAGCCTCACTTTTCAGACCTGCAAACTACTTACTGTCTGTATAGCCTATATCATGCTAAAATTCAAGCATTCTCTTTCCTTTTGCCCCAAACTGGTTGTTGCAAATGACTGCTCTCGGTAAGCCAGAGGTTTCTTCCTGTTAAAAGGGAGTTCTTCCTCCACACTTTTGCCTAATGCTTGCTCATAGGGAATCATGATTGTTGGGATGTTCTCTTATTCTCTCTTTACTGTGCCACATAAAAAAAATTCAAATTTGAATTAATCAATAGAAATAACAATTCGTTGTTTGATTTTTCTTTTCTACAATTTTCAGTGATAAAACTTTCTCAACATCAAACAATAATAGTAAATAAAAATAGCTTATATTTTCTAGAGTACTTACTACTACAGGGTTTTTCCACAGTTATTTCAATTAATTGTATTGTAGACATATATGTGTCAAATTTAGTGGCAGTGTATGTGAATCACTAACAACTTAATTACCAATGTGTACAAAATGTTGTGGTGTTTGTTCCATTTATCAATTCAATTCAATTTTATTTATATAGCGCCAAATCACAACAGTCGCCTCAAGGCGCTTTATATTGTAAAGTAGACCCTACAATAATACATACAGAGAAAATCCAAACAATCATATGACCCCCTATGAGCAAGCATTTTGGCGACAGTGGGAAGGAAAAACTCCCTTTTAACAGGAAGAAACCTCCAGCAGAACCAGGCTCAGGGAGGGGCGGGGCCATCTGCTGCGACTGGTTGGGGTGAGAGAAGGAAGACAGGATAAAGACATGCTGTGGAAGAGAGACAGAGATTAATAACAAGTATGATTCAATATGGAGAGGTCTGTTAACACATAGTGAGTGAGAAAGGTGAGAAAAGTTTATCCCTAAAAACAACATTTATTATGATGCACTTTTACTACTGGATTACATTTGTGTCTATTCCAAGAAGAAAAAAAAAAAACAAGAGATCAGAAACTTAAAAAACTAAATGATAAAGATCACTATAATACTATTGCACCTCAAACTGACTTTGAAAAGAATTTCCTTCTGGATTTTCCGTTGTTCTCCAGCATTCAACTGTTATTACAGAGCAAAATCTTTTGTTGAAAAGAAAGAGATACAAGTTTCTCTATCAGCAGCGCTCCACGGGGGACGGCAAAAGTCTGGGAAATATAGGAAATCACAAACTAAAGCCCGAGTAGAGAAGCCAGGTCAGTGGATCCAACAAAAAAGTAATCTAACAGCCAGCGGGGACACCCAGCAGCATGTTGGCATTTTTCTGTACTGCAGGGTTCCCCCTAATGCATTTCTACCAATATAATTATGATTGGCACGCAGTTATCTCTGCATGTTGAGCTGGATTTCGTGTCACAGTAAGTCACCAAAGGGCTGGTGGGAATCATGACAACTAGTCATGAAGCCATGTCCTCATCATGTCTCTGAATGTCAGCGAGGACACTGCCGATGTCTCAGTTGACCTGAAGCTAGAGATGGTGAAAGAGGGCTGCTCGAAAGAGAGGCTGCTCAAAAATGTACAGGCAATCACTCTGCAGCAGACATACTGAATGGTCCCACATGGTTGCCACCCACAGTGTAATGAGGGTTAGCAGGTCAGGCTGCCTTTCTGTTGACTGAGGCTTGCAGTGACACAGGCTTCATTTTACATTTGGATGCCAGTGAACACCAGTGCATAAATCTCTTCTCCGGTGGCAGAGATGTTTTGAAAAGAGGCTATTATCATCTTTTGATCTAACCCTTCATAGGAAGATGTGCTCCGATCTGCTGCTGTTGCTATTATACTGGAATGTAGAAAATGAAAATAGTCGAACCAGTCATTTCCCTATTTCCTCCTACTATACAAGTACTTTTCCCCCCGTGCTCTGTCATAGACTCATGAAATGTCACCAGTCAATTAGAAAAATGGGATCATATTCTACAACTCCTTGTTGCTTTCTGTTTTAGGAAAATATAAGGCAGATAATAGTACAGCAGACCTGCCTCTACCTTCTGGTCCTCATAAACATTTTTTAAAGAAATGAAAAGTCAGCATAGTGTGACATTTGATTTGGTTTTATTGTTAAGAAACTGTTCATAACAGGTGTAGTCACCACCATAAATACAGAAAACTTAAATAGAAAATTACTCCCTGCTTCTGGGGGCTGCAGCCATGTAGAACATTTGCCAAATAGACTGCTGTGAGAGAGACGCTGTAAGGCTGAGATATGCCATTTAAAAGATCCTAAGGACAAATCTGTCCTCTCTGTTGGCTTTAAAAGAGACAAACTGGGAGACACATGAGTCAAATGTGTCGCTGGATGGAAGAATGCAACAGTCAGCTGTTAGGAGACATGCATCTGCACTCACTGTCATAGTAAATATGTAGGTTAATTTATGCTGTCTTTCTTGTCCATGTCAGAGCCTGGATTTGGATTCTGAATTTCTTCAGCAACAATCAGCAAAAACGCTTCTGTGATACTTACCGGAGTCTAAAAAGGTGTTCCAGAAACCAGAGGAGATGATCAGAGTTCGAGGCATCAGGCAGTTAAACCTGAGTCTTTACCAGCAACGGACTGATTCTGGAAAAAGTTTGAATCATTTGAATTATGATAATAATTCAAATGATTCAAATAATTACTTATAATAATTATATTCACATAATTATTTTGAATTATGTCCTCTGCTTCTCAGCCGCCTGTTTTTGCTAAATAAAATAAATAAAATAAACTCACTGGTCCCTGAAAATAACCATGTCTTAAGATTACCAACATTTTCCACTACCAGAGATTTTTGCAGCTGTCTACCTGTATGACATTTTACCTAAAATGAGCATTTTTCAGACCTCCTTCAGACCTATTTTGAGATGCCAGCATTTCCAGAGAGATTTGCACTGCATTTTTATTTAAAAAAAACTGCAATAATACTTACACACACTAAGCTATTTAAACTTTTACCTATCTCCATGTGAATGTGACTCAAACACCATACATATCAGAGCATATAATGCGTAACTATATAGGGGGGTTTGCCCCTACAACACTATACATAATGTGATAAGCATGATATTTGTTCACTGCTCTGGCGAGACGAACAGACGCTGTTGCTGATAGTGCAGACACTCCTGACTGAGCCGTAAATACAGACGCAATGTGGTGACTCTTTGTGCACATGCAGCACAACAGTTACCTGCAATTCAGAAAAGATTTTCAGATTCATTTTTGAGCACAGCCACCACTTTTAAAACAAATTTGATCAAATGTGACTGCTGATCGTGTACTTGTCTCTTTCCATTATCCAGATAGGAGCTTGGCCTTGTTAGCCTGAAATAACTGCCAAGTAGCACGACTTGCTTCGTGAAAGACTTTGCTAAGGTCTGCTAATACTTGTCAACAATCCTTTTGGAACTCAGACAATATCAAAAGAACTATTGTGCAACTGTAACTACCACTGCCCAAACACTCACAATTAGTGAAATAGGATCCTGCTTGTCATATTTACGCCAGGGTATTATTTTATACCTCCTAATTCCTGTGGAAAGCAATGTCATTCTGTCAACATATAAATGTGTAAACCTAATTGTCACTTCAGAACTAATACAGCATCCTTTTGGTTTGACGGGATTCTGTAATCAGGATCAAGTAAGTTTATTGGGTGGGGATTTTACACTTAGGTTTGTTTGTTTGCGGCACAAAATGAGATAGCTGGGTAATGCACGTCCACATTTAACAGTCTACCTTATTAATCTGGCTCAAAGAATTTCTCTATATACAGCATCCAACTGCAAAAAAGCACTATTTTGGCATTTCTGTGGCTCATACTAAGGCACTTAAGGGCTGTAACTTCACCAAATATGCATTGTCAGTCTAATCCCTGGCTCAGGGCATTATTTAGCACTGACATGTCTCAACTACTCAAGGAGAACGGATCCTTTGAGACTTCAGTAAATCTAAGACGGACTCTGTATAGTCTCACCTTGTGAAATTGCTCCCTGTATCATAGCTTCTGGCAGCAGAGGTGAGGTGTGGCATTGGTCTATTGTTCCCTGCACATTAGCACCGAGCACAAATCTCTAACTTACAATAACATCTATCTGTATCAGCGCCTTACAGGCCCTGTCACATGTCCCTGCAGAGAGAAAAGACCAAAGAATTGGAAGTGACACACATGAACAAAACTGTCCAGCTTCAGAATAATCGGCTTTTCATAGTCAAGGAGGGACAAAACTTTATTTTAGGGTTACTTCCTCCACACGAGCACTTCTCATGTGGATCATTCGCAGAGCAGATACGGAGTAGAAGTTATCTTTTGATTGGCTACACCTGCGACAGACCTTTATAGTCATAGTGAGACGCAAAATGCGCATAATTTCATTGATTATTATAAACGGCCAGTGTCTCAGGATGCTCTCTACAAATGGTCTAAATGCAGTATGTTAGACATTCACTACAGAAAAGAGGTTAAGGTAAGTTCTGAAATCAAAACCTAAAAATATTATATGAGTAAGACTACAAATCTTCTCAAATGTAACACACTGAACCTTTTAAAACACACAGCAGTTTGACACAGTTAAAGAAATGTAACTGGTAGTTTAAATGGGAGTGAACTGTTTGTTTTCGTCTCACCAGTTATACAGTGGGGTGTAGCAGTCTGCAGTGTGCACTGAAGCTACACCAGCTCTGGCTGTGATTTGTCTCTGTTTTACACATTGGCTGGGTCTAATGTAAAAGCAACCTAATCAAAGCAGCCAGCGTTGCTAAATGCACTGAGTTGATGGATCTCAAATACTGAGTAGCAATGGCTTAAGTCGTTGAAATATTATAAATCTCCAGCTATCAACTGAACTTAATAAGCCATGTGAAATGTCTGTATTTACTTAACCAAGAGCTACGCATAATATACACTGTAAACATAATTTCCCTGTGAAATTCTATTAGTTACCATGATGCCACCACATTTTTCGAAGTTGGATAATGCGGATAATGTTCAAATTTGATAAAGTTTTTTCCTCTCGGGCTACAGTGCTGCTGACCAAAATGGTGAAGTAGTCATGCTTGATAGCAAACGCTGCACAGCAGGGCAGGTGTAACATCTATTGAGACAGCGCTTGTCAGTTTATCTAACAGCATCTGAAATCCACTGACGGCAGACTCAAGGATGTGCAGCAGCTGATAATTTATGTAGCATTTTCCACAAAAAGAAGAAAAAACTGTAAGCTGGTACTCATCAGTCCAAGTTTTACACAGTCCCGGTCAAGATCCTTTTAGCTGGATTTACTAGTAGTGGAGCTAAAATGTAAGGTCGCCACTCTCGCGAATAGCAACTACAGGAAAGTGCATTTAAATTTAAAACCTGGTGTTGAAAAAGCCTAAAGTGATAAGAGTTGGCTGGTGATAATTTGGCTGCTGTATCTCATCCAATGCAGAGTTATTTCAACAATGAATTCTGTTACTTTGTTTCTGCTTTACTTAACTCTTTGCCATATGAAACATTGCCTTCATAAAGTGCTGGTGAAATGTTTTCCAAGTCACAAACTGATACATCAAGAAGGCTGCACAATTATTTCCCCTCGATAGTCTTTCATTTCTGCACACCAAAGCTGCCAACAGCACACGATAATAGTCTCTTCCATATCTCCTCGAGCAGTAGCCACGCTCCCCTCTGAGTCGACCGTCCAGTGTGTGCAGTGCAAAGTGTATTTTTGTGTGTGAATGCAAGCCCGTGTTTATCTCTGCACTGCCTTTGGTTCCCTTTGATTTCCCTTAAGTCTTATGTCTTTTGTCATGTTCTGGTCTTCTGAATGCTTGCTTATGGGTGTCATTTGTTTTCTCCCCCTGCCCTGCTCCCTCCCTGCCTCCCCCACCCCAATTCTTCTTTATTTGCATGCTGTTCCTCCTGTTCCACACCTCCCTCCACAACTGCCATGTCCTCTCCTTGTGTGCTCAGAAACTGCGCCCAGCACTGAACCTGCAGCTCATGGTTGGTATCTCTACTTTCCTCCTTATGTCTCTCTCGCTCTCTCTTTTTTTTTTAACTTGTATATTTGTCTTTGCAGCATGCCTGCTTTTACTGTTACACAACAGACATTATTGTGCCAGGCTGCCCAGCCTGGAAATGTCAGCTTTGTGCTGTGTGTCAGGTTTATGTTGGCCATACTGATCTGTCTTACGAAAGAAGCAGGTACCAGTCAGGCTGCATTTTACATTAATTGCAGTTATGCTGTCAAACATATTTTGCCAGTGCATACAGTCAGTTGTAGCATAGGCTTAAAAAGAAGAGCTTCAGCTGCACTTGCAAAATGGTTTCACCAACTAACCAATTACAGTGTTTCCCTGAAGGTGCCACAGAGGAATATAACCCACACTGAGGCCAGGGCTGATTATATCTGCAGCATTAGATGATGCCGTGTGTTGGGGCAAAAATAGACCTAATTTAGTTGTTTTCATTTATTTGAATGAAGATGATACACATCATTTTCCAATTTTACCTAATTTGCAGCCTTTTTTCATAATTTTGTGGCTCCAGTTTCATAATTTGTGGGAACAAATTCATGAAGGCGTTATCACGAGCTTTCTGTTAAGCATGTGTTCATTTTGCAGAAATTTGAATCGCACTTCACAGACTTCTAATGACCATCTTAGAGGGCTGAAGAACAAAACAAAAGAGCAGCAGGCCTCTGCTGACCTGTTTATGGTAATTAAGTTTGTTGAATAATTTTATGATGGTTTCAGTCAAACTGAAAATGAGTCAATAAGACAAACAGCTGTTAAAATGTTGTCAAACCAACATTTCTTTTCTGTTTTCAACAGCATATTTGTATGAAACAATATACAGTACTGTGCAAAAGTCTTGACTCACTCGCTTATTTCTTTACACAAGTATGAAAGTCAATATTTGGTATGACCACCAGGAATAGTTTTCCAGTCTTCTTTGTTTGGGATCATTGTCCGGCAGAAAAAAGACGTGGCTCCCGCTGAGACACTTTCCAGATGGTGTTGCACGGTGTATCAAAATCTGATGGTACTTTTATGCATTCACTATTCCATCAGTTTTGACAAGATCTCCACCAGCAGCCTATGACAGAGCCTCCACCGTGTTTCCCAGATGGCTGTAGACACTCACAGCCATCTCTAACCTCTCTCCTGACCACTTCCATATGTAATGTCAGTTTGAACCAGAAATTTCCAATTTGGGTTCATCACTCCAATGCCACTGATTTTCACTTCGTGTCTTGTCCAAATTGGCATACCTCAGCCTTTTCTGCCTGTTTTTCTTTCCTAAGAACGGCTTCTTGACAGGCACCCTTCCACTGAGACATTTCTGATGGCTTCAGTGAAACGGAGATGAGCCAGCTGAAGAGCCAGATGCATCTCTTACGTCCTGTGTCAGGTCTTTCATTGATGTATTCCCTATTTTTGAGGGTATAACTTTCAGGTGCTGTTTCTCTGCAGTAAATAGGTTTCCTCAGATTTTGTATAAGGACACACTGCACGCCATGCTGGGATTATGACAATATTTCAGCTAATAACTCTTTGGGAATCAACTTGTTGGTGCTGATTTATACCTTTCAAACTCTCTTGTCTTTGGCCTTTTTCATAGATTCTACAAAAGAATGCAAACAAATTAGTTCTGTCAGCGTTAATCTTGCTAAAATGACGTTAACTGCATTAAGGCGGCAAATTCTGTTAGCAAGTTAGCGCTGATCGCCCCGTGCATGGGGCTGCACGGCCCTAACGCTATAAGGAGCTAACCGCGCTAATGCGTTGACGCCGTGCAGTCCCACGCACGGGGCGATCCGCGATAACTCGCTAACGGAGATTTATTGCGGCTATGGCGTTAACGTCATTTTAACGAGATTAAAGCTGACAGCACTAGAAAAAATATGTGTTTTTGTTATTTTAGGCTCAAATTGCTTAAAGAGACAAGTTAAACTGACTCTTTGCTGAGTTATCTGTTGTGTTTAAAGACAAAACAAGTTAAGTCCTTGAGTTGGGTGCTATTCTTCTGCATGAATGATTATGTTAAATGCCTTAAAAAACAAGAAAAACATTCCTGTTAAAATGCTCAGTTACAAGGACTGGACTGAAAAGTGAAGAAGCAGCCAGTGTTCAATGAAAGACCCCCAAAAGCCTGGAGATTAAACACTCAAGACCATTTAAATAAATGACAAGAAAGTCTGTTTCCTTATATGATGAAATGAATTGTGGTTCAAGAGTTTTTCACAGTACTGTAAGAAGTGTTAAGTTGAATCAGTGCAGTGGTATCAGTTTGAATATAATAGTAACTGTATTCAAATTAAGAAAGGGATTTGCTACATCAAGACAGCCATCATGGATGAGGCATTCAAAGACCTGTTTTTGCCTGCAGTGGTCGATAATCCAGCAGCTGGCAAAATACATGTCAGACAGTAGGTTTTCAGGAAAGTATTGATTTAATTTTCATGAGTGTTAGGTCAGGGGTCGAAAGGTCAGAACTCTGTGTTGAACTAATCCAAACTTTATATCCCAAAGGGGAGTTATGACCAGATTTTCTGTATTGGTTTGTGCCAAATAACAACCAAGAACAGACAGAAGAAAAAAAGGAATTTCACCTTTAGCTGTAATTCTAAACGTTTCTGGGAGAACTTGATGAATTTAATTACTATCGTTTGTTATTTTGATGTATTGCATGCCCCAAAGAAAGCAGAGGCTAATCTATATCAGAACTGCTGCTCTTTTATATTTCAGTTATGGATTTAATTAGTGAAAAGTAGACCGACTGTTGGATTTCGCCACACCTGAACGCATAGTCATTGACATCGAGGTCTATAATTGCTTAACATTCTGCATTAATCGCGATATCTAACATATTTTTGTAAAATGTTGTCTGTGACCATGATGTAGTCAAATTTTTCCAGGTGGGATTGGGGGCAGATAAAGAGCCTCCCGACACGTTGATGTCCTCTCTCAGCAGCAGTGAGGTCTGCTTCCTCTATGTGATGCTGAACACTTGTGTTGAAGAGACCACAGATGCTTTGTTCTCCTTTTTCAAAGATGTGTTTTTAACATTTATGAGTTTTTGAATGGTTGCCCCAGATGTTCATCTGAGACCGCAGTCAGTTTTTAGATGTTTGCAATTAACTGCAGTAGTGCATCATTAATATAAGATTTGTTTACTGGTAGTTTTACATTAAGCATTAAAAATCACTTCAGCAGCTTCAATTTAGTCATTTTTCTGATTTAAAATAAATGAACAGAGGAGTCTAAAATTACCATTCTGTATGAATTTTAAGTTTAAGCAGAGGTCAAAAGTTTTCTCCAATATTTATTCCTTCACACAAGCCTGAAATAAAAGAAACCACCCTGTAAATAATCTGCATGGATTCCTGCCTAACCTCGAAAATCTTTTTTTTTAATGTAACTTTAGTGTTTTTAAGTATATTTGTCAGCAAGTGAAATATATGTATATATATAAATGTACCAAGGAGATGCCACTACTGCTGTTGCATGCAGAGGCGAGAGGACTGAGTGGGCGAGTGGCTGCAGCAGATCCCAACACCAACACCTGAGATCTCTGTCCAGAAGAGCGAAGTCCTAGAAACAGCTCTCAAGCTCAGGGTCATGGGGAGGGTGAGAGGGATAAACAACAGTTTATGCTCACATTTACACCTAAGGCCACTTTAGAAACACCAGTGATCCCTAACATGTAGTGTATGTCTGTGGACAGTGGGATAAACCCACTCAGAGAGAACCCACACAGGCACAAGGAGAACATGCTAACTAACCTAGCCCAAGCTGTGAGACCACCACTGTGCCGCCCCTAAAGTTTAATCACTTATTTTTAAATCAGATTTCACTGCTGATTCTCTAGTTTTTATGACCAGGTGACCGTTAAAATTAAACTTCATTTAGGTAATGCTTCAAAATAATTGCCCAAAAACATGGCAGGGGCCATCTCAAGATGGCAGCCAAGTGGCGAGGCATGCTTTATATCTGCCTTCGGTTGATCCAGCATGCCACAAGAGTGCTAACGGGCACTAGACAGAGCGATCATATTTTACCCATATTAGCTTTTTGTCAAATCTAGAATTGAATTTAAAATCCTTCTTTTCACATAAAGGTCTGGAATGAGCAAAAAAACCCAGCTGTTATAGGAACAGAGAAATTCACTCTCAGACTGCAGACTTACTTTTGGTTCTCAGAGTTTCCAAAGACAGAACAGAAGGCTTCTTCACTGTGGAACCGACTCCCAGTTTAGGCGAAAGATACCCTCTGTAGTTCTAAGATTAGACTTAAATTTTTCCTTTTTGATAAAGCTTACATTTAGAGCTAGATATGAGCATTTGTTCTTCACTCCCTCCTCTTCCTGTTAAAACAGGGTTCTTTTTTCCCCCAGTCACCAAGTGCTGCTTGAAGGAGATTATCTGATTGTCAAAGTTCTCAAGGGTTATCTTTCCTAAAGTGAGTTTAGGCATTTGAAGCCATCTGAATTGGCACTGTATAAATAAACTGTTTAAAATTTAATTGAACCGACTCTGCATTTTTATGTCTTGAAGACATCTCAGGGGCTCTCCATTTAAAATCGGAAGCCCGATATGTACTAGTAGCATTCATATTGCATGACAAAAGTTTTCTGTTGCTGCTGCTGAGCATTACTTCTGTATCTCCCAGAGAACTTTAAGCTTGCCATCGATT
This sequence comes from Oreochromis aureus, assembly GCF_013358895.1. NCBI lineage: Eukaryota > Metazoa > Chordata > Actinopteri > Cichliformes > Cichlidae > Oreochromis > Oreochromis aureus. The sequence continues at coordinate 27,260,142 of NC_052951.1, forward strand.
CTGCATGTGCTGTGCTTACAGCACCTGAAAATGCTCCCCTCATCTTTGCAGAGCTTTCAGTTCATTGTTTAGCTGTCACACCTGCAACTGTAACTGTTTTTGGTTCACTCTCAGCACTCTTGCCCACTGCAGCAGCAGGCAGAGTGTTTCTTTTTTTTAAGGAAAAAAGCTCTAAAAATACACTGTAGCAGCTAGCTGGTGAACATCACAGAGGATATGGCAGCGAAAGAGTCTGAGGATCCCCTCGAGAGTTGGTATATACCAAATATAGAGACACAAAAGTTATATGTCAAATTATTTTCTTTTCATTTTTAAAGGTGAAACCAGATTTTTAATGATTTTTAAAACGAGGACATTGTGTGTTTTGTAATGAGACTAGCCCAGGTCAGCATTTAGCTGGAGGTATTTGTTGTATCCATATTAGTCTTGTTCAGATGAATGCTCCGGAGGATCACATTTTTTGTGCCTCTGCAAAATCCCAATTTAAACCTTCTGCTTGCTTGTTTTTTTCTACCTTACAATCTTCAACTGTTCAAAACTCTGACCGATTTAATTTGCTAATTAATGCTAGCTAGCTAACCACCCATGTGGGTGTCCAATGTATTTTCAATGCACGTCAGAAAACAGTGATTCGCTTTAAAATGACATGAATTTCAGTGACTATAGAAACTGATGAGTCAGCAAATGCAGATAATAACAGCAACAATGAATCTCCAGGAGACAGCGTTACAGTAGGCTATAAATAATAAAATTGATATTGAATAACAGCCAACTGTTATTATGCTGTTGCATAATTTTCTTCTCTTTACTTATCAAAAGATAAATTTCACCAAGGCCTGATGCAGCTGTAAAATCAGCTTCATCTTTTGAATAAAAAAAATAGGAAAGAAAAATCGGATAAGCTTGATATAATTAAGCCCCATTCAGCTGCATTTACAATGCTGAATATTATTCATAATTTTCACTAAAGGGATATATGAAAGGTTGAACTAGTCTTTTACGCTCCACATTGTTGATAGTTTGCGTAAGTGTGTGTGTTTGCGTGCGAGTGAATGAGAGATGAATTGTAAGCACTTGTGGAGAAGTGCTATGTGAATGCATCCAGCTGGCAAACAAGACACCAAGTGACTGCGAGAAAGGGAGGAAATTAGAGCGTCTACAGAGCCTGCAGCTACTGCACAACCTGTACCTATTGGCCATTGTTTATTTCTGTGCTTCATCTGTCATTAAAAATCACTCAACCTCCCCTCTATGACCCCAGTAATAAAAATGAGTGACACATTCCTTTATTGCCATAAACACACCCCATGTTGCAGGTGTGCGTACAAAAACTGAAGCGTGGAAAAGGCAAGGATAGTTTTGTGCATTTATAGGCAGGTTGTAGGGCCAGGTAGGCTATGCTCTCTCTGAGCAGGACTAACCCCTCTTTATGTCGGATTTCACAGGATGAATATGCCTTGTCCCTCGTCTTGAGACAGCATTGCACCTTTTTATTGGTTCTCAAATTGTTACAGTGCAGGACAGACCGTTTTGGAAAGTCTGGCTTGTATCCAGTAGCTGTGAAGAGAAAGCAGAGAAGGCCATCATCTTGGGTCAAGTGCAGATTAACCTGTCACAGTCTTTTGCAGCTTCCGCTACATCCAGCGGGGAAAATTACGAGTCACCACGGAGCCACAGGCTATGCAGATTTAAGCAGAGTGTGATGGAAGCTAACACAAAGAAAAAGAAATGCAGCGACTGTACTCTTGAAGGCCGATGGAAGGTGATTCATTTTTTCCCCACCAGTTATGTTTCTTTTGTTTCGCACGTGGACGAACGTGACATAAAGAAGCGTGTGATCAAACAGACGTCTGCCAATCTGTTAGCGAGGGAATTCAAGTTTTTTTTTCTTTGCCTTCACGTGCTGAACATCAAACATGCTTATGCGTGTTTCGGGTGTAAGTTTGACTTATCATGCTACTACTGAGAGTCCTAAGAGTCCTATATTTAGTTTCTTGGCATCTGGTCGGCGTAGCCTTTAGCCTAACAGCTGCAACTTGAGTTTTTGTTAAGAATAACTTCATCTGGACAAATAAGCTGAACCTGGCCTGCATGACTCACACAGCACGCTCAAATTTACAGGTTTGTTGAATATTGTCAACACTGCTAAATCACTTTCTTTGCATCACTAAATCACTTCAGAAAACCAAGTGAAATGCATTTGTTGCTCCCTTCAAGCGCTCCCTCCAAAATCAAGAATTTTGGTGACTCCCAGTAACATGATAAAAAAAAGTGATAATTCATGCTCGTATTTCCAGGCGTAGTTTGTGACACCAAGTCAGACCCTGCTTTCTAACAGCCTCTGACTCTGTCCGTGCTGACCGCCTCACTCCTTACAACCTCTCAAATGCAGTTGCCATGGCGATGTCCCGCTTTTCGTGACTGAAAGAGAAAGGAAGCCGAGACACTGGTGAACTGGAAGGCTCTTCCCAAGATTGTCCATTTCCCTGTAAAATGGGCTAGGTACAGGGGAGGAGGCGTGGAGTGCAGGAGGGAACAAATTAAACATGCAGCAGAGAAAAGAAGAGGCTTTGAGATGAGCTACCAGTGGACTGGAGAAGTGGGCGTTGAAACGTTTTGTTCTTATAAATTAAGCTTTAGCTGAGAAATGAGAGACCCAGGAACTGGAAAAACTCAGACATAATGACTGACTTTATTATGCATGTGGATAAACTCGGCTGCACTTCTGGCTCTGCGAAGTTGTTGTGGTAAGAAGTCATTTCACTCGTGAGACCCGCAGAGTTGGAGCCGCTCATGTGAAACAAAAACTATAAAAAGAGTTATATAAAGACTTGACTAAAGTGATACCAACTCATTTTGCAGGACAGCACAAACAAGTCAATTTCAAAGCCCCAACCAAAATTCTGAGCAAAAGAAACGGCTCCATAAACAACAGAGGGGTTCAGTCGGGTTTGAAGCAAACTTTGATGGATATTTTAGAGTCCAAACACAATCATACATGATTATATTCTAGGTTCATTCACATTTCTGAGGGTTTATAATGAAAAGAGGTTTATTCATCTTCTTCATGGCCACTTTTTCCCTCAAAGTGAGCAAAGGAATCTATTTATTTAAATATATTTGCCAGAATTGCACCCATGAACACCACATTTAAAAACCGGTCCGTTTCTTTCTGGAGGATTTCTTTTCATCATGTAACCTGCATGAGGTAAATCAACTCTGCGTGTGCAGTTTGTTTCTCAGAAATGCACAAAAGCTGCCGACAGTTCAGAGGCAGCTTTTTGCTGTTAGATGTTCCAGCAGCATTTCTTCTTCTCATCTCACTTCCATCTCCTCACTCTTAATGAAAGGGCATGCTGGTGGAAGATGTCAGTTGCTTTTGCTGATGGCTAGGTGCACTGACTAATTTCCAATCCGGAGAGGTGAGCACGTCTGGAAAGGACACACCTGCCAACACGGCTGTCAGCAAGCATGTGAGAGTAGTGGGATAATTGAGCTGCGCTCAGAGACCTAATAGTGGAGAGGAATACAGCAGTATAATGGCCACTCTGCTCACAGTGGGATTGCAGTGGGTGAACCACAGAACTTTTCCCTTTAATCCAAGGACTAAGCTGTCACATTTGAATGTCATTAAAGAGACAAGGCATTCATTAAATGACAAGGACACGGTGTGCCAGATTACTCGGGTAGTGATGTGCAACAAATGTAGTGATTGTGACTTCAGAATTTGATTGCTACAGTATCCGGCAGCTAGCTGTGGGAATTCTTTTCCTTAAAGAGCGGCTTCTGTCTGCTGCGCGTTTGATCCGCGGGCTCCACGTGTGCCGTGTGTATGTTCGTTTGTCGTGAACGTGGAAATCATTTGGACAGACATGTGTATTAAACTCTGGCAGAATTCCAAATCTTTTGACATGAGGAACAGGTCGGTGCAAACTCAGACGGCCGCGCACAGGTGATCTTGGGTTGACTGACTATCAAAGCGACAGATGGCACTGCCAACATCACTGACTGCTTAACATATTGGTAGGTGAAAGGGACACCGTGGCAGGTTTTTAACTTGCACAGCGTTGGTTTGATGATTGTTTTTGCTAAAAAAAAATGTTTTTTTAAAATATCTGATAATGATAATGTGGTTTGTAATTAGAATTATTTTAAGAGTCAGATCTGAACAGATGTACTGCTGGAAAACATGCAATCTTTGATGTCAGGCAGAGAAAAACTTCCATATATCTGCTTAGAAGTCATGTTAACAAGATCTCTCTTAAAGCTTCACATCCTGCCTTAATGCCATTAAAACAGGATATAGTGGTAGCTATTTCAGCGTGACTGTTGAGTTGCACAAAATGCAAGATGTTTAAGGAAAAGAAAGACTTTTGGTGAGACTGCAACATTATCTGTATTTAAATCACGATGCTAACCACAGAATATATATAGAAGAAACTGGCAAAGTGCTGTCAACAAGATGCGATTGTCCTGAGAAGTATAGTGTAACAGTAGCTGTGCTGCTGGGATCTCTCTAGATTGAGTTTGCACCTGTACCAGTGTGGGTTCTCCTCAGGTACTCCCTCCCACACGCCAAAGACATGCATATTTCCAAACTGGCTTCTCACTCCATAAGAGCTCGAATAGGAAAAACAGTTAAAATATTTATTGACCAAGACTTAAACAGGCTCAATCGACTTATTTTGTAATTTTCACTGTAATGTTAAATAATAATTTTCATCCTCCAGGAACCATCTGAATTGTCTCTCTAGCCCAGAATGGTTAAGGAGCAAGGCAATTTGAAGCACATGTGGCAAAATCTAGGCAGAGGTGATTCTTTCTGTCTGAGCTCAGACCTTGTGAGGACCTTGTGCTATTGTGATATACTGAATAAAGCTCATCGTCTCCTCTTTATGGAACTGTGAGTTTTGTCTCTATCAGAAATGGTAACAAAATTACAGTAATTCAAAGAGCACTTGTAGTATGAAAACTAATAAATGGATGTTACCTTACTTTTGACTATAATGTCTGAGAAGAACCAGAATGCAGCAGCACAAGTAGTATACAGTCTACAGTATACAGTCCTCTACACATGACTGTGCAGAGGACAAAGATGTTTAAGTAAATCGAGAATAGCTACAAACCAGTTGAATCAAGTCCTCTATTGCAAAGAGGCACATTGCAGGCGAGTTGCTCTCATTGGTGCAATGTGAGTCAGACTGATTGCAACGTGTTGGCGATCTGTCTGCATTTTTAAATCAGACGGCAGTTATTTGCAAACCTTCATCATTCTGTCTGAGAGCGGTTGCAGCGGTTGTTTGGAGAATGGTTGAGCTCACCTGGCAAAACAGTGGCATGTTTGTGGGATCCCTGCGGGTGTCCTGACACCAGGCGTTGGCAGCAGATCATTTGTTTTGGGCTTCAAGTAGAACGAGGAGCACGTGTCTTTGGCTCCTTACCGTGATCTTCAAGGGACGTTGCAGACTGGTGAGGCGTGATCAGTCTGCAACAATGTTTAGGTGTGCCGTACTTGGCAAAATAACTTCCAAGACTCAGGGTTTCCCAACAGAACATCACTCCTTAATGTGATGATTAATGTACTTCACTTCACTTGTGGAGGATTTTATCTCTCGTGGCTTATCAAAATCCAGGTGAACATCTTTTTCTTGTTGTTTTTGTTTTTTAACTCTAAGTAAGTAAAAGTAAGAATTGCTTAAGTATTAAGACTGAAGGACGCTGTAGTGATTTTAAGTGGACACTATGTAGCTGATCCACTGAGGAAGAAACGTTAACAATACAGATAATAAGGTAACGCTGTTTTTAAGAAATGTGGTGTTATTTGATCAAGCGAGGTCGCTCACAGACCTTCACTGCGAGTGCTTGTGTGTATGTTACAGATAGATGCATTTGTATTAGAGGCTGGCACTCAGTGGCTTGAACCTGCCTTTGGGGCTCTCTTCAAATGAGGCACATATGCTGCATTAATTAGTTTTAGGCACACAACTGAGTGTGACAGGTGACAAACAGCCCCCTCCCTCTATTTGACTTTTAAAAAAAAATGTATATCTACTTTTATAAGTCACCCTCCTTTCATGAAGGGAAAGTTAACCTCTAAGGTTCTGTCTGTCTTTCTGGCTTTTTATGATGAAATAAACAGCAAAGTGCTGAAATACTTAAAGTGTAATCAGCGGTTATTCCTCTCACCTGTGACACAGATGTGATGCTTTGAGTCTGCGTGGAGTGAAATTTTTAAGCAATGCCAATAAGTGCAACAACTTTAGAGGCAATTTTTAAGATATATATATATATATGTATATATATATATATATGTATATATATATATATATATATATATCTATATATGAAGCTGGTGCCACTCTAGCCTCTTCTCTTTCCTGCATCAAAACATCGTACCACATTCATGTTTTCTTTTCCAAACTGAAGAACAGCAATGTGAAAATACTGCATTAGGCCCGTGTGGACTGCTGTTTCAAATATTTTTTATTTTTTATTAAAATTATTTTTTGTGACTTGAAAATATTCATGCTGTGTATTTTCTATCGTGTTGTTAATGCACGTGTTTTTGCTGCTTACACCATTAGGGCCACCAGATGTGCACACATCAGTGAGATTATTTCACACTAATCCAAACTGTCAATCTTCCCCATCTGTCGCCCAGGTCTGCTACCTGCTGAAGTGAGAACACCTGCAACACAGGAACAGCCTCACAGTAACTGCTACCACATCAAGCCCCTTTTAAACCTTTTGTAGGAAAAGTTCGCTATAGTAATAATATATAAAAAATAACATTAAACGTCAGTGTTGTTACAGACGAAAACAATGATATTATTCAAGCCCTCGTGTAATATGTCCGAGATCATTATTCCACCGATTTCTGTTAACTGCATTTACATAAATCAATGTACAAGTTTGAATCACCTGTTTATGTAAGGGGTAAGTAGTTATTTTCCCATTGGGGGCTTGATTATAATCAACCATAATCTCAAAGGGGAGCTATTACGCCTATTTCCAGCTATGTTATTTTACCCCTGAATTCTAATAGTGTAGTTTTGCATTATTTCCATTAATAAATCCTTGTTCAGCACCTTATTTCATCCACAATATAAAACAAGCATTTTACCTCATCTCCCTTTGAGGCCACACTTCCTTTAGGCACATTTCCTTTGCATGGCCACCCGTTTAAAACAGAAGGTTTGAACAGCAGGCAGGTGGAGCTGCTGTGCATACAGCCAGAACTCTGAGCCTGACAATGATGATATCAACGATACCCCCTCTCTATCGCATCGTAAGGATCCAAAGTGGAACTTTTTGATGCAAAATGAGCATTTAGGGTAGTTTGAATCCTTGCAGGGATAACTTGACCTCATAATTTGAAAATTTGGCTATGAAAAATATTATTGTTTCCCTTTAGCCCGTGTTTGTTGTATTGTATAATGACCTGCTTGGACGTTATTAGAGGGGCTATGCAGTTTGGGATTTGCATGTTCTCCTCATGTACTGAGTAGACACTCAGGCTTCCTTTAGCACCTGTGTCACAGCTAAATGCATAAACACAGTGGCAGCTGTGTTTCCCTGCCTCTGTTTTCCACTGCAGCTACTGTTTACTCTTTGGGTGAACGGCTGGCCTGATATTAAACTTGAGAAGAAACTGTTTTTTGAGGGAATGCGACATATGTCAAGAAATAGAAAGCTGCTCAGCACCAGACCTGATGTATGGAGATCATGTTCACTTATTATTAGTCCCAGTGCACCGAAATTAGTTGCAGTTCACCTAGAGGACACTCGGTAGCTCTCAATGAATTGGAGTGAACGGAGCTAAGTGGCTTAAATAATTATTCACAGTTGGTCTGAGTGTGAATAATTATTTTCATTATACTGATATACATTTTACTCAAGATAGCATTATGCTATTCTATATTCATATTTAAGACATCCTCCCTTAATGGTTCCTGTTTCCAAGCAATAACTGCAATAGCATTTGCCAGTGTCATTAAATAAGAACAGACATTTACATGCAGTATGTGTATAAAGAAGGGGAACTATAAATGCACGTGTCAAACCTTGAAGCAGATGGGCTACAGCAGCAGAAAACCACTCCACGTGCCACCCTATCAGCTAAGAACAGGAAACTCAGATACAGTTCGCACAGGCTCACCAAAATTGGACAAGAGAAGACCGGAAAAATGTACCGTGTCTGATGAGTCTTGATTTCTGCTGCAGCGTTCAGATGGTAGGGCCAGATTTTGGCGTAAACAACATGAAAGCTTGGATCCATCCTGCCTTGAATCAATAGTTCAGGCTGCTACTGGTGGTGTAATAGTGTGGGGGATATTTTCTTGGCACACTTTGAGCACCTTAGTGCAAATTGAGCATTGTTTAAATGCCACGGTCTACACGAGTATTGCTGCTGACCATGTCCATCCCTTTATCGCCACAGTGTACCCGTCTTCTGATGGCTGCTTCCAGCTGGATAACACATCATGCCATCATGAACACCATCAAACTGGTTTCTTGAACGTGACAATGAGTTTATTGTACTGAAATTTCCAACACAGTCACCTGATCTCAGTCTAATAGAGCACCTTTGGGATGTGGTGGAACAGGAAGTTTACGTTTATTAATCAAAAATCTGACAGTCATCTAAAACATAAGGATTAATTCTGCGTAGACTTTAATATCGTTATATAATTTGATGCCAGACCCTTAAATAGTTTCAATAAACTACTATTAGTTATTGACTTTACCTTTATTACTGTATCAGTAACATTAATATATTTATTTAGGCTAAGGGTAGCTGACAGATAAGCCTTTTGCTGCCTTTATGTGTCATCACAGTGAAAAAGCACATCATACAAGTCCACTGAAAGTGCCCCTCATTGGTTCTTTTTACTCGGCAGTGACTGTGCTGGTTGGCAGTTCTGCAACCTTTGCCAAAATAATATGCAAATTAGGATCTTATCACAATGCAGATAAGCTGTAAATGCTAAGGCCCATAGTCAGATGCCATTATCAGGACAACAATTCAGGACACAGAGTGCATGTCACTAGACTGCAGAGCCACGAGATGCTGCAGTGAGTACTGCTCATTAAAGACACAGAGCAGACACGACCCTCCATAATTAGCACAAAATAACTTGTCTTTGGGTTCATGTATTTTTCCATGATAAAATATTTCTTGGATAGCATGTCAGTCGTTTATCTAGTATTTCGCTTTATTCGTAGAATAATAAATTATATTGAATTCATTACTTAAGTTTTAACTTCCAGGATTGGATTGATACTCTCAGCTCCTAGCAGACTGAGAAAACAGGTGGTGAGCATGAAATGTGGTACAAAATAGGATCCCAAGGCATTTGACCTGCATGTTCCTTGTTTTTGAATGCTCTTATTACAATTTGCATGTAGGACTACTGTTGCCATGACAGCAGCTAAGTCTAAAAACTTTCATCTGAGACAGTTGTACTCTTTTTGAGTTTGACTCATCCAGTATTGGCATGGAGAACGCAGGCCGGCAGGCCGGGGAGAGGAAAGTTACAGTCTGACTGGATTTTGTAGGGAAACACCTTAATTCAGTGGTGTGGAACACATCTAAAATGAATATCTATTATTTAATATTCAAAAAATAAAAATGAGATCTGAGAGGAAATTGAAATTGATTATTAATAGCTGGTGAACAGCGCCTTCTTTCCTCCTTCCTTTTCTAAATGGAACTTGCAGCTCTCGCCCCTGAGGTTTCGCCGAGGCTCTGGCCACTCTGTTGTGGCATTTTTCTTCGCTCACTTGCTTCTCTTTCTCTCACTTGGCTTTCAGCGGGAGTGTTGGCAACTTGGCACACAAAGTTAAAGTAAATGTTTTCCCAGTTTAATTCCACACTGTGCCAACCCGAGATCTGTCGTCGCAAGATCTTAAAACCCACCAATAGACGTTTGTTTACGACACATTCTTACTCTTGTCACATGCTGACGCTTGCTCAGGGTCCATCCATCCGTCCATTTACTTATCCAATGCAGGGTCACAGTGTGGCTGGAGCCTATCCCAGCTGTCCCCTTTAGCATCATTTTCCATAGTGCCAGCAGTGCTTCAGAACACTATTTTGACAACTGAGGAAGCACAACAACAGAGTCTGCATTAGGAAATGTGGTATCACATGGCACCATCACATGACTAACCAGAAAAGGGATGTTTGAGTCTTATCTGAGCGTGATATTTCTACATTTCAATTTTACTTTTTTATTTTGCCTTTAAGCTTCTTTAGCTGTTTTCCTTAGTTTAGGTAACAAAAATTCTTATGTGTAGTAAAACGTAATGGATGGATTAAAATATACTCGCGCTTTATCGCCACATCCTTGGTTACCACATGTATTCTGCCGTTCTGTCACATGCTACTTGTTTCTCACAGATATACACAAGATGCCATTTTGATGCTAGTCTTGATGCAACAGCAATGGGATAGCAAATGATCCTCTTTTAGGCCTCAGTAACATAGCTAGCAAACCCTGATATCTTCTGGTGATTGAGGAAAAATGTGCTTTCCCCAACCAGTTGTTGTGTGGTTGCCGGAGGTAAAAAGGGCGCAGCACCAAAACACTCCTTGTGATTGCTTCAATCTCTAACAGATTGCTGCAATTGCCTGTAGTTTGCATAGAAGTGCCAACTTGTCTGCAAATACTCTTCGTTTACTCTCGAAGCTGTAGTGGAGTTGTATCTGTAAATTCAGATAAAACTGAGATAATTGTAGTTGCCCCTAAAAATCTTAGCAAACATGGGGTCTAACCAGATACTTACCGTGGCCTCTAGTAACACTGTGAGGAATCTTGAAGTCTTTGACCAGGATATGTGCTTAATAAGCAAATATGTAGGCTGTTGTAATTTGGCGCTATATGAATGCAATTAAATTGAAATTTAATTTAATTTAATAGTGGGATTTCAACCAGAAACGGAGTGTATTTGCTTTCAAAGTAAAAGCTGTGGCATAGGATTGCAGGCAGCATATTTCAAGTGAACGTTCTGTTTGTCTTTTCACTGCAGCTTGGCGAGTAGTGTTTGCAGGCAAATTGCCGTCTTTGACGCAAACTACAGGCGACTGCAACAATCTGCTAGGAGCTAAAGCGGTTGCAACTGGGTTGTACTTCTTTGCATTCAATTTCACCCTGTAACCCACAGCAAATACTTGCAAGTGGTCAGGAAACACATTTTAGAGACCAGGGACTGCTAGATGGTTGCCAACAGGTCTCCAGCCCTGTCTAACTGAGGCCTTTAAGAGCAATTTCTTCCACATTTAAAAGTAGAAATAATGCAATTTGGAAGCTTTGTGTTTCCAATTAATATTTTTCCCTCATACAAAGTCAAATTTATCCCTTTATAATATTAACTCTGCATGTTAAAAAAATACTCCTACCCACTGTGTTTAAATATGGCATCAAGGTCTTTAAGAAGCATCCATATGTAGGTGTGGGCCCCGTCTCAGTGTTGTGATGAATGCTCCAAAGATCCAGTGAAACAGGACACTATGGGAGTATTGTTAAAACATCAACACTTTTGACAAATGGGCAGTACTTGAAAGACTTTGACAGACTGGTGTTGGTTTGTCAGACTACCCTGCACATAGAAAAATGACACTAAAGAGGAACCCACTGCATCAAAACGTCTATGCCTATGAGTCACATACTGGGCAAGCATCTATATGTGACGGGTTCAGAGTGAGAACAGGTTGCAATCTTAGTATTTTATGCAAATTAGACAACCCCAGTATCTGAGATTATCCCTTGCCACTGGCTTTACTCACTTTTAGCAGCACTGATACAATTTCTGGCTACAGTGTGAGCTGCACTGTGTGAAATGCAGCACATTTTCATTCTCTTTTTCCTAACACCATCCATGCATGTAAGCCGGTCTGAATTTCCTTTGAGGTGAGGCTTGGATTAGAGGCCGACACCATACACTCAGCCTTGCTAAAGGATTTTATTATCATGGCAGGTTTTTGTCGGCGTAGCTACACCTCACAGAGATTGTGCCACAACATTGCTCCTCAAAGACAGCCATAACAGCATGACGAAGCATGCATTAGGGACCGTGATAACAAAGAAATACACTGCTTGGCATCCATCTTTACCCAAAGTCTTGTGATTTTGTCTCTTGATTCTGCAGCGCTGTGCACAACATGCATTTTATGCATGTTTGAATAACTTTTAGCCAACCAAACTTAACCAAACATTAACCCTTGAGCCCTTAAATTACCAGCAAATACACTGACGAGTTGTGGCTTTTGAAAAGAACCTCAAACTTTTTTTTCTTTTTTCAAAGAACTGTCTTTATTTTATTTTGATTTTTGATTTTTTTTGAAAGGTAGAGTCAATGAGGTAAGGTATGAGGGATTTATGTAAACCCCTCATTTCTCAGTACAACCTTGACCAGAGAATGTACTAGAGTCTGTTTACTGCATGTATGTAAATGTAGCCATTGTCTTGGCTTCTTTTCTAGGATTAGCCCTTCATTTTCTTGGCACAGTTCCTTCACCCAGGGCTCTGTCTGCTGTGTACACAGATCCACACAAAGCCCCCGATGTCATTTCACTGATACTATTCTGTCTCACAACACCAGGATACACAGAGTCTCTTCTGTTGTTATTATCAATATGCCAAGAGCAGAGGAGACACAGGACTTGACTTCAGCGGTCCATTTATTTCAAGACCCGCTATTTCGGTGAATTTGACCTTGACAAGAGTTTTCTCTTTGGATCATTTACGCTGTTTTTTTCCTTTTTGTTGCTTGTTTTTTGGGGCATTTTCTTTATCATAAACATATCATTGAGTTATTTTGACCTTATCTCTGACAAAGTCAGACATGTTTTTTAATTCAGTACTCAGATGTGAAGTTTTAAAAGATTCATCAAACAGGAGCTTATGTGCACAGACCAGGCTTCTGGCCACCTTTCAACCACAAGCGTAACTCTTCATGAGCTTTTCAACAGTCGCTGGAATGGCCGAGGCTGGAGGCCGCTCAGTGACAGCGGGGTGGGAGGAGAGTGTTGGCGGAGGTTTGGCGGAGCAGGGGGGAGTTTTATAATCACATGTGAAAGAAGAACGAGCAGTCTGCTGATTGGAAAGAAGCTCTACCAGGCTTCTCCCCCCACAAAAAAAACAGTGTCCCCATTAAAAGGACTGATGTGCATCTCTGCAACAAGCCGCAAACTCGTCTGGCCTTGGGAGCCATAGAGAGTCCTCACTGTGTTAGAATAAGTCACTCCTGAGACCACTAAAAGCCATTATTAGAAGGTGTTTATTGAGCTAGCCGTGGCCTAGAAACAGCTTAATATCCTGAGAACAGTTATAGACCATAATTATATTACATTTTGGATGAAGACTGGCCATGATTAGATAAATGATGAATAGCTCCATCAGATAAAAAAAGGTGCAAGGTTTCTAAGGAGATAATGCACTGTTGGCTTATTTTTGCAAGTAGTTGGAACATTTCCTGTCCTTCTCGAGACGATATTGTTTGACACAGAAAATGGAATTCATTACACAGACAAAGGTTTACATTACACAAGAAACACCACGAAAGAGGAATACCAGCTTCTTTTGTTTCATTTTACTCTCCCACGCACATCTCTACCCTAGGTGTAAATTAGATGATATTTAGTCTCTGTTTAAACATTAAGCAAGTTTCTTTTTCAGATAGGTTTGAGCTTTCTATTTTAGAATTGCGCCTAGAAGTGTGTGCCAAGAAAGAGACTTTAAATTGAACAGTGGGAGTGTGTTATTTTCAGCAGATAACGCCCCAGTATAACTACTAATTACACCTTTCAGTCAAAAGAAATTAAAGAAAATAAATGGCACTGTTGTTTGCTTTGTCTTTGTCTTTTATTTAAATACCGTAAAATGATGTTCGGGCTTGATTTCTGGAAACTGCACAACGCAGTTACATGACAGTTGAGCAGCATCAGGTGCAGCTGAGTGTAGAAATAATATGTTTTTGACTTCCAAAGGACAAATTTGAAAGCTTTGTAACCTGCCTGTACACTTGTGTGATTCGTCTGGAAGTTGTTTGTGTTTTTAGGTCCTGATGGCAGCAGTACCAGAAACCCTGTCATGGTTGGGTAGTTTAGTTTCGATTACTGGCAAATTCCAATTTCAGCTTTTTGTCCACAACACAGCCCCTTTGATGACAGGTGTCACAACCACTACTATGTGAGTGTACCATTCTGCCACTGTTTAAAAGCGAAGCCAGGCAAGTTGCCTGTTGCCTGAAGTTATATCAGCATGTGAGATCAGAGACAAAAAGGCACAAAAGTAGAATATCTGGTTACATGCTGGTTGTACGACATTTACCATGTTGTAGCATGTGTTTTTTTTTCTGAATTCTTTGCATAGGTACTTGTTCAACATCTGCACTGTGACTAGTGAAGCAAATACTAGCTCAGTGCAGTGTTCTGTCATCCGATGGCTATAGTGCACACTTTGTCAAAGATACCTGAGCAAGAATGTGCAAATCTATGATAAAATGATGGCTCTTGTAAAGTGTCGCAGCTTGTATCCTGATAGAAGGGAACAGACAGTGACACATCTCACAGTGCTGGTGTAAAGATAGTGCAGGGCAACCTGTTTGCAAGTAGGAAAAGTCAGTGTTTGCACTGAATTTCTTTTGCTTTCATCGACCAATTGCAAGTAGTTACAATGACAAACAAAGAGGCAACTTGTCTCCAAACAGTCTCAGTGCAACTCAGACAGACTGCAATCACTCTCACAGAGATTACTGAAGGTTTGCAGATAATCAACATTTAAAAATAAAGGCATGTTTCCAACACATTGCAATCGATCTGAGACAGTTTGCAGCAATGAGCACAACTCTTCTGTGCAAAAAAGGACTTGGCCCAACTGGCTGTGTACAGGTTTTCTCCCTATATAAAAGTGTAGGATGCTGAACATGTGTGTCAGCAGCTACTTCACTAATTATGAAAAAATTTTAGAATTTTTTGTGTCAGTTTTTGGAGGTTCTTGCTGGAATCTGAATGTAAGTAACAAATATTACTTTTAGGTTTAATGTAAATTTCTTCTAGATCGCAACACATTTCCAACACATTTTAAGATTTTCACTGATTTATCACACATTTTCATAAACATCAATTTCAAGTTCGTTGATGAAACTGATTAACTTGATCGTTTTATTGCCATCTTGCCACACCAGAATCTCAGCAAATGTCTGAGTGGTTACAGACCTTTGAACAAGCCATTTCAAAGGCTACAAGATCTTGGGTTTGTTGTACCCTGTCACAATAATTTCTGTCATGCCTTAATCTGTTTTCCCTGGTGTAAATGTAGCAGTTCGTGAACTACACATTGTATAGCTTTACCTGCAGAATCTGTAGAAGAAACTCATGATGAACGCAGTTTGCGTGCCTCATCTGCCAATCAATTTCCCGTGGATTTTTGCAGTATAAGCTCCCAAAGCCACTGTATCTGAGGTACTGAATTGTCTGTTGATGCGCCATCTTTTTGGCACCTGTCTTTTATTTTGGTAGAAATAAGGAAACCACTTCTGTATGGGCCAGAAAAGGGCTACTAGAAAGAAATAGGCACTTTTCTTTTGAATGAGGTTATACACAGCCAGTGTGCGATGCCCTCGAGATGTCTTCACCATGGTGGAGTTATCTTTTTTTTTCTGTGGTACTGGCCCAACTTTTATAGACTTTGCTTCTATTCTCAAGTGGTCATCACTACAGTGTTCCCTCAGATCCCTTTGCCAGTAAAATAGTGAGAGTGATGGTGCTATTCAAGAAATTTCTTAAGATCTTTGTCTGAAATGTGCTGCCTACACCAATAGGCATCGGAACGTTTCTTCTGTCCATTATGTCGATGTGGAATTGGTAATGTCCCTGGGAGTGCCATCAGGCTTTTCAGTTGGTAGTGGAATAAATGAAAATATAAAGGTTATATTGCAGGTGTGTTCGATCCATTATTTTTGGATTCCTGCCCATACAAAGGAATAAAAGTCAGGATATCTCAGGCTCTGCTGTGTCGATTTTGACCATTGTATTTTTATTTCTGTCTCTTTCAAACTTGCCGACAAGCCTTCCAACTTTGTTGAAGTGCGCTGCTGACTTGCAAGAGTACTCTTTGAACATCACAATATATGCGGTTTAGCTCCTCCAGCAGTCTTTTAGGTTTTTTTTTCATTTACTATAGCATACATCAAAAGTAATGAGGACTTTTGAATCACAAACATGCTGCAGAGTCAGCCAAGGTCATTAAAGCCAAAGAAGTCTCCGAATCGTTGCTAAAATCAAACGTCAGAAAAACTTTATGACGGTGTTAATAATCATTTCAATTTCAACTTTACACGACCCCGTAACTACTTTCTTTTTCTACTCGGTATTTCTAATGGTGCTGCTGTCTTTTTAAAATGACACCCCTTTTTTTGACATTTCGAAAAAGACTCAATAAATCTTAGGCCAAGTCACTCTGTATGTAAGCAGTGTGGTTCGCTACCCGAGAGGCAAAGGATTTAACTGACATTTTTAAATAGGTTCAATGAATGGGTTCATTGGGACTTTAATTACATTCACTCTTTAACCGAGAGTGTTGTTGGCAATGGAAGTGGATCTTGACAAGCCAATGTGCTATTATGACACCCCACCCACATAGCACTGCTGTTATTCTGATTGCCCCTCTATCTACAAGCAGTATGGGCACACCAGTGAAATCACTAATGCTTAATTAGCAGATTAGAAGATCCAATTAGGAGATCTCCTCTGTCTCAAATCAAGCCTCTGTCAACACGTCCTATGAAATGAGATAGTTCACATCCCCAAATAAGGTGGATGTTTCTAAAGTGACCACGCTTGATTGGCAGTTGCATTCTCGGTTTAGCCCTTCGGACACCTTGTTTGATGAACCATCCTCGATGAACCATGTATAATTATATTCTGAAGTGACAGCACAGTACATGGTTCATAACCTCTCAACATAAAGTAGTACTCCAGCTTTTTTTGATGTTTGGTGGCTCTGCTGGCTGTTCCATCTGAGATGAATGTTTCTTTTTCAGAATGTGCTGCAGCAACCAAGTAAAGCTACATTAAGCCCTTTAATAACCCATTTGGCCTCATCAACACACTAAACAGCTTCACCAGTGATTTAAAAGATTCTGCAGGTTTCATTAGTGGTGCTGCTGCAGTATAGGAGCTAAACTGAAGGACAGCAGCCGAGTTCGCTTCTGACTCACTAACCTTTTCTCTCAATGTATTTTTATTGTAGAAACATCTAATATGAGCTTTTTCCTGGTATCAAAACCATAGAAAGGAACAACTATCTCTGTGTGAACAGCTATTTTGTGGGAAATTTGAACAATGTTTTAGGTTGTAACCCCAGCAATATATATCTAATGGATCAGAGGGATTAGAAGAGAGAGGCATGACACTCAAAGAGTCTTTAATCGATAAGTAAACAAGAATTTTATAAAGGCAAAGACTGCAATTGTTTCATCTGTACAGACAAAGAACCAGCTGTGTTGGTGACAGCCATATGTCTCTGTTTTATGGCTGTTTGTTAAGATATGAGTAGGTGTACTTTATATTTCTTTGTTCTACATATTTCTTTACTGATAAGTGGCCAGTTCGTCACAAGGCCAACACAGAGAGAGACACTGAACTGGATAAGCAGATGGATGGATGGATGGATGGATGGATGGATGGATGGATGGATGGATGGATGGATGCTGCTGAAGCTGTAGCATTGTTTAAGTGGCACATATGTAGTAGAAGCATAAGTTGCAGGGAAATACAGGATTTAAACCTTATCTTGAGCACTGGCCCTCGAGGCATTACTATGACTGGATTTTTGATGAACTTTGGTTGACTTGAGAGCTGGCTCTTTAATATGATTTTATAAATGGCTGGGGTTGCTTTGGGATATTATTGTTTATGGAAGTGCTTACTGTAACTATGCTTTTGTTTCTCGCTTGTTTTGTAATTAATACAAAGTGCCGCAGCTACAGGGAATAGACTGTCACAATTCCCATTTTGATGTGGCTCTCAGATGCTATTTATTCATGACGGAAGTGACTTTTATGGAAAGGCAAAACTTGAAATTGTTTTGAATTTGCACTCCTTTGATTGCTAAAACAATGATCCGTGCAATTTGAAGTTTGACTTCCAATGTGAGATAATAACGCAAATGTACTGTATTTTACTGGGTGACAGTAATTGCTCATAAGTGATACTCACTGGTATGACATGCAAATTGCTTTGTATGGTATGACTGGGACTGAGTGCTTGCAGAAATTGACAGCACTTTAACACAGTTTTGGCTTGCAAACAGGCCTCATTAAAAGCAGAACATTTTTCTGCTTTTTTGGTTTGATTAAGACAGAAATTGTTGGCTTTGTCATTCTACCAAGAACTTAATGCTGCTGCGACTGTTATGATTCACGGATGAGTGGACTCAAATGCAGGACACTGGAGACTGAGTAATTCAACAAAAAGCAAGCTTTAATAGCTGATGAAAACATTCCTCAGGGTTAAGTAAAAGGAAAGGTATAAATCCAGAAGTCCAGGCATGCACAAAGAAGCAAAGGGAACAAGAAGACGGAATCCACGTGACAAAACATGCTATCCAACACAAGGGAAGACAAGACTATATAGCCAATCACAGGGGTAAATGGGGTTGGGGAAGCAGTTAAACAGAACAGAAAATAATGAGGACAGGGCAGAAGATTGGCAAATAGGGAAAAAACTAGTAGGTAAAACAAAGCAAAACCCATTTTGCTGTGTCATAGCACAACCAAAATTACTGCAGATGTGTGCAATGAGCTTGCACTGTCATTGCTCTTGATATGGTTGCTTTAAAGACAGGGACCAGATCTGTGAGAACTCAGTTTTTTGCCTTTTTGGCAACTTTAACGTATCAAGATGGCGATAAAACAGCAATTGGGTGGAGTTAGTCTGCTATCAGTTTGCAGCTGAATGGGATCAAGATGGCACACGATCTCTTTGTGATGATACCACGATTAACTTAATCTCCAAATAGTGAAAGATTTTCAATTAAGTATCGGAATTTCAGGAGCGGGACCACACCTCCAAACACGCTCCTTCCGGTTCTCATCTATATAGGTTCCCCCAGTCCTACAAGCTGTTCATTCCCGTTTACATGCCCCACCATCCCTCCCCTTTTCAATTCTTTATCTTCTTCACTTCTGATTAGTACCTGGGGACCTGCTAGGCCCGGGAGCCGCCGCCAGTCCCATTCAAGGCCTTCCCCAAATCGCAGCTCAATTCATGTCCAAGCCATTCACCTTTACCTACTAAAACGCTGTCAAACATAAAAACAGGACATGGGCCCAGCTTGTGAAAGACACAGTCATTCACATGACACAGAATTAAACGTTACATTAACATAAATTTCTCAACAAAGTGGCACAATTACTGCAGAGTTGAAACTTAACTGCAAAATGGCATAGATGCTTGGAAACCTTGCTTTGATATAGCAATACTAACAGAATACACCTGTTTGGCAACTAGTTGTGTAAAGTCTCCTGCTGTAAAGAAATCGCAGACAAGTTGCTGTCATCGGCACAGACTGATTTATTTGGTACGGGCTGGGTTTAAATGAGATACTGCAAGACACACATATTAACAGAATGCCCGCTCTAATAAATTAAAGGCAGTGCTGTTTTATAAGCCCAAATCTTCCTTCTAGTGCAAGACCACAGTTTACACATATACTCTCCCACAAGGAAAAAGACCTCATCTTATGCATGTAAATCCATAAGGCAGGGCTTATTATTCTAAATAGCAACATAATATTATGCAAAGACTTGTGGAGACTTTGATGTTCTCTGCCTTCCTTTCATCTTAAATTAATTTAAAGGAGGAAAGTTTGATATAGACAATCAGGACTGATCCTCTGCAACCGTCCGATCCACCTCCACCACCCTGACCACGCCGCACACACGTAATCTCCCCTCCCCGAAAGCCAAAGTCCACATTAACATCGTAATAGGAAAGTGTGTTAAAGCAAAGCTCTTGCAGCCTGACAAGAGCGAATTGGATGTCAGAAGGATTCCTGCTCAGTTTAATTGAATCTGCCCAGCACTAAAAAAGAAAATCTGAAGTCAAAATAACCTATTAGATCTATCAGGTAATGTTTTGTTGAGTTTGACAGGTAGCACTGCGCTGCCCTCCCCACTCCCGACTTCATTCCTTCAGGTTGGGTAATGCAGGTGTGTAGGGATGGTATCCATGATGTTTCTCTCTCTGTTTCTATTATTCGTTAATCAATTGCAGCCTGGGTCTTTCTGTTTTCTGGAGCTCACTCAGCAAATCCCCCGTGTAGAACTAGGCTGGAGAAGCATGTGGAGGGGTTTTTAGTGAGTTACTTCAGCTAATGGATGGTGGGGCTGAAGGTCTGCTCCATGTGTGCACTGAATGCTAAGAACTGGACGTTGTTCAGTTTCCAGACTTCTGTAAATATTTTCAGTAAAAAAAAAAAAAGAAAGAAAGAAAAGAAAGCATTAGTGTGGAAAAGAAGGTTGGTGTAATGGTATCAAAATAAGCTAAAAGCACGTAAATGTACCTGTAACGTGTATATTATGTTGAATACAAATGTGCTTCATGAATACACAATGAAGCTCGGGTCACATCTCAGTGCAGCGTTCAGCCATGTGAATCTTCTCTCCAGCAGCCGTTCACCTTCCTGGGGCGTAATGTGGGGAAAGAAATGTCCTCATGCTTTGTCCCATGAAGGACCAATCACGTCGGCAAATGGATATTAACTTGGGGTTGTCATGGATCCCTACACATGATCAATAGCTTTCACACAGCATTGCAACCAAGAGCTTTAGGGGACTGTTGTCCAGTCACCGATGTTTTTTGTGTTGTTTTTTAACCCAACTCCTGCTCTGAAACTTGATTAACTATCCCCACTGTGTTAATAATTTGTGAAAGTTTGTTTTGTTTAGGCACGGTTGCATACAGAAAAACATTTTAAAGACTTATTTTTCTAATCATGAAACCTCACAACGATACACAAACCGTGGCGAGTAGATTCTTAATGAAAGGTACAATACTGAATAATTTCTCGTTTGGTATGACTATGGTTATTCTTAATCAATTCTTGATTGCAATCCAAACAGTTATTGTTGTGGCAATTTCGTACAGTGGTTATTAAAATGTCAGCAAGAGACAAAGGAGCCAGACTGAACTCAGGAAAAGAAAAAAGTCTTGCTTTGTCTTGTGGGAGTGCAACTAAGGAGCAATCAAAACAACACAAATTGCACAGTGTAACGCGTGATGTGTGTCACTACATTAACCCTTTGGTGATAACCCCAAGTCCAACCCTAGGCAATTGTTCTTGCAAGTCTCGGTAATTAGAACAAAAAATTCTAAAAACTATTTATTAACTCGTTTTTAAGCTATTTGTTATTTAAAATATAGGGTATGGTTCAGGTTATCACCTATCGTGACCATGACTTCAAAGATTTTACTGTACATGCAGCAAAATTCTACTTAAGATAAAGAGCTGAGCATGTTAATGAAGAACAAACGACATAAAAGAGGCATTAAGATCACTAGTTAAAAACTGAAACTGCTGAACTCCATGAGGTTTGGACACAGAGTTTGAGTACAGTGTGGAAAATTGTGGTTGAATTGTGACTTTGGTGTTGTTAACATAGGATCGAAGCGTGGTATGTTGTATGTGTCACAAGCTAAACATGTATCCTGGTCCTGAACAGCTCAACTGTAAGAATCACATTTTACCATTTCTTATCCTGTCAATATGCCCCAAGTGCAATGTAGATTCTCTAAATATGTAGCTTACTGAGCCATACGTGTGTGTGATCGCTGAACGAATCAGTGTGGTAAGTTGGTTCGGTCAAAAACTGAGTTGGCTTCCTTGATTCTGCCTGTATTAAAGGGATCGCACCAGATCTGAGTGCCCTTCTTGAGTACAGTTGTAAATTTTACTAAATGTCAATAGTAAGTGTATACTAAGTATCTCTCCTTATTTGCAGCACCATTGTTGCTTTCGAAGTAATAACTTTTTAATATTCTTCATAACTCTGGCTGTACTGTTCCTTCTTACTGAAGCTGGTCGGTCTTGATCGGTCCATTTAGAAGAAATGTCGAACGCGTCAAACGCCCCCCTTTTATGTGAGCGCGTGCAAAGCCTGAAGCAGAAAGCCTGCTTTAACAAAGGAAGTTGATAACCACCCTTGTGATACCCATTATGTCTGACTGAGCTAACACAAAGAAACACTTGCTATGTCAAACTTGCTTCTTAGTACACCCTCTGGACCTCCATATGATTATGAAAGGACCTGTGTCAACATGTTTTTCCACCAAAAAACACATACGTTAAATTTCTGCGCAAGACTGCCGACATCTGTGTCTGCATGTGTTTATTTCTTCCACTGAGCTCGTTCAGGAAGAGTAAAGCAGTAATGAATTCATTTCTTTTGAAACACAAGAGTGACGGTCATGACAGTCAACCAGGCAGCTATGGATTTACTGGAGTGTATGGGTTAAGTCCAAATCTTCGGTTTTGTTAAAGCAGTGCATCTTAGGCATTGCTGCTCCAAAGTTCCTCTATCTAAATGCCTTGTATTAAGTATAATCTTCATTTCTATCACTTTAACTCTCAGACTGTGTGGTAGGGATTTGGTGGCAGGTTGCTATTCTCTCAATGTCAGGAGAAGTTTTAGTAGCACTGTTACTCATTTTGTTTTTTCTTCCCATTCAGATTCACGAGCCGGAGAAGGAGCACCCAGAACAGTGGACCACGCAGTTATCGGAGGAGTGGTGGCTGTGGTCGTGTTCGCTATGCTCTGTCTACTCATTGTCTTGGGACGCTACTTTGCAAGACACAAAGGTAGTAGATATAGGAAATGTCTAAAAACAAAGTCGAATTATTTGCTAAATGTTTGAATGTTGATACAGTTGTATCAACTGCTCATTAGTACAAATATCAAATCAGCCAATCAAATGGCTCAGTACATTTATGCATTTAGGCATGGTCAAGATGACCCGTTGAAGCGCAAACTGGACAACAGAGCAGTACGCCAAACGGACTGGTCTGGTCTTCTAGTATTTTAGAAACTTCTTTATTGAGATCCCACACAACCATATCTAGGGTTTACAGAGAACGGTCCAAAGGTGAGAAAAGATCCAGTGAGCAGCAGTCTCTGGGGAAAATCCCATGTTGATGCCAGGCTGATAGGAAGGCAACAATCAGTCAACTGACCTCAACAAATGCAGAAGAGCATTTCTGAATGCAGATGGGCTAAAGTTGCAGAAGACCACACCGGGCACAACTCCTGTCAGCTAAGAACAGCAAACTGAGGCTACAGTTAGCATGGGCTCATAAAAATGGACAATGGAAGATTGGAAAAATATGGTCTGATAAGTCTCGATTTCTGTTGCAACATTTGGATAAGAGATAACAAATGTGGTAAATAACATGAAATTATGGATCTATCCTGCCTTGTATTAACAGTTCAGGCTGCTGGTGGTGTAATTCTGTAGGGGAAATATTGCATCATTAAAATGCCACAGCCTATGTTATATCCATCCCTTTATGACTATGGTGAACCCGTGTTCTGATGGCTACTTCCGGCCATGCCACAAAGTTCAAATCATCTCAAACTGTTTTCCTGACTGTGACAATGCATTCACTGTACTCAAATGGCCTTAGTTTAATAGAGCACATTTGAATGCTGGTTGTGCCTCAGGAGGTAGAGTGGGTCATCTAAAGACCAGATGCCAAAGTGTCCTTGGGCAACCCTGAGTTGCTCCCGATGCATTTATCTGGGTGTGAATTTGTGTGAATGTCAGATAGAAACCAGTGCTTGTATGAATGTGTCTCAATTGGTGACTAACAATTGTAAAAAACACTTTGAGTCCTCAAGTAGAGAGCGAAGCTGCTGTGTACCTTTGGGATATGGTGGAACAGGAGAGTCACATAACAGATGCTCAGCTGTCAAATCTGAAGCAGCTGTATGATGCTATCATGTCAACATGGAGCAAAATCTCTGAGGAATGTTTCCGGCACCTAGTTGAATCAATGCCACGAAGAATTCAGGCAGTTCTGATGGCAAAAGTGGGGTCTAATCCACTATTAGCAAGGCATACCCAAAAGCTCCATATGATACATTTAAATTTTGTGTATCATTTTTAAGAAGTACCTGTTATTTCACAGCAGCTTTCCTTTTAAGCATTATCTGTCCCAGCAGGCAGTTTGTCAAGTGTAGCCTCTTTACTTTGTTTCTGCAAAAACGACTTATTACATCAATGGATGGATGCTATCAAAATGATGGAAAGACAGCTATTAAGGCTATGGGTTACTGATGATGAGTAAAATTACATTTTTCATGCAGTCCTGCCGCATAGTATAACAAATCTTGTATGCCGTCCTCACAACAGAGAAATAATTAGAATCTATAACACATTTCACACTTTGATGTTTCTTATGCGGGGGGAAATGAATTGGGTACATTAACCACTTTAGAGAGGAAGTACAGTAAATGAGGCAAATTAAAAGTATAGAGGAAATGTGCTCTTCTATCAGTGGTGCTGAACTCTGAGTGGCTCCTCACATTTGTGTCTAGAAGCAACATGCAAGCTGTTTGCTGGTAGATCTTAGCGGTGCAGTGAAACTTTGAGGCAGTGAGGTTTGCAGTAGCTCCAGTGATTCGTATGACTGTTTCCCAGATCAACACACAAAAGACACCGAAGACAAGGCGCACAGCCATGTGAAGCAGTCCCACTGTTGTGTTACCGAGTGCAGCAGTGCAGATTTTAAAGGATAACTCGAGTTTATTACAACTTGGTTGTTATTCTGTATATAATGTTTTCAGCCATTTTCGTCAGTAATAAAAGAATTGAAATCCATAATCCAATACTGAGATCTGGAGGTGCAGAAACATTGCTAAAAAAAAGAAAAAAGCGTTAGAGGGAGAAAGAAACAGGTGCAGTCAGACAATCAGAGAAGTCACAAACAACCCCCCCAGGTTGGACAAACTTATTTAGAGGAGAAAGCAACTTTGAAATTACTGTCCAAACATCCATTACACCTCACAGACCAACTTCCTCAACTTTGACCCACTGTGGGATTGGGACCTTTGTAAGGAAAAATAGGGAAAAACAGGTTCACTTCGGGCCTATTTTGTGCCCACTTCTCATAAAATGATTTGGACAGTCTTGCTAAACTTGGCATTTCACACCCTGCCAAATCATCCAGCTGTTCATGAGTCCTGACACATCTGTCTCTGCTGGTTCCAGATCTCAGCAGTTACTTTGGCTCATGCAGAGATATTGAAACTGACTGGCAAAACTATGAAATATAAGCTGTAATAAACTGGACGTATCCTTTAGTGTTCACTTTGGAATTATTGTCACAATGCTGCTTTCCTCTTAGGCGACTCGCAACATGTTTTCAATATAAAACAGCAATAAGATGCAAGTACAAATAAAATTCAGGCCACTTTCACTAATTGTGTATATTATGAGAGGTAAACTGTTTACAAGGTAGAGTGCCTGGAGGCCAAGTATAAATATTCATGACAGAACAATAATAATAATCACGAGGAGGGAGGTTTTTGTTTGTTGTTTTTGGGGGGGGGGTTGGTGTCATTTGGTGGCTATACCTATGCCGAGTAAATCTGAGAGGCTGCAGCAGCCACTCAGAAAAAATTTGAATTAGAAAAGAAATATTGTCTCAGGCAACTTTTAACTACCTCTGTTAAAAACTTTCCAATAATTACTCAACATCACACTTACCTGAAGGGACCCACAGCCCTGAGAGTAAGCGAAGCAGCAGATTTGTAATAGCTGAAGATAACGTTGGAGGACCACAAAACTCTGATATTACTGTTCAAACTTCTGCCAAATTGAGACACACGTTAAGCATTTATGATGTGGAATATATATATATGTTCAAGTTATTTTCTTGCTTTATTATTCGTCCAGTCTCCTCAGTATATACAGCCACATAAAAAAAAGGTTTTCACACGGGTGCAGTGTAAAAAACACTAGGTGGCTCCACTCACACCCAGTGTGAGTGTGGCAGTTTTCTGGTCTGGAAATATAAAGGTGTAAATTCCAAGGAGAAAAAAAAAAAATCAGCAATGATCTTAGAAAAGCAATTTTTGCTTTGTATCAGTCCGGGAAAGGTAATAAGTCCATTTCTGAATAATATAGAGTCCATAATTCTAAAGCTAGAAAGATTATTCACAAAAACATCCAAGACAGCTGCCAGTCTGCCAGCAGTGGACGTCTCAAATTCACCTCAAGGTCAGACTGTGCAGTGCTCAGAGAAACTGAAAAAACTCTACAGACCTCAGTTATCATGTTAAATGTCAAAGATCATGACAATACAATTAGAAAAAGACTGAACAAGTAGTTTGTTTGGCAGCACAGCTTAGATTTGAAAGTTGCTTCTGAAAAACACTTGTGCAACAATGTCTTTCGGGCAGATGAGAGCGGAGATGTTTGACCATATTGCATTGAGTCGACCATGAACTCCTCTGTAGACCAAAGTAGTCTAGAGTCAAATGTGAGACCATCTGTTTGACAACTGAAAATTGGGTCATGCAAAATTGGGTCATGTAGCAGGACAGTCATCCTAAGTCCAGCAGCAAATCTACAACAAAATATCTGAAAAAGACACGAGTCAGAGTGTTGCAAAGAGACCTTAAGAGAGCTGTGCATGAAGGAATGAATGCAAACCTCAATGGTCCAAAGCAACGTAAAGAAGAGTGGATCCAAAATTCCTCCGTGGCAATGTGAGAGGTGACAAAGTCACCATACAGAAATCAGTTACGCCACGGTATTGTTGCTAACAGGTTGTTGTTGAAACTACTGAATCATGAGGTATACTTAGTTTTTCACACACTACTTCTGGATTTTGGCTCAATCTTTGTTAAATAAACGACGATGTTGTTCATCTGAGGTCAATTATTTTAATTATTTAATACATGCTAAGGACTCGATATTTTTTTACTGTGTCCTGATACGTAAAACCTTAGAACAGACAGGGTAAACGTTCTTTTTCAGGTCTGCATAATATGCCAGCCAGCCTTTTTTCGCAGCACTCCAGCACCTTGTTTCTCTCTTTTCAGGCAGCGTTTGTGCTTTTAATGTGGCACTACTGTCCCTCATTCTTCCTAAAATATTGTCATCATCACCTCTACTTTGATAGGCTGTGAATAACTCTTGTAAATTAGGTTTGAAGTGGCTGGCTAGTCCCTTTTTGTGTGAACTTGACAAGGTTAATTTGAAGGTGTGAGCAACACTCTTCCTGACACTCAAGATCATTTTGAAACCCTGATTTTCATGTGCCAATCATAAAGGAAAGCGAGGGGAAACGCTGTGTAATCTGAATATCGCCGCTTGCTGGTGTTCAGTATATGTAAATGGCCACACAGTGAAGGATTTGCATAATTGGGTGCTGTGAGATGGAGAGCCACATTTTAATCTTTTGTATCATCTGAGCAGCAGGCTATTATCCAGTTCGTGACACTGTCGTCCATCCTCTCCTCCTCAGGTACCTACTTCACACACGAAGCCAAAGGAGCAGACGACGCAGCGGATGCAGACACAGCCATCATCAATGCCGAGGGTGGCCACACCAATTCTGATGAAAAGAAGGAGTACTACATCTAATCAGAACAGGACCCCTCACCTCCAATGTCCTGCTTGGGACACTGAAGGGTTTTTTGGGACGGGGAGAGGGGGGATAAGGTGGGGGTTGACAGAGGGGTTTGAATCGGTTTGGTCGAGCGGTCGAGGGGTAGAAGAGACACGGGATTTTAAAGAAAGGCCTGGTTTTAAGCCGTTGTCTAGTCTAGTCTGCAGATGTAGATGGAATGTTGTGTGTGTTTAAAAAAGAAAAAATCAAAAAAGGATAAAAAATGTTAGGGTCTGGGGTTTTCAGTATACAGGGATGGGTAGAGGGTGGGAGGGTGTGCCAGAAATCACTGTAGAGAGCTTCACCATTCAACACCTCCCTAACTGCTGGTACAAATTTTATTTAGTTCAACCATTTGCAGAAAATTCTGTGCCTTGTTCGAAATCTTTTGGTTCTACCCATATTTTGCATTTGTGTTGATCATCGTTTGCATAACCTCGTTGCTCCCCTTTTCCCGTTTCATCTTCCCACCTCGTAATTATCAGTGTGCTGTTGGCTTTTGTATGAGGGTAAAATTACACAGCCACTTTATTAATTTCTCTTAATGTGTCTGCACAAACGGATCCTCTCCTGCATAACAAAAACTCTTTCCAGTATACTGTGATTTGTCTCAAGCCATTACTTTCTTCTCTTTCTCCCTGAAGTTTTGACAGCTCTAAAAATGCATGGAACGCTTTACATATCATTGTACAAAGGACATAAAAGAGAAACAGGTTTGTCGTACTGGATCACACACAACACCACAGAAAGAAACGCGACTAAAACAGAGGCACAGAGGCTAATGTAAAAAGATGTTCCCATTTCAACAGGCCGGTTCAGTTTGAAAATTCATATTTAAAAACCTCGGTTTTGTTTTTGCAGAGCAGATATACACCTGTATTACTGTCTTTTAAGGCATTACATTCCTTAGTGAAAAGAAGTAGTGCATTATTTTTTCCTCGCTGCACTGCCATTTCATTATTTTGATTTCTTCCTCTGCTCTGTGTTATTTTTCTTCTATTTGGCTGAATGGAAGGCCTGTCTTCCCACCGGCTTTTATTGAGTTGTAATGTTGGTTTTCAATTGATTTCCATCTGCTCTCACCCTAGAATATTTTTTATTATAAATGAGAAAGTAAGAAAATGTAAATTGTCCTAAAATTGTTTTTGACACATCCTCAGTCAAGATGCCTCTGTAATAAAAGACTGTTGGAAAAAAATATTTGGTGTTAATATTTGCCAATCAGCAGCTGACATTGCTGGTGTAGTGTACGCCATACAACAAGTTTTCCAAGTAGAGAACCAGCCTTAATATAACTCCAAACTGAAGCCCATTCAAAGTTAAGTTACATTTAATCGGTACATAAGCTACACGATACATAGCAGTCAAGGTCCTCCCATTAGCAGGTTCACGTTATCTCATTGACACACAGTCCAATGTAAATCAAGCCAATGGAATCACAACTGTATTGTACACTAATCCTTACTAAGAAATATTTTTTACAACTTACTAGAATTACAATGGAGTACCTTTGTGGATTTTACTGTATCACGTTCATTGTCAGTTTTGTCAAACTGTAAAATATGGAAGTGTTATGGAAAGTACATGTCTTCGAAGTAGAGAGTGTTCTGAGAGACAAACCATTCGCAGCCATTCACCACCATACACTATATGGACAAAAGTATCTTTGAGTACAGGTGTTTTGGGTCGCCACAGCTGTATAAAATCAAGCACCGAGCCGTGCTAAGGAGCTCACTGAATTCTAGCGTGGTACTGTAACAGTGTGCCACCAGTGCAACAAGTCAGTTTGTGAAATTTCTTCTCTTCTAGGTATTCCACATCTAGTCTAAGTGGAACCACAGGACCTTAGCCACAGAGTTATAGAGCTCCAGCCCTCCTCTGGCATTAACATCAGCACAAATCTGTGTGCCAGGAGCTTCATGGCACTAAGAAGCTCCTTTAGGTGTAGTGAGTAGGTGACCAAGTACTTTTGTCCATGTAATGTACTTAATTTTGCTCAAATTCATTCATTTTTGAACACCAAAATATTAATTTTGCATGTATGCTCATGCTAGAACCCGTTGTTTTTGCTTCTCCATCATGGTTTATGTACAACCTGCCAAAAGCCAATGAGAATCTGTTTCGCTGTGTCAGTTTGGGAGCACTGAGGACACCAATAATTGTTCATAAGATGACATATTACACACGTTGTGCTCCTTGGTTGTTAATCCATGGTTTGCATTATTGCTCTGGCTTTTCAACATGGCAATGTGGGTTTACCAGTGACATTGTTTCTCATTATTATGTGTTCGCACAGCAAGCAACACGCTTAATGAATCCTTTCTCCATGTGACAGCTGTGGGTGGATAAAGCTGGAGGTCTCAGATGCCGTGTACAATTTCAAGAGTTTGAAACACTGAAAGCATATTTATTTCGTGGCTTTTTTCTGTTGTGATATTACATCACACTTCAAAGATTTGTCAAAGTTAGCATGTGCCCAACATCAGCAGTAGCAGTTATGTTTTTAAGTGAAGGTGATCTAATGTTGAAAAACTAGAGTCAAGAGGACAAACTAAATCATATTAGTCAAGGAAAAGGTGGCAGTTTGATTTCTAGTGTTTGTCTACCATCCACATACTGTTAATTTCAGCTCAAAATCTGAATTACTAATGTTTCCTTGTTTATTGATTTACATTATTTGTTGTTTATTAAATGGGACACCTGTGGAACTGGAACAGTTAAGCTTTGCATTAAATCCATTTTAAAGAAATTTGAAAAGTAGTGCCAATGCATCGTAAGCGTAAGATGATGCTTGATTTCTGAATTACGCCTCTACATAAAATTATTGCAATCTGTTTAAAAATCTCAAATCTTAAATTTGCTTTACCTTTCCCTTGTTTTGTAATGAGATGGAAATGTGTTTCAAAATGACTTTGAAACAGTTTGGTCAGACTTCGCCCCGCTTTGCAAGTTGTTAACTGTTAAAATTACTTTCTAATTTTAATAGGAAAATGTTTTTAAGCTTCATAAAATGCATTCTTTGAGAGAAATCAATAAGATGTTGGAATAAATAAATCAAGACACTGAAAACCACTTTTCCAGTTCATCACTGTTTGGAGCATTTATGGATTCTTTGGCACTTAATGGTGTTGCTTGCCATGTGTACACTCACTATGATTTAACACTTTGTTGCTATGTTAAAGAATTTGATTGGATTTTGTTAATGCGCAGCTCGTATTGCGACACATTACCAATGTGATAGCTTTAATATTTCATGGTCATGCATGAAGACAACATTCAGCCTTTCCATGTTGAGATTTGGGGTGGCTCTTAGACATAGCTCTTGTGAAATCCACAGCGCAAATTACACTTTCTTGACCATCTGTGCATTTAAAAACGTTTAAGTTTTGGGGCGGGGTGATTTTAGAGCACAGCAAGTGGAACGGGGGGAGCTGTGGATATGTTATTTTTAGTTTTGGATGTGGTAGTTGTAGATAGGATTTACAGGAGAGACGTTGCAGACAAAAATCAAAGATGTTGTGTCCAACTCTCTCCATCTGTTTCTTGTTAAAACTTGAGTTCATTTTCAGAAGTTCTGGACTCACAAAGTAATTTTATCACAAAGTTAACACTGTATGCTGACGACACTGTTTTGTGTTTGTTAAATGGACGGGTGGGGGTGGGGTGGGGAACTGATTAGGTAAATGTTTCACGGTCTGGTGTCTGATTAAACTATTAATTGACTTGTTATTGTTGCTTTATGAATCACAGAGCAGATGTCACTTTCATCTGTAAGACTGATATTGTGTGATTTGTATTTTCCAGTGAGCACTATTTCGCTTCAGTGACATGTGGCAGCTTTGATTTAAATCAGACTTCAAAATATGTACTTGCCAATAAAGGAATAGAACTGAATATTGTCTTCTCCCTAAGGCTGATACGTTAATATTTCATTTGTGAATATTAAACTTTTTGCAGATTGGAATGCCAGGAGTGTTTTACGTTATAAAAATACTTTTTTGTTTTCCTAAATTTCCAACATAAGAAAGTGAAAAAAATATATTTAAGTACGCTTAATTATTCCGAATCTTAGGTGCATAACAGAATGATAAGGTTATTGTACATATCATTTTATTTTCCATTATTCCCAGTGAAGTTTTAAAAAACGTTGATATGGTCTTATCTTACAGCGCAACTGAGGTCGTTTTCTTCCCATTAAATTCTTTTGCTAGTGTCCTGTCTCAGGTTCATGCCTTGCTGACTGATGTGACTGCATCTCAGGTAGAATGCAAAATTTAGGCCCCACCTATCAATGACATAAAAGCAAGTACAATACATCATTAAATAAAGTACAAAACAGAAGTTTAGGTCCCAAAGCAAAAAGGGTGAGATATTTTGCTTCTATGTTGTACATGTTTTATGTATTTTTCTTAATATTTGGTGCACTGTAAACGATGTGTTAAGTATTGCTTTGTGTTAACATAGGTACTAAAGAGTACAATGTTTATTGGAATGAAGCAGGATCAGAAACTTGTTGTGGCTGTACTTCTGTCAATTTCAACGCACCACCACCTTTTGATTCCCAAAAAGTTTTCTTTCGCCAGTCATTCTTTTCAGATTGATTTTTTTTGTCTCTCTGCTGTACTTGGGAAATGTTAATGTGTATTAATGGAGAAGAGGAGTTCCACATTCCCATACACATTTTGTATTGGTTCATAAATAGACATTTTTACAAAACAATGAAGAGTTCTTGTCTTAATAAAAGAGAAAAGATATAAATGTCCAAAATAATCAGTGTTGGCATTGTTTTTTTTAATAGACTTTAGGTGAATTATTAAATGTAAAACGCTATACGTATAATATGGGCGCAGAGCAATACATACAGTATTATTTACTTTGGAATTAAACAACAACAACTGTCCACCCTAGCATATTCTTTGTCTTCCCCAATAGACACAAACTCTATCTATTTATCTATTCATTCCTGTTTCTGGACACACATTTTTACAACTGTTTAAGTGAAGTTTCTCAGTCAATCAGGTCATCAAAGTCTAAGGAGCTTGGAAAGAAAGGCGTCTGGACTTCTTTAAGTTTACTTGAAGACGTTTCACCTCTCATCCAAGAAGCTTCTTCAGTTCTAAGAGCAATTCCGGTTCACCAGACACTTGGCCCGTGTGATTCAAGATTCAGCAGGCATGTCCTGATTTAAAACTGGATTGCCTGAGGATAGAAGCTCCTATTGAGCCTCTCTGTTTTTGCCCAGATGGTGCAGAACCTTCTGTCTGATTGCAGAAGTTGGAACAGATTATTGCTGGGATGGGACGGGTCCTTCAATATCTGAGCTGAAGCTTGAAGGACTGCACCCTTTCCACTGGAGCTCTATTGATGACAATGGGCTTGTAGTCTCTGTGCTTACTCCTTCTGAAGTCCACCACCAGCTCCTTGGTCTTGCCAACGTTGCCGACGTAGGTAGAGGATCAATAGGGGGGTCCATGACCCTCTTGGGGACACTCCCATAGTGCTTAAAATCTGGGACTCTCCACCAATCGCTCTTAGAACGAAAGAAGCTTCTCGGACGAGAGGTGAAACGTCTTCAAGGAAACCTAAAGAAGTCCTTTCCAAGCTCCTTAGACTGTTCCTGAAGATGAACCATATTATTTTTGTGTTCCTGAATGTGATTTTTCATATATCACATGCAAACAAAATTGACATTTTGCACTCTTAAAAGACAAACACCCCTGCATTGATTGCTTTAGTTGCTAGCGGCCAGGTAGACTGAGACTTCTCTGCAAGCACTTGTCAACTACTCTCTGAGTTGTAGTGAAACAAAAAACAGCAATGCAACCACAACTGGAGAATGTTTGCCTTGAAAATAAAAGTTGTGCCTTACCGCTATAACAAAATTGTGTCAAAAGATGCAACTTTTGTTTTGCATGATACCTTCATGGTTTTACCTCTCCATTAGCATTTGCAGATAAGTTGGCATCTTCCATGCAAAGTATGGGCGACTGTGACAAAGGACTATACCACTTCAGCTAGTCACAGCAATACACAGGAATACACACAAGCTGAGGTCTCCCTAAGGCCTTAGCCTGCGTGACTGAGGACTTGGGGAGCGCAGGTTGTGTCTTCCTGAGCACAAGTTTCCCACAATTATTTTTGTTTCTGGATATGATTTTTAATCTGCCCGGTCTCATATTTATGTCAATGTACACAAAATAATAAGCAGAAAGTCTACATTTGGACTTGAGGGGTTGCACCTAGGCTTGGGTCATACATGTCATACAAGATTTTCAAACATCATGCATTTTTGGTTTATATACCATTAATTCAAAGTACATCATGTCTTTGGGTTGGGACTAAAAATGACTTGATTTGGTTTGGAAAAATCCCACAATTTTGCTTGTGAATACTAAATCCAGACTTTTACTAGACAACATTCTGCTGCCTGTCAAAGGAAAAACCTGACACCTATGAAGAGAAACACATAGGTTCTTAAGTGACAATTACACATTTGCCTGTGAGAAAAGGTGTCGCAAGAGAGTCGCAGTGGAATACAAGTTTGATGTTTAGAGTATCGTAATTTTGTTGGTGGATGAACATAACTCCATTACAGGAAACAGTGGAGGGGGTTTTACACTTACTTTCATTTTGAAATGTCTCATAAAAGCGTAATTATCCACACAGGTTCAGCTTCACTGAGCAGTGTTGATGAATATCACAAGTGTATTTTGATTGAGACAAAGGTAGGTGTAATGGGATGGCTCTGCACATCCACTTATTCTTTGAAAGTGAAAACCTTGGCAAGTGGAGATGACATGAAATCTTTATCACATGCATAAACCAGTGTGAATATGGAATATAAAATCAGTACTATCAATTAACACAAAGTGTAACATGTTGAGAGTGCCATGAAAGCTTTGACACATCTGGCAAGGTTTAGACTCTATGAAAGTAGTATCATTGATCTCAGCACAGACAGAGTTGGTGTGAGGTGAACTGTCTGTCACAGACAAATGTAGTCCTCCATTCATATTTAATGTTCATGATTTAGGCTCTACTTTACACGTTAACAGACCTGTAATATTCAGTATTCAGTAGATGACTTGAGTAGAAGACGATATTATCTTTTTAATTACAATTTCGCCCCAGGCCCTCATTATACCTCAAGTGCTGTACATAATGAGCCAACATCTTAAATAAGTAAAGGTGATACTGCTATTGATTAGAAAGTTAAGACCCGAGGCAGGCTATCAGTCATAGAAAATGTACTTCTGAGCTCATGTTTAATGTGTGTGCCAGTTGGTCTCTTATGGAATCATTACTCAATATCCTCAAATAACTATTCAAAGAAAGAAATCCTATTCATTACACTTTAACAGACTCTCTACATAAATAGCTCCGTCCTAATAAAGCAAAGTCAAACCCTTCATGTCCTCGCTGATGATGTTTTGTACACAGTAATGAAAAGGTCAGTGGTGCGGTGTTATCTCTTTGTGTTAACCTTGCATGCTCAAAAGGTTAATATAGATATCCTGCAATAAGGAATACATTATTTATCCATTACTTGCGTGCAGCAATGACATTATTATTTGAGTCATCACAAGATAGCGTTTTGATTCTTATTTAATGAACTCCTTTAAAAAACGTCCTTGTTACCATTTGCATATTATTCAGGGGATTGGTTGTTTAGCACCTACCCAGAGGCCATTAAGATTAGAAGGCCATGAGGAGGCTCTGGAAAGTAAACCTTTATAGCCTTGTATCAACAGGTGAACAAGAAGTGATTATGAATGATTTAGTAACTGCGAGATTGTGAGGGGCAGGAAAGAGCAGAGCTATAAACTCTGGTGGTAATGGCAACCCTTAAGGCTACTTGGGAAATTAGGCTGTCTGTAAGGTCAACAATTACGCTACTTGTCTTTGCTCTGCAATCGGACCAGGTCCCCATTATGCAGAGATTTTTTTAGACATCCTTTTTTCATGCAATAATTGAGTGAACAATTAGTTTTTATGTTTCTGCTCTGTATTTAAGTCTTTCTGTTGAAATTACATTAGTATACTATTTGTAGATTATATTTTTCATTTTAAGATTGTTTGTAATTGCAGTTAAGACTTAGGTGTTTCACAATTAGTTTTATCACTAGCCATAGGTCTGGTTTTTCTTGATACAGTATTTTGTAGGTGTAGGTTTCCTTGTATCTTCTTCTCAAGTCCACATCTTTATGTCATCTTGTGTTTCTTCCTATTTAATATTGCTAGTCCTTTGTCGCTCATACCATAGCCTTATTTTTGCTTCCTTCTCCTCATTGTCATTGATTAATTTCACCTGCACCTTGTTTTCCCAGCTGTGTTTTATTGCCCTGATTAATCTTCAGTGTATTTAAAACCCTGTCTCTGTCTCTCATGTGTTCTCTGTGAGTATTTGTTTTCCTGGCCTGTGTGCTCTAGTTTCTTTGCTTTATTGCCTCGGTGACTTTTGCTTTGTTTTGGGACTTTGGTGTACTACCTAATAAAAGGTCTTTTTTTGTTGTTGTTTGTTTGCTGCTTTGAGTTTCTGCCAGTCTCTGAATCCTGTACTTGGGTTCTGTGTCTTGTTAAAAAATACCACTTCACTAGTTAAACCTTGATTGACCCCCCTTTGCCTTCAGAACTACATTAATTCTTCATGGCACAGATTCAACAAAGTGCTGGAAACATTACTCAGAGATTTTGGTCCATATTGATATGATAGCATCACACAGTTGGTGCAGCTTTGTCAGCTGCACATAAATGATGTGAATCATCCATTCCACAACATCCCAAGATCTGGTGACTATGGAGGTCATTTTACTGTAGTGTACTTGGTTTTATGTTCAAGAAACCTGTTTCAGATGAATTAAGCTTTGTGACATGGTGTGCTGTCATGCAAGTTGCAACTATCAGAAGATGTGGTCAAAAAGGATATTTTCAGGTAAGCTGTGGCACTTAAATGATGCTCAGTGGGTGCCAAGGGGCCCAAAGTGTGGCAAGAAAATATTCCACGCAATATTACGTGTTGTTTTTGTAGCCTTTTCCCTTGTTGCCGAGTTTCAAAAATGGCTGTTTTGATTTTTGTGAATGAGACGCTTTCATGAATCATCGAATGATACCACTGACCAGCCAATCGGTGGCACGCAGTCTGACAGCGTCACATTTTAATACCTGCTCGGATCGCTTTGTAACCCCAGCGGAGCAGTTACTATTTTAGTATCTGTTAGCAGGTACTATGACCTAATGAAAAACCCTGAAAACTGTGGTGAGTCAATCCGAGTAGGTTCTAATGGAAAGGGGGGCTTTGGTGTGGTCTTCTGGTCTTGTAGCCCATCTGACTCAAAGTAAGTTAAGTATTTACAGACGCTCTTCTGCATATCTTTGTTGCATTACTGTATTTTTTGCACTATAAGACGCACTTAAAATCCTTTAATTTTCTCAAAAATCAACAGTGCGCCTTATAATCCGGTGCGCCGTATGTATGAATTCTGGTTGTGCTTACTGATCTCGAACTGATTTTATGTGGTACACGGCACTCAAAAACCTGTCAAAAAATGTTTTAGTACGACTTTGGTAAGCTACGAAGCCGCACCGCTTGATGGATTGTCAGAGCATTACGGCTACCGTAGTCAGGAGCCTTGCGGAGGAATCTGGGTCCAAAACTCCGTCCGCTTCAGGTCCCAAAGTCAAACAATCACTGTGGCATCACTGAGAGTTACAAACTGTCTAAAGTCTTTCATCTTTAATAAAATGATCAGTGTTGCTGCTTTACCAGGTGTAACAAATAAGTTTAACATCCAGGCATCCATGAAAACAGAATTTATTAAATTTAACGGAGTTAGCAAGAAGTTAGCTCGCTAGTTTCCACCTAAACATGGTTTTGCATGTTCTGACTGAGAGATTTCTGAAAAAATTAAAACGTGCAGCTCTGCTATCACTTCCAACATAAATGAAGACAGAAAACTAAACATCAGTGACATTTGTAGCGTTGCTGAAGTTGGGCTAGCTGGTATATAATGATGTGCTATGTGATTGCTAGCGACACAGCTATGTTAGCATAACATAAACACAGTAAAGCTGGAGGATGAATGCGAAAATTTTTCCACTCAATAAAAGTTGATGGGAGCATTCCCGATGGTTAGGGACAAATGCAATCGCACGGCAGGATGCTGTAAACGGACCAAGCTTCAGTCAGGAGAACAACTGAGATAATCTATCCACAATACGAGGTTAGTCATTAATATACTGCAACAACATGGGAATAGAGCAGCTGCCAGAGAATTCAACATTAATGAATCAATGGTACGGAAGTGGAGGAAGCAAGAAGAATGAGTTGAGCAAAGTTTGACTTATCTGACTGTTTTGTTTCACTTACTGCTCCTTATGCGCCTTATGGTCCAAAAAAATAGTATTTTGAGGATTGTTTATGTTTAAGTTTTGCTCCTTTTGTAATACAGGTCATCATAATTCTTTTCTCTGTATTTTGTGTTAAGTTTTATTCCTCATCCTTTTTGACACATTTGGTTAATTGACCTCAGGTGCGTCCCCACCTGTTACACGTCCCCTTTTTATCGTGTGTGTTTATATTGTCTAAATCTTCTCTTGTCCTTTGTCGTGTCACCCCTCATGATTGTATCTCCTTGCCCTGTGTTTTCTGGTATTCACATTCTCTGCTTCTGCCCTGCATTGTGTTGGACTTGTGTATTCTTGTAGGCTAAGAGCTTATTGCATTAAAGCTGTGGGGTTTTTTGTTAGTTTATTTCTGTTTCCCTGAGTCCTGCATTTGGGTTTACTCTCTGTATATGACACCAGGAAACAGGATTTCTGTAACTCATGAATCAAAACGATAAGAATAATATAAAAAATAATATAAAAATGATTAGGGACTATAGGAAAGCAATGATATCATTACAATATTGCAGTGCACCCTCTGACCTTTTCCCCTTTATAATACGTGCATCACATTCACATGTTAAGTCTCTAAACATGTGCATTTGAAGTTATTATTAGGATGACCAATTATATATTCATGAATTTATACATATTTAATAATAATATAAAAACAGCTTTTTCTTTGGTCTGCATAATCTGAAAAGATAATGCACAATTATTGTGTGATTGCTTTACTGTGAGCTTTCCTTGAAAAGAGAACATTACTTTATTTCCTTCATGGCTGATTAGTTCTTTATTGAGCCCAAGGCAAAAGACAAAGATAAGAAAAACGGAAAACATAAACTATCGTTTTTTTCTGCTCTCTTCACTCAGAAAGCAGTGCTTTATTTAACAGCCGGTGTAGACATACTCGTAGTTCATTTATCAAACACTCTTCGGCAGTCATTCACCTTTCCCTTTCCTCAGCCTTCTTACTTCTTTCCCAGCAACCTTCATTTCCTTCATTCTGTTGACCCGTTTCTCTCTATAACTAGTGCCACTCTGTCTTCATTGCATCTTCCTACTCACTCACTTCTTCACAAAGAAACCCCATCGTGCATCATGGGAGATTTAAGTTAGACTATTTTAGGATATTGCATCTTGGAAACAAATTAGAGGAAAGAAAACATACTTTGAGCAAATTTAGCTCCAGGCAAAACATGCAAAACAACCAGAACATCTGAGTAAATCATAAATCATGATCATCCCACTAAAGATAATGTTAAGATAGTCTGGCAAAGTAGCAATTGCAGTAGTGCTAACATCAACCAGAGTGGTGGTTCAGATCATTGCAGCAGATATATTTTATTAAAATACATATATGTGTGTGAATGTAGGTAATCCATTACTCCAGAACTGAAGGATTTCTCATTTGTTTCACTACTTCAGTGCTCTTTCAGGAACCAGTGAGGAGCTGCAACTGAATAATTCAGTGTTATTATTTCGTGTAGTGAAGATGACCAGCAGAAACCGTTAATATGGTAATTTTGTTTTTAAAAGACACACACCAACACCTTATTTGGGGGGTTGTCAGGTTCTTCTGTCAGATGCTGCTGGCATCATGAGGTGGTGTTTGGTGTTGAGGCTTTGACACACCAGCTGTGGCATTATTAGACACTCACAGAAACCAGCCACATCTGGAGACTGCGGGGGTGGTGAAGTTTCATCTCAAGAGACCTGGGTTTTTGGACCATTTGCCCTGTCTGGTTGTTTTCATGTAACTTCTGATCTTTGGTTAAGTACAGTTTTGGGAAGGTTACTTTTAAAATGTATTCCACGACAGATTACAGAATACATGCCCCAAAATGTATTTTGTAATGTATTCCGTTACATTACTCATTGAGAGTAACGTATTCTGAATACTTTGGATTACTTAATATATTATCATGCTTCTTACAACTACATGAGTGTACTATTGCTGTATGATTTATTACTTTTACTGAAGGTTACTTGCCATACCAATAACAACTGGATTTTTAAATCTTAATATAAAATGAGTAACAGTAGGTTAACATTAGGTAAGGCTGCACTTTTTGCAGCAATTTTGTATAGAAAACCATTCCGCAAATATATAAAACAGGTCTGTGGCTCCGTTCCGTAGTAAAGGGACCTCTGGCTAATACGTCAGGTTCCGTGTCGGGCTGGTAGCCGAAAACTAGCTTTACTTTGTTGTCTGGGTCAGCTTTGCCAGCGAGAGACAGAGAGAGGCGTTGAAAGGCTGCTCCAACGGAACTTATTGTTTCGGAGGAAAACACGAACACAGTGTACAGTTGAGTCTTAATAGCTTACTTACAACTCAGCTCGTCAGGCACTCTTTTTGGCTGCAGTGATTATTATTATATTTACATGCTTCCATCTCCCGTTTCTGGTCGGTGACAACTCATACTGTTCAACTCTCCTTTTTCTCCCTCCTCGCGCTCACAGACACATAACAGGTATGACAGTGGGCCACGAGATTGAGACCCAGGCATTAGAGCCTCTTAATGCCTGTTTTGTTTGGGTTTCCACCGGCGTGGAATTACCAAAAGTAGAGAGGGCATAGCCTAACATATGAAACACGAAAAGACCGCCGTGTAATCCATTTATTTCAACAAAGTAACTGTATTCTGAATACCACCTTTTTAAATGGTAACTGTAACGGAATACAGTTACTCATATTTTGTATTTTAAATACGTAACATCGGTACATGTATTCTGTTACTCCCCAACACTGATTAAGTATCAGAAGATGGTGGCTTGAACCTGTAGGTGATGCTTGATGAGTGTAGAGCATCCCATTACAAGCACATCCCAACCAAAAGTAGAACCAGAGGAAATGCCCTGGAAGATGTGCAGTCATTCATCTATCTCAGACGTATCATCATCAATCATGGGGGCACAGATGCAGATGTCACAGCAAGGATTGGCAAGAACTCAAGAACATCTGGAATTTCTTATTTTTGTCACAATGACAAAAAAAGAAAAATCCATCGTCTGAACTCCAACATCAAGTGAGTGCTTTTATATGGGGCTGAGATATTAAGGATGACAAAGACCGTGCTCAACAGAGTGCAGACATTTATCAATAGCTGTCTGAGAAGAATCCTCCAGATCTCATTCCCAGACAAAAGCAACATCTGTCTGTGAAGAAAATACTCAACAAATGCCAGAAACTGGAAGAAGAATGCAAGGATCGATTTGGCACATGCTGAAACCAGCATCACAAGACAGGCCTTGACATGGAATCACCAAGGAAAGAGGTCAAAAAACACCTGGCCAAGATGCCTCGAGGCAAATACCAAGAAAATGGGCCTTACTTGGGGCCAGCTAGAGGCAAGGGCACAGGGCAAAAGAC
Organism: Oreochromis aureus; assembly: GCF_013358895.1. Taxonomy (NCBI): domain Eukaryota; kingdom Metazoa; phylum Chordata; class Actinopteri; order Cichliformes; family Cichlidae; genus Oreochromis; species Oreochromis aureus. Next base: position 27,301,578 of record NC_052951.1, read on the forward strand.
TCTGGGGGGCTCTTGTTGCCACCTATATCATGTAGGGGGTGAAAGGGTAACACATGTGTGATGAGTTGGGAAAAACAGGCCTTTCCATCTCTCTCTGTGCTCCTGTGAGTCACAGCCCTGACACCACAGGAGCAGCGGCTTTAAGCAGTGTTTGATTTCCCAGGAGAAAATATAGGCTGCAAAAGTTCTTAAACAAAAATGAAGCATAAAGTCATACTAATGTCCTCATAATGTTGCAGTCCTCGGTGTCTAGTTCTTTAGTTCTTTTCCACTCTTTTAGTACTTCCTTACCTATTTTTACCTATTGTTTCCAGGTCTGTGTTTCCATCTTTTCTTCTGCATGACTTTCCATGTTTCAGTCGTATTCTCTTCCTGTTATAGTCTCATCATCATTTGGTCATGTCCATCTTTTTGAACCCCTCCACCTTTAGAATGAAGCTTCATGTTTACCTGTGATTCATTATCCAGTTGCATCTGTGTGTATATAAACTCCCGTCTTCACTCTTATCTTGTTCGCCAGCCTCTATGCAAATCTTCTTGCCTGCCCTCTATATTAATGTTAATTAAGGATTTGTGTGTTTTCTCCCGTTGTTGGAATTTTACATCCATACAGTTTTTTGCTTATTTGGAGTTTTTTGGTTATTAATCATCATTTTAATGTGATGCATTTTTGTGTCTTTAAAATCCCACATAGCTTAGAAAAAAACACCATGATGAAAATCTTGATATTTCTGAAGTCTTGCCAGCAGCAAGCCAGACTTTGGTCTGCCGCTACCTCGTGAGTCATTACAAATTGTAAAACATCAATTATAAGTGCCTTTAAGATTCTCTTGTACATGTAGAAATGCTTGTAGAGTGGAAGCAAATTGGTCCACATGGAGGAACTAAAACTATATATATTTTAGCTCTAACAAGATGATTCCAAAATGTAAAGCAGACAAGTGAAAGACAAAACAAGGAAGGTCTGAACAACTATCTACAGCACAATAAAAGCATCTCAAAGTCACGTCCTGAAGAAATAGGAAATACACTTCCAGTGCAGTAAAAGGATACCTGGATAGAAAAATGCACAATTGAACATGAGTCATGGATTGGCCGCCTAAGAGCCTGGACCCCAAAATTAATGAAGCATCATAGGATCATTGTGACAAAAGCCAAAACAAAAGAAACCAACATCCGAAGAAGAGTCACTGTTAGGCTCCAGAGCTATTCTTGAAGACTGCTTTAAAAAATTACAGGAAAGCTGCCAATGAGAGTACAGACTCTGCTTTTGCCTTATATACTGTATATATACTGTACTTCCATGTATGTTTGCAAATGCTTCAGTAAATCACTTTACCTAGTTCACATTTCCTTGAAAAATATAAAGAAGCGTTGTTCAAATTGTTTGCACAGTATTTTTAACCATAACTGCCTAAAGACTGGATGTCTTTAATGCCAGTGAAATTGCAGCTTCTATGTAACTGTAGGGTATCCTAACCAGCAGCAAGGTATCAGTCATCGAGGTCTTGACCTGTGCAGTTTTATCATTTGTTTGTTTTAGCATTAAAAATAAAATCTGATAGTAAACAACTAGATTAAAACAAAAACAAATCACCGCTCTAAAATGAGCACATGCTTCATTCAGTTCAGGCTTTTGTCGTGTCTGTATAGTGACAGAGGGCAGAGGTCAGGTTCAGCTCCTTGTATCATCAGCACTTTCACTTCCCTCTGTAAATACGTTCCTATAAACAGACCAAACATGGCTGCAAGCAGCTTTGTTAAAAAAAGATTCATGATGAAGATTCAGCTATTTATTACTATTGTTATTTTTAATAACAGGCTTAGGTTAACTAACCTTTCACACAATGGCAATGACAATCAAAAAACAGCACATATGTATGGTAAGTTAAACCCAGCCACAGCCCTGAAGCATCAACAGAATGCAAAGTTGTTGCAAGTTGTTCTTAATCAAACAGGAACCACCTGTGCTGAAAAGGGTCTTAAATAATTAGGCCCCTTATCTTAAAGACCTCATAGAACCTCATAGTACCATTTCCCAGTTTGTATTTGGGAGACAGACGCCCTCTCTACGTGTAAGATTAGGCTTAAAACTCTCATCCTTGATAAAATGTATACTTAGGGCTGTCACAATCTAGCATTTTCAGTTTGCGTTTTGAGTTCTTAAGTTACCCCTTTAAATATGTTGAGTAATAAGATTATGATTTGGTTGCCTTAAGTTTAGTTTAGGTATGTTTCACTTAGGTCTCCTGTGTTAGTTTGTCATGTTTCTTGTCTTCTTATCCATGTTGTCAAGCTTGTGTTATGATGTCTACGTTGTTCCATGCTGTTTCCTGTTTTATTTTGAAAGTCTGTGTAGTCGGCTTGGCTTCCTTTATGTCTCCCTATGTCACATTAGCCTCAGCTGTTTCCCCATGTGCTTCCACTTCCCCTGACCACCTCCTGTGTGTATTTCGTCTGTGGGTTTTATTTCATTCGTTGTCAGGTCGTCTGTTATTTCTTGCCATGTTTCCAAGTTCCATGTCCAGGTTTATGTCAAGGCTCTTCATATTGTTTTTAGTTCTCCCAGTTTAGGTTAATGTTTGTCTTGCTTTCTGTTTGCACCTTTTTTTGTCAGCCTTATTAAACAGCTCGCCTTGTGTTAATTCTAAGTCCCGTTTCACATTCTGTTTTTGATCTGCTTTTGGGTCCTTTATTCATAATACATACAGTCTGCTTCTGCGGACTGTGACAAAGACTGCATCAGGTGACCCTGAATCCTTCCTTTCTTACGCCACTATAGGGCTATGGCTACTAGGAGTTTCCCATAATGTAGTTTTTCTTCTTCACCCTTCTTTTTTTAAAAGTTTGTCTTTTGTCCTGTCTTAGTCCCCACCCCACCCCCAACCAGTCATGGCAGACGGCTGCCCCTCTCTAAGCCTGATTCAGGTTTCTTCCTGTTAAAAGGGAGTTCTTGATCTATCTGTGAGTCCTTACTCATAGATAGATTGTTGGGGGGGTTTTCTGTAATATTGTAAAGTATTTACCTTTACAAAACAAAGTGATTTGAGGCAAGTGTTGTGATTTGGTGCTATATAGATAAAACTGATTGCTGGTTCCAAAAGCTGTAAACTATCACTGCCTGATCAGCCTCAAAGCCACTACTAGAGTTACTGCACTGAACCTCCACCACGATGTTTGGGTCATTGGTGCCTTGCTGCTGTGTGGTGCAGCCCATGTTTTAGTTTTGTTTCTGGGATTTTTTGTTATTTTAATTGGTGTGTTAGCACTAATTACAATGTATTTGAAAGTGATTTGCACCTATATATAGATTTACTATAGATTATAGCAAGATTTTTACCCACAAGAGTTTATTTTCTCCTGGTTGAATAAAGGTTTAAATTTAAAAAAAATTTTTTTTAAAAGAATCTCAAAAAGAAATTCCATTTTCGGCTCCACAAACCAACATGGCTGTAGTTTCAAAACGCAGAGTATAAATACGCAATGGGTGACGGCCCCTCGGCTACATCCATCTTTTTTATACAGTCTTTGGGCCTCATTCATCACAGGTGTAGCAGTGAAGGCACCACCTGTTGGTTTGTAGTTAAATGCACAGACATGAAGTCGGTATCGATCGTGTCGGCCAACGAGAGAAAGAGAACAATGATGCCTGCTTTCCTCTTTGCTCTTGCTGGTTCTCTCTTTGTATTTTAAATCCATTCACCTGAAAATGTTCCCACCTTTGTCACCATATCTCGAAAACAAAACAACTTTCAGTCACTTTTGATTTCAGACGTTGTTTAATGCATTACCCTTCTGTCACACGCATGCTTGTTTATAGTTTAAATATAACTTCCATTCAGCCACAAGTCTCTTCTGTTTGAGTTGTTGTCATTGTTGGATTTGTGAGCAATAGCCACTTACCGGGTAAAACGGCACCTCTATTTATTTGGCTCCCCCAGAAAATTGCTCTGTGACATTCAGCATTTGTTATGATTGTTTTGTTTTCAGCTGCAATTTGTGCTCAGTGGGTCATTTTGATTTTCAGGTGGGCATCTTTAAAATGTATAGTTTGTATTATACTGCAACAAAAAAATCTATGTGGGGCTGATGTTTGAGTCCCGTTTCTTGTCGATGTGTATATAAAATGTGTTAAATAAATTAGATTATGAATGCAGAAAGGCTTGCTTTGGTTTTATGTTGCTCAGTGACAGCTGGGCTGTTACTGGATATCTGTCTGCATCTCTCTGTCGTGGTTTATATCTTTTATGAAACAGCCAAGTGAGAAGAGCTAAGCTGGTTACCCGTCCAGTCTTTATGACCTAGCACCGACCCTGGCTGGCAATGTTAGCTCACTGGCAATGATGATGTGCAGGAGGAAGGGGAGGCAGGTTGCTTTCAAGTACCAGACAGTGTTTTGTTCATAACGTTCTGACTCACTAACTTTTTTTTATCAGTTTTATTTTTTATTAGTTTTTTTTGTTTTTTTATCCCCATTTTCCTGCCATACCTGTGAGCCAACATACTAGAGCATCTCAAAACATTAGAATATTATGAAAAAATGAAATATTTCAAACCTTTTTATTGTTTTAAGTTTGTTGATTTTGATAGAATAATTAATAGAATTATTCTATTATTCTAATTATTCTATTAATTAATAATTAATAGAATAATTAATTTTGAGTTTAAGTAAATGACTGTTGCAGCAGTATAAGTATCTTCAGTACATGCAACCACAAAACTGCTGAACTTGCAGTCATACAGAAGATGAGCATTGACACCCTCCAGAAGGAAGCTAAAACACAGAAAAGGCTGGTTGGTGTTCATTCCTAAAGTGACCTGCCTGTGAGAAACCATCATGCAAATGCTACGTACTGACTGGAACAAATAAGTTTGATTAATATTAGGTTATTCAATGAAAATGACAATTTTATTTAGCACATTTCATACTATAAGCCAGTTTTGGAAGCCGTGGATCAGAGCGGCAGGACCTCTGCCTCTGACACCCACCTGAGGATGCCCATGTTGCTTTTTCAGACTGAGTCGATGCGAGCCACATGGGCCAGAGCCAGCCACTATATGCTTGCCCTTGAGAGTCTACCCTGGGACTGGCTTCAGGGTGGGACCCCAGTAATCCTATTCTGGGCACGGTTTGCTGGACCCTTGAAATGTTCTGCTGCATAAGGGCCCCTCACCCAGGACCAATCTGCTATCAAAGACCCTACCAGGGGAAAGTCGCCCCAGACAACATCCTGGGATCACTGGGACACACAAACCCCTCCACCAGGCTAAGATGGCAATTCTTGAAGGGAACGAGTCAGGGAGGAATTACTGTCCCAAGTGGATGAGTACGAGTATCTCAGGGTCTTGTTCACGAGTAAGGAGAGACTAGAATGCAAGATTGATGGACTGAGTGAGTCAGTGTCACCAAGTAAGGCCCATTTTCTTGATGAAGAGAGAACTGAGTGTAAAAGTAAAACTGTCAATTTACCAGTCAATCTAGATTCCTACCCTCACCTATGCTCACGAACACATCAGAAAAGAGTGGCTGGGCTCTCCCAGCAGAGACGGGGTGAGGAGTAGAGCTGCTGCTCCTCCACATTGAAAGGAGCTAGTTGAGGTGGTTTGAGCATCTGGTTAGGGTGCCTCCTAAGTGAGGTATTCCAGGCATTAACTACCACCTCAACAATAATTTCAGAGAAAGCATCACCAGAGCAGGGACTCAAACTGGCAACCTTGTCATTATCTCTCTCAAGTTTCCCATCAGAATATGGGGAATCATGAAATACTGTCAACTTGCTTTTAACTCCTCTTCTGCTACTTTTAGCATCTGTAACTTAAATGAATTAACGATAATCGTAAAATCATGAAAGAAATGCTCAAAACAACAACATGACCAATGCAACTTGCCCTTCACTTTGATCTTTCAAATATAGCTTATTGTCATCTTGGGGCACTTTTCTAAGCCCATGTTAAAAAGTGCTTCACACGAGGCAGCAGCCTCATGAAAAGCTGTTCTTCAGTGAAGCGTAACGTTCATAGTTCAGCTGTGTGTTTAACAAATCGCTGAAAGTTCAAAACGTAGCTGCACATTAGCAAGTTATAGCACAAGACAAGGAGCACAGCAGCCATTTACCCGATGATGGTGCAGTGTATCCTCTGCTATAGGACGTAATAAAGGAAGCACTGAAGCACCTTTCTTAACATTTAGAGAATTCGACCAGCTCTTTTTATGGCTGCCATTTAGACACTTTCTGGTCACCTTACCAGTTAGAAACCTTCCTAAGCAACCAGCTATTCCACCACAACCATTACCTCACCACTAAGAGTCCCTGTGAATGGTATTTAAATGTTCATGAAGCTGTGAGAGCAATATCTAATAGTAGGAAATATATATATAATCTAGGATGTGTCCTGTCCACAGCTTTAGTTATTCAATACCACTGGTGCTGCTATAACCTTAAAGGCACCCTGTGGAGTTATCTTCAAAACAAACAAAAATTATCTTAACATTCAGCGTTGGTCATACTGATGTACTGCCTACTGATGTTAGCAGCGCAGAGTTGTGCAAACCTTTGTATCTGCTACTGAATCCTTATGACCTCTACACCATCAGAATACTTTGCTTTTAAAAGTTTTGTTATTGCTGTATTTTTACCAAAAGCTTGCCAGAGTGCAGAAATTCCCTGCAGGATTCAGCTGATTGTGAGCAGGGTTGCGGTCAAATGGTGTTCTTGCAATGAAAGGTTTCTGACTATGTGAAGTATTACAGAAGTATCTCAGTGGCAGTCGTGATAAGACCTGGTAAAACTCTGCTTTAGTGCTTAATTTCTGATACCTTTGAGGAAGATACACTGGACCGACGTCTGTGAAGGGAAGCGAGATAATACATTTCCACATTCACTGCTGAAGCCATGTTTAACAACCTCCTTTAGATAATGACACATCCTAGTGTAAGAGCAATCAGATTTTTTTGAGTCTCCTCGTGAACTTCTTTTTCACCTCAGCTTGATGTTTTTCATTATGATCAAAGAAATGTTTTTAGGAAAAGACATGGCATGCATTTTTTATAAACATCCTTCAAACAAGGTCTCGTTGACTTGTAGTCCTCTACCGTGCCTCGAACATTTCCAAGACTTTTAGTGATAAAATGCTTTGTGAAATATCTACAAAACCCAAACTTTTGACAACTAAAGTTTTGCTGAATGACACAACTGGGTTTTTTTTAAATTATCATTTAGTTTTTAAGGGGTTTCTCCCATCTGTCCAATATTTTGTGAAGATGCCTTAATTTTGTCTGATGTTAAACTTTTTTTGTCCTTTTCTTTTTTCTTTTATTTTATCCAGGATCTGAGGTGGCCCTTCTCATTTCATTGGTTCCCTGGTTGCCAGAGTAGGGAACACAGCCTGGAGAGGTGGAGGTATGCACTGGAGAGAGGAAGAAAAAGCAAGTGGAGACAGGGTGGAGTGGGTGGAGACGATGTCTGGGGTGATTTGTGACATAAGGGTATTGGCAACAGGGGAAGGGAAGGTTTACAAGATGGTAGTGAGACCTGCTGTGATGATGCTTTGGCGATGGTGACGCTGACAAAAAGATACGAGGCAGAGGGTTGAAATGATCCGCTGTGGCGACCCCTAAAGGCAGCACCAGAAGGGGAAAGATTAATATTACTACCATGTGCAATTTTTCCCATTTTCTTCTGAAAAAAAAAGTTTTTTTCCAGAAAAATCATTATGAATGTAACATTAAAAAAGATATAATATTATGCATTGTACATCCTCGTGCTGATTAAAGATGCAAAACAATACACATTTAAGTTTTGGACAACATAGTCCCCTCATATACATCACAGTAGCTGGGTTTAATGCAGCCTCCTAACAGTTTAAGACTATAACAAATTGCTCATCATTAGCTGTGCACTTTAATTTGCAATTACAAACAGATGATGTGTGAGACATTTGTGTTTATGTTTTTCAGTTTAACACAGAATAAAACAAACTTGAGGCTGTAATCACACTGCATGGTGTTAGCACCACTGCCTTGCTGTTGGGTCTTTTGATTCTTTATGTTCCGAGCTTTGCCTCTCTCCTATTTATCTGTGCCCGGGACAAGAACCATCAGTACACAAGCTTCTGACCCTCTGAGGGGGCGTGTGACTTGAATTGTTTAAACGTTAAGGCAAATTGGTTAAACACTACACCATCATAGAGCCACTAGATCTTTTGCTTTAATGCAGCTCTGAAGTGGTTATGGGGCTGTCTCCTGACATGTTCATGGAGGCAAAATGTCTTTTTACAGTTTTTACAGTCTTTTTACACATTTTTCAACCAGTTTTAAATGGTTTGGTTTCACATTTTCCTCTCAAATGTCAGACAAACTCCTGGTTCGCTGCAGATCAATTATCTCCATGAGGCGTCTACATCACCTGGAGTAGAGTGTTTGTCCTCCTTTGTGCTGATTGGGTAGGCGCCTGTGCACTGGTTGCTCGAGTGATATGGAAGTAGGCATCTCCTAATTTTAGCGGTAATGGATATCTGTTGTTTGATTGCGATTGTTAGAAAGGATGCAAACCACATGAGCAGCTGGATAGGCTTTGCTAAGCCATCAACACACCAGCAGGCTCAGATAAGGTTCTTTCTTTAGCTCTGGCATTTTTGAATTCTGACTTTTGTCTCAAGCACTTTGTTGCTCTGTGGGTAGTAAGTGCTTGAGATTACACGATTAAACCACCAAGTTTAAGCAAAAGCTCTGAAATTCCTAAAGGGAAAATGCTGGTAACTGTGAATGTGAGAACATACAATAAAATTCTACAGAGCAAAAATCATGAGCAGTAAGATCACCAGAGAGTCTAAAGGAGCCAACAGATGTTCATCTTGTTTTGAGGTGTTATGGTGCCAGGACATTTGTGTATCTGAGTTTGATTTTTTAGGAAATTACTGAGTTTTTGATTTCTGTTTTTGTATTCTAAGCAAACACAAGTAAAACCCTGCCATCTTCTCCCTGGTCAAACCTGGTCGCTGTACAAATTCACAGATGTACAGATGTTGGTTTAACACACAGAAGTTTACAATCGCTCATAATGGGCAAAAATGTCATGGTATTGTTGGGCTCCAAAATAAATTCAGATTTGTGAAACCCAGTTCTTGTTTGTTAAAGTCATTAAAGATGCACGCATTACAACCTGGAAAAACAACAGCTTACTTTCAATTTACTACGCTGGTCCTGCACATAATGAAGTGCGTGTAAACCACAATTGTGAATTAGATGTTGTGTCACATCATCTTTTACCAAGTGAGTAATATAGATCAGATTATTTCAAAGATGGGATGCATTTGTGAAAATGTTTTTGTCTTTTTTTTTTTAACATTAACAGCTAATGTGCTTATTACATGTCTGCCCACGTCTTTTCTACATACAGATAGTATTAGTAAAAAAAAAAAGAAAAAAAAAAGAATTATGCTATTTACAGTTTTGTACATCTTGTCCATTTAATTTGTTAAATGGTGGATGTAATATATCAGACTCTTACAATTAAGCCCTAATCTGTTTGTAATTTCTGTATACAAAAGCTCCGGAATGCTCAAGTCAATTCTTCCATATAAGCAGTTTTCTCCTGAAACTAAATTGATATACTTTGATTATTTTTATTTTATTTTAATCAGTTCTTGAACACAAGCTTTCTCTTGCTTGAAAGTCTAACAAGGACATGGAAGCGATGTTTTAGGCTACGTCCACACGTACACGGGTATTTTTGAAAACGGAGATTTTCCGTTTTCATTTAAAAAAAAAATCCCATCCACACATAAACGCCAAAAACGAAGGAAACGCTGCCAGGAACATGCCAAAGCAACAGGTGGCGATATATTCCTAACCGTGTAGAAATGTTGGACAATCAGAAGTCTAGAAGCCTCGGTGGGAAATAGTAAACAAAGATGGCGCATAGAAGCAGAACTGAGTCCAATGTGTGGAGGGACAGTAACTGTATTTTGTCTAAGTTCGCCATTGTAGAAATTCATTTCACCGAAACAATAAGGTGGCGCACAGTGTGACGTCAAAAAAAGGCGCACACCTTTGGCGTTGCATTTTCTCCGTTCTTTCGTTCTTTCTTTCAAGTTTTCAAAAATCTCCATCCTGGCAGGAGTTTTTAAAAATCTCTGTTTTCAGTAACCGAAAACGGCGTTTACGTGTGGACGAAAGGTGCAAACGCATAGAAAAATCTGCATTTTCAAAAATACCCATGTATGTGTGGACGATACACCTTGAACAAACGGTGAAGTGACGTACACGACACTGGCTCCGCTTTCATTTAGGAACTGATTAACCACCTAATAGTTATTAATAATTACTCTGAATGTTGGCAGGGTTTGAGTCCCTTCCCAAGTCTTTACTCTATGGTTCCTTGTAATTAGCTTTGTGGTTTCTGAAGTATTTATAACTGACTTGTCTGTTATTTGTCGTAGTAGTATTTCTACCATGTTTTTATGTGTATTCCTTCCCCGTCTCATTTATTTGTTTCATATTCATGTCTGTATTCACATCATTTTGTTTGTTCTGCTTATTTTGGTCATTTTTTGAAGGTATCTTGTTTTGTTCAGTTCTAGTTAGAGGTGAAATACTTTGTACTAGGTTTTTCAGGTATTTTACTTTTTTTTCTCCTTTAGGATAAATGCATGTACTGTCTACTTACATTTTTAAACTGGTTCATTACTGTAGTTTTTAACACAACTGAGTTATTGATTATTTCTTCCAGCATCAAACAGAGTTGTAACTGGAGGAAAAAGCAATACATGAAAGATAACTGTATTGGTGGATTTATCACAGGTATTTGTTGCATTAACTGATGTTAATCATACAGAAATAAAAAGGCAAAAAAAGGGGGAAAAAATGCTGGAAACAAGTGCAAAGCAAAGGCATGATGACAGAAAATGACACTTTATCCTTGTCATTGTTTTTCTTTTAGTCTCGCTGTAATCAAGTATATGTTCTTTATGTGCTAGCCATGTTTTTCTGTGGTCCACGTGCACTTCTGGATTCCTGTTATTAGGACTTCATTTACTTCTGTCTGCCTTTATTCTCTACATTCTGCTGTCATAATTGGCCGTGAGAGTTTATGGTGCACCCAAATGCTGAGCAGAGGTGTCAAGATTAAACATGTTTAATGTTTTTAATGCTGATTGACCAAAGCACAGAAATGAGGAGGAACTGAAAAAATGAAATAAACTCATTTGAGACTTGCAATACGGAGAAATAGACCGAGGCTACACACAATATGAAGATGATGCAACAAATAACAAGTGCAGACTGCAACAATATATGCACACGTATGATAACAAGGGGATCGATAAGAGGTGGGATACACGGCTGGAGACAGGCATAATGAGATGGGGGAAGTAAACTCAACAGGAGACACAGAGAACAACAGTTACCGAAATAAAACAGGAAAACACAACTGGTTGGGGAAGCAAGGGTTAACTTGACACTGGGGAAGACAGAAGGACTAGACATGGAAACACTAAAGGATAAAAGACAAACAGAGATAAGACAGAAATAGAAGCAGAAAATGGACATGCATATGGGATCTAACTAAATACAACCCGAGGGTCACACAACTAAAAACAGACTCAAATAATAGGACTAGAAAACCAATCATGAGGAATACAAATCATGAGACAAACAAGACTTGTCAACGCAACAACAACAGAAATAGCAAGAAATCTAAATATGGGCTAACCAAGAAATACAAAAACCCAACCCACAGATAACCTAAAAATGAAAGACTTCAAACAGGCTGGAAAAAAATAATAAAATACATTTTAAAAAATTATGGTATTAAATTTCAAAGGCAACAGAACATGGCACAGAACTTGAACATAAATCACTTCACAGGAAATAAAGAACTAGAAGAAAACCCCAAACCAAGGGATGATGACATCAGATCTATCCTACCATTTTACAAACCCATGCAATTTCTGAGTAAACCTATGTCCACTGTTAATGGCCATCATTGAACAGAGGTGGTGGCTTACAAGACCAGCTATCAGCCACCTATAGGGCAGTCTTGAGATCTCTTCCCAGGTGCTTCAACCCTCACACCTTGCTTCAGGTGACCTAAATAGGTCAGTGGTTTTAGGCCTAACCCTCAGTGATGGTAATAAACCATGCTCACTTATGTGGTGACCCCCATGATCAATAGTGATTTAACGACCACCTCCAAAGGGAACAACCCCCACTAGGGGTTAGATACCTGGGACTATCCACTTTTTGTTCTGGGAACTTAATAAGTCTCTTGAGGTGAAATGTCTTTACAAACGTAAAGAAGTCCAGTTTCCCCCTTCAACCCCGAAACGTGCTCAACTTTGACTTACCAGGATGTTTGTTGGCAAACTCTTATCAGGATTCACAGTAAATTGTTTTGGTCTTCATTTAAGCCTCATACTTTAAATCAAAACAACAATGTTAAAGATAGTGAACCATTAATGATTGAGCATAGACATTTACATTTTTATTGGTCTTTCTACTATGAAAATGGTAGATGTAAGTGCAACGGCTTGCTGCTGGTAATTTTTCCTCCAAAGCATCAGCATTTACAAGATACTGTACAACTATATTGAACAATGATTGTACAAATTTGCTCTGTTTTTACAGCAATTTGTTACATTGCATTTCCAGCTTTTCAAAAGAAAAGCTTCACTACTTAAGATCCTGTGAATGTATATATATATATGTATATGTATATTTGTTTCTTAAAAGCATGGTGCTTGCAAGATATGCTTTGCACAGCCTATACCCTTACACTCACTAAACAATAGTTACATCAGTAAGAACCAAGTCATAGAGTAGCACAGCCCTGTGACAAATATTACCTTTGTTAAACTAAATATTCTAAATTTGTTGACACTCTGTCTGAGTAGGTTTATTATGGAGCCTGGAATAAGTGTTGGTGTTGTATTGAATTATATTGCAGTGCACCCAGTGTCTCCTCCCCTCCCCTTACATAAGGGAAGTGTGGGTGCAGTTAAAGAGACAAAACATATGAACATCTTAGAGTTGAAAGCAATTACACGGTGTGTTGTGTTAGACTGAACATGTGCTCACCCACTGAAAGTCTAAATTAAGCCGAATGGTCTTGGTCACAGGTATGAAATAAGGCTGTACAGTTCAGTCAGTGCCATCTGTGTGTTTGAACTGCCTTTATGGCATTCAAGGCAGCTGACACGGTCTTGAACATCCATGTTTAATCCATGGATTTCTTTCGCCTGTGGGTTTAATATATCTCTGCTCCTCGCAGTGGGGTTGCAAACGAAATGGTCCCAAAGGTTGCGATCCTCGCAGGAAGTGTATCTGTTTTTGTTGCATACAGACTTTTAATGATACAAGTCATGTTAAAAGAGCACTTTTGCTGTTATAGAGAAGGAGGAGAAATCCCGAGACATGCTTCTATGATGTTGGAGTAAGATGTAGTATTTAACCCTCAGGTCAAACTTAATCCAACAACAAGTCAGCTGTCAGCAGTCTGTCCTGAGGGTTCTCTTAATGAAGGAAATCTGAGCTACTCTGTCTACACTAATTGAAGAGGAATCTTATTTAAGCAGATGCAATTCCACACATTAGCATGGTTAGCCAAATGTGTCATTCTGCACTTAAACTCTCATTTATATCCCTCCAAAAAAGAATAGTGCCTAATTGCTGTTGTATCTGAGTGAGAACCATTTATTTTTTTGATGTGAAACCAACTAGAAAAATTACAAAAATGACCAAGCAACTAAAATAAACAAAAAATGCAAGTAATAATAGCTGTAGCAATTAAACGTATACCATAATCTTATTTTAATTAAAAGCAGTTGCTGAGGCTTTTTCCCTACAGTTTTCCTGTGAGAGATTTTACCTGACGCTTGTCATTAATGACCCAATTTTTCAGGTGTTTTTCATTTTTATTTTTTTATGTCCCATCTAGATCACACCTGTGTGATTTCATGTCTGCTAGATTAGGGGAATTATTTTTTAAGAAAACCTCTGTGTCTCCAGTGAAAACACATTGTTAGTGTTAAACTCACTGGATTGATCAGTTTGAATGAAAAGTAGATATTTTAAAAAAGTGGACTAACTTTTAAACACATCGTATGTTTTGGGACCTTGTTGTTTTCATCTGGTTTTGTTCAAATGTTGCGACCCTTCTTCTGCCTGTTAGAAATGCCTCTCCTTCTTTGACTCACAGATTTGCTCTGAAACAGGCGCTAGAGTGCCTTTTAGTGGACAAGTAGGGAAGTGCACAGCTGCTCCTTCACATGGATTAAATATTATATCTAAAGAAGTATGGACAAAGCGGGGAAAAAAAGATCTATGGCGAGGTACAGTTAAAGCATAGCTCTATCTTCAGTTTGATATTTTGAAATGCACAGCCGCGTATCCTACCACCGGTTTAGTGATTGACATTTGAGAAAGTGCCATTTTCAGCACTAAATTTGTCTTTTTGTTTATTACTTGATTGATAGCTTTTACCAGCACCTCACAGAAAGAATAACCTCAATCTGTTAATTACCCACTCTGAAAATGATTGTAATTTGAGTTGAACATTACTAATTGGTGTCAGTAAATGTAAAGATTTTCATTAGCTTGGGTGTAATTAACCATTTTGAGTGATCTAGCAGATTTGCTTTTTATTGACATACAGCTGAAAACATGAGGATTCTGTATATCGATCCAATGGATCTTATTAGCCACGTCCTCTAGACCAAGGTGAATTAATCAAAGCATACTTGATTTATATACCCCACCCCTTCCTTTCTTCTTCCACCTCTCTTCCTCTCTGTGTGTTTCCAGCTCTCTCTCTCTCTCTCACGCCGAGCTGGGGATTCATTTGTCTTGCTGATTAATGATGAGAACCATATCCTCCACAACACCAGTAAATTAAAAGAGATTGGGGACAGAGAGAAAGAACATCAAGGTCCATTCATCCCAATCAAATTTCACAGTAGGTCCAATTCATCCTAAGCTTTATTTGTATTGTCTGCTATACAAACACAGAAAGCACCAGTCATTCATGTTCTCCTCCCAGACTGTCTCTGGCAGTCTAGGGATTTCATTTGGCAACTTTCCAGGTGCATGCTCATTTTTTCCAGCCTTTGGGATACAACCGTACTCATTGCTTCAGTGTTTCTGTTTCAGACAGCAATTGTTTGAGAGCTGTAGCTTTGGCTGGCTGTCGACGCTGCTATCTGTACTGGACGTGCAGCGTGTTTGGTTTCATGATGCCATACAGTGAAGAACCGAGATACATGAAGCGTCCTGTTGCACACCGTCCGATGTAAAGTTGTACACCACAGACACATTTTTTAGTATTGTGAACTATAAGACCAAGAAAAGCACAAATTCTTTTACAGTAATGCAGACCTGAAAAATAAGCCCAACTTTAGGGGTTTCAGAAGAGTTTACTAAAACATCAAAGTATGTAAATGAGTAACACAGTCTCTGCAGAAGAAGAGGTTGTAGCCATGATGTCACTCATTGATTTGTTTTGAATCCTTGAGATTGGCATTAAGCCGTCACCATTTGCATTTTTTGGAGGAAGAAGTTATATGAGAACCTGGACACTGTCCACATCCTTTGGGTGCCTACTTACAGTATCAGTCACAAGGTCACTTAATCATCTCTAAAAATTTACAAAATGAAAATCACGCTTAGTTGGAAACATGAAAGAAAGTTTTTCGCCTAACAAGTGAAATATCCCTGGTTTGATCCCGTGAGGAGACACAGATCTCTTGGGTGTTGCATCAGGAAGGACATCCGACATACCACTGCGGCGACTCCTTGTGAATAACGAAGCAGCTGAATGTAGCTTTTTATCTTTCTAAGGAAAAAGGAACTTTATGGTAATCTCTCTAATAGTCACGCTTCCCAGCAACAATGCTTGTCAAAGTGCAGCCCAAGGACTGCCAGAGGTCTGCCACCAGCAGCCAAGGGCTCTGCTAGTTGCTATAAATCTTAAATCTGTATCATTAAAAGTGCATATACAGTTAGTTTCATAAGTATTTGGACAGTAGCACTTTATTATTATTATTATTTTACTTTTGTAATAATAATGCTTATAAAGTGTTGAATGATGAATTTTGGCTTCAATTAAGGGAGTTTAAATAAAAGTCTTGCATTAACTGTTTAGGAATTACAGCCATTTTTATACATAATGCTCAATTTTCAGAAGCTCAACATTGACAAGAAATTTCACAGCCAGGTGAAGCCTCTTCTATTGTTATCTGATGATAGTTAAAGTAGATAAAAATCTGGAGCTGATTTAAAGTGTTGAATTCATTTGTTGGAACGCTTTCAATTTTTCATCCCAATATTAAAAATCAATCTTTGTATTGAAAATGTTAGTTTGTTCTATTACATATCAGCCTCTGATTGGGGCTATGTTTAAAAATAACTGTAATTCTCAAACAGTTCATGGAAAATATTTGTAAAACCTCTTGAATTAAAGCTTAAAGTCTGTAATTTGAATAAAAATGCACTGTGGTCAAATTACCAGGAAAAAGTCCTTGTCCAAATACCTGTGAAGCTAACTGAATGAAAAAGGAAACATTCACGCCAACGAAACGAGCACACAACACAATGAACCATGCTTGGTGTGCTGTAACTTAGCCAGCTAGCTCAAATATGTTAGCCTCTGCCCTATAAAACCAAACTGTCAACGTCCAGGTGGCTATAAAGAGAAAAGAGGGACATCTGCACAAAATTTTATTGCTGTCCATCCAAAAGCTGTGAAGCTCATTCAGACCTCACCAAAGTATCTGACAGACTGACTGACTGACTGACAGGCGGCATCTCTCGAGCCTCACTGCTAGCATCATTGTTAATTCCATGAGTGTAGCTTTAGATTGCCAAGTCTGACTCAATGAATGGGCCTGATAACAAGAAACAACAACAAAATCAGAATGTTTGCTCTCTGTTTGTTGTTGTTGTTGTTACTTCTTTCACTTTAATCTGATATTCGTGGGGATAGTGGCTCAAAAACCTATTCTCAATCTCCATCTCTCTTATAGCCTTCTTCAACAGTAAACAAGATTAAACCCAGCTGTTATCAAAGAATCAGGGGCTTAAGCACAAGGGCTGAAAGCATTTATCTTTGTTTGTATGACTGTTGCAATTTCATGTTATATGTATATATCTTACTGCGAAGTGACTCTTTGCATAACAAATCCCAGAACAATTCCTTACTTATTCCAAGTTACAGCTTCTGTCTATACAATCACTATCTGTAGTCATTTTTTTGTGTGTTGTTGCAGATTTTTCTTATAATTTAATGTTTTTGAAGCAGTAGCATTTATATCCTTTCCTTCCTTCTATATCACATTACTGGAGCTCTTGCAGCAAACCCCCTTTTTCCAGCATTACGAATCAATAAGCTGTCATCTTCTCATGTTTGGTTGGATGTAGTGGCTGCTCAACTCTCAGCAGGACCTTGCAGTGTGTGGACAGTAATTCTACATTGTTCAGGGACTCAAACAGGCCCTAAATTTTTCAATTATCCCTGCAGCGTTTGGCAGCTTCCCAAAAGGCATCTCAAGTGACTGGCTTCCAGAGGAAATAGAGGGAAGTTCTGAGAAGCACTCAGGTCACATCTCCCTAATTAATGCAGCTTTCTTCTGCTGTTCTAAAATCAACTGTAGTTTCAGGCTTTTTGTTTTTTTGGATGTGTTTGTTTCTTTCACCTGCCATTGCCTTCAAAGTCACCAAACCACATCTACTTTGGGGTGGGGTGGAGGGGGTTATTGTGCTGAGAGTTCGAAAATGTGCACCTCAGAAAAACTTTGTGCTGATTTGCAGTGGACTCTTAACCATGCCAGCAAATTTCTGACTGCAGCACAACACAAGCCACTGGATCCCCTGGGGGGTCAAGGTTTTAGGTTTTTCATCTAATTTGTCACTGTTTACATATGTACCTGGGGTCTGGCTGAATCAGCTAATGCTGACTGTGACTTAAAGTTGCCCAAATGCAAAACTTCTGGTATAGATGGAAGCAATCTGTGGACGGCAGTTCCTCTAACAGCCAGCCGATGCTCTCTAAAAGTAGGGTTTGTTGTTTTTTTTGTTATGTCCCTTCAAGCCCTTAGTAAAAGCCCACTGTCATCGGCTTATTTAATAGCCAAAGACCTCGTTACCATAACTTGTGGCTAGTTCAGAATGAGGGGTTTAATAGTATTCATGCTTTTAATAATCATGAACATAAACTAGCCAGGTTGGTACTTTCTTTCAAAAGTGGACACAAGCACCAAAATTTGCATGTTTGTCACTCTGGAGCTATTAATTTGTAAAATCCCAAAAGCCACTTGAATTTTAAACATTTTAAAGTGTCTGTCTGAGGAAACAGCTGTCGTACTACAGAATTTGAACCTGTGGATGAAATTTAAAAGGTTTCACTCTTGATTTGTATCCTTTGACCATCAGAAAGTCAAATTTATAGCTTAAAAAACATCTTTAGAGCTTTGTTGTTTCAAGCAAAACATAGCAGGGACACATGCTTTACATGTTTGTCAAGAGTTTATTCTTAATAAGACATTCTTCAGGTTGAATAAAGACACTCAGACAGTTAGAATATAATAACAGCGGCGTGCACGGGTGAGGATTCTGGCGAGACCCCGCGCACGGGTGAGGCCTCTGGCGAGACCCACACACTGAGTGCAGGCAACAGTTCTTTTTATAGGTTACATCACGTATGCAAGCACATCACATTTCCTCTTTTACAAGTTCCTCTAAACCAATGGTTGTGTGTGTGGGTGTGTGTGTGTCACATGTGTGTCTGGCTGCTTCCTCTAGGAAACGTGGTGCACTTTTCAACTCTTGTGGTTTGGGTGCTGCATCTGTTTCCTGTCTAACTTATTTGTGTTGTAGAGTTAAATGTCAGCTTGCACAACAGAAACCTTGTGAAATATATGAACACTTCATGATATGCTTCTTAATGAAAGATAATAAAACAACGAATAAAAACACATAAAACATAAAATCTTTCAACATTCCCTCCTGTTGTTAATATATTTCACACATACTCTATAGACTTCAGTAGACATTCACTTGCTCGCGCATTTTCAATTGCTACATCATGTGAAGTGTCTGAAATTTTTAAACACAGTCTTCTTCTTCCTCAGTTGCTATCGGGCTATAAGCTTGTGCCAGGAAGATTCCGGTTGCAGTGTCTTATTTGGATAAACAAAAGATACACCCTGCTTTTCTGGGACTCTAAGTCTCCATAGGCAGACCATGGTCATGGATCTGATTCCACAGGATGAGGACACATCTTGAGTGATGGGTTGCTCTTCTGGTTTTGCAGGTTGGACTGATCTTCCTTTACTCTACCGGGCAGGTGGGGCTAGGTCGGGGCTCGGGCTACAATGGGGTTTCTTCAGGTCGACCAAGTTCACCAGATCACCTAGTGTGTCGACTGAAAGCGAGAAGTCAAGAGGGCGGGGTATACCCAATCTGCCCTCTCCTCCACTTACAGATCACTAGATGATAGGTGGACTGGCGTCTGGGCTTGTGTCCCCTTGTACTTTTTTTGGCGTGGCTCTGGTGGATCCACGAAGGTCTTTCAGCGATTTTGCACGCTGTCGGTGTTGTGAGCAGGACCTGATAAGGGCCCTCCCACCTCGGAGAGCTCCAGTTTTTCCTCTGGAGTACCTTGATCAGGATCCAGTCGCCTGGTTTCAACCTGGAAGAGACTGGAGAAGAATCATTCGGCAGTTGGTTGCTCAGAACTATTTCTTTGTTCTCTAGCAGTTTTGTCATCCATTCCGCTAAGGTTGTTTCTCTGACTGACTTGTCTATTGGTTCACTGGTGATGGGCAGAGGAAAAGGTCTACCGTGTACAATTTCAAATGGTGTCAGTTTCTGCAAGCATTGGGTTAATCTCATCCACATTTTTACTAGGCCTATACACTCTGGCCAGCATTTTGCTGAAATTTCGAAATTTAGAGTGTATTTTGGAGATTATATCTCTTATCCCTCCTGTTGACGCATGGAGAGTAACTCCATGTGTCACTAAAACTGCTGTTTTGTGTAGAGATTTTGGAAGTATTGGTTTTCCTTCTTTTAGTTTCGCTCCGCATTTCAGCCATTTCTTTTGCTCAGCTGTGGGAGCTGCTTTTTGTTCATCCTTTGTCAGTAAAATTGTTTCCCTTTGTAATTTCATAGTCATTCTTCTGATGTGCTGCACACTTGCAAACTGCTAAATGTCGCATCACATGAGGAGTTTCCTCCCATGTAAACAGATGTGTGCCATGATAAAACCTTCTCCACACACTAGAAACAAAAACTATATTTCAACCATTGTTACATCTTATTCACTTATTTTATAATACAGTTATTTTTCAAATCTAATATCAATCAACTAATTTGCATATCAGCTTATAATGCGCTAAGTTGACAGGTCAACAGAAATGCACGTTCAAAAGATTATCACAAAGAGAATTTCCTCCATACAGTAAATTACTTGTGTTGCATCAATCAAGGAGAAAGCATCTCACAATTTATTGTATTACCAACTAAATTTATTGTCTGATCACTGCTTGGTCATACCAGACTCTCTCTGTGTCTTTATTTTTCCTTCTCTGTTTTCACAAACGTTTCACCTATTGTCCTGCAAGCTGGAGAGTTAAATGTCAGTAGTGGGTAAATTCAGCAGTTGATAACAAAACTATTAAGTTTTTCCTGCTTTAACACCAATGTGAGATATAGAGGCGCACATATAGTGTGTGCTCTAGTGTAAGCTGCTCTTCATTGCATGTATGTGTGTTAGCACGCTTGCATGCAGGGCCTCTGGGCCTGTCTCACCCAAAAGGGCATTTTCTTAACAGTTGCCTTTCACTCGCGTGTGTTAAGAAAGGCAAATGTGCTTGTAGCAGTTGTGAGATTATTATGCTGTCATATATTACATTATACCTGTAATCAAAATGAGTGAATCATAATACTGCTGGAGGCCACATCATACTTCTTAGTTAAAAGAATTTGAAAATCATTAGATTTATTAGATAGGTTTGTATTATCCTATACTGCTGATTTACTGTGAGTGAGTTACACTGTTTCATGACATTTCATACTGCCGAGTTATGAAGAGAATATTGTATTCAGAGAGTAGGGCCTCTCTTTTTTTTTTTGTGATAGTAAAGAGCCACGGGAGCGTCACCCCACCCTTGGTGGAGGCAGAAAAACAGGGAGCCAAGGTCATAACTCAGGCTCACAAAGAGTCAGAAAGAATGTGAATACTTAGTTTTGTGGCTGTGGCGCATTCTGTATAGCTTCTTTTCTTTGTTTAGTAGCTTTCTGCCTTCACCTGAGGGTGTGCCCTAAGCATGTGACTTCAGGTCTCCATAATTGGAGTTTATTTAAAGATAAATAAGATGATTTCATATATTGCTCGCAGATCATGCACTAGACGATATGTTGCAGTATTAGCCTGCTTCAACACTTAAACAAAACATCACTCTTTGTTTTATTATTATTATTATTATTATTATTATCCTGTCTCAAGACAGAAAATGAAATTGTAGTTGTTCTTGGCTGAGAAACACAAAACCTCTCTTTTTTTCTTCTCAAAACAAGAAACTAAGTTTTAATCTCTCAGCCTTGTCACATAAAACAAAACAGATAACCCAGCTCTCAGCTGGCTCTGGACTTTATCATCATCAAGGACACAAAAGAAAAAGAAAAAGCTGCTGCCAGAAACAAAGCAGAAGTGTGAGGAAAAACTGAGCTCACAGACAGCTGCATGTGTGACCTTTAATATGCAGCTTCTGCTCTAAAAACAAATAAAATTAAAAAAAAATGTGTAACTTGCTCATCAGCTTGGTAGTGTCCACATATTTAATTCATTTTATTCAGCTTCTCAAACCTGTAGCTTTAGCTGTTGTATACAGGGTTTGGCTTATTAGTTGTTAGTATAGGTTTGCTCTTCTTCTTAACAAAGTCTCATCTAAGATGACAGGTTTACAAGCAGGTCAAGTGTCTCTATGCACCTGATTAGTGTAGTTATTTCCTTATTTTCTTTATCTCATATATCATTGTACTGAGTTTGAGCAAACCTTAAGCTTGAATCAGACTACTTTTAACAATCTTCCACCTCACATCATAACTGACTGAGGTGCGTCTTCCTATTAATAGTATGTCATTATTAATGTTATCATTGTATTGTTTTTCCTTTTTTATAACAGCAATAGTATATCACAATACACTACTTTACTACTAATATACAATAGTATATTATTTTATATTTTATTATGTATCCATCAAAGGCCGATGTGACCTGCAGCTTCACACCTTCCCAAGCTGGAGACATTTGCTTTTCCACACTCTTTCCCTGGCTGAACAATGACACAGCCTTAATACACCTTATGCATCTCTCTTTTTTATTTGATATATTTGTGTGAATTATCTGGTTTCACGCATTCTATTCATTCTTCTTTCCATGCTTTAAAATATTACAACTCTTGTGTATGCTTTGATTTCTTTTTAGCTTCCTTTTCAGTATTTATTTCTGCTTGGAGGGTTTCTTATAATTTAGTTAATGAGGAGGGGCTACATTTTCCCTCTCACGTGGGACATTTAGGTTTTCTTTGGATTTCTCCATCTATATGCACTAATTTGTCCGGGCGCCTGGACATTTCTTTTTCTAGCCACTGCTCGTCAGCAGTGAGTTTTGTTGTTTTATTTCCCATTTTGATTTTGTGTTATTAATACTACAAACAGAACTGTGTGACCTTCTCTGGTATTAGAGTTAGGGGAGGTTATTAAGGCAGCCTTCTACCCTTGTCCTAATGTCAAGGGCGGCCTTAATTTTATGCGATAAAGCGCAACCTTTTCCCTTCCTCACCAGTATTTCAGTCG